>NC_051160.1:152838820-152938819 GCF_013339745.2 Dermacentor silvarum
GGCAATGTGCTAGCAGACCAGTTGGCCACATCAACTACATCGCAAGCTATTAATCCTGCCGCTGCTATTCCCTCCACAGACCTGAAGCCTTTCCTGCGAAACAAACTGCGAAGCCACTGGCAACGCTTGTGGGACGCCGAAGCAAATAATAAGCTCCACTTGATTAAGCCACAGGTAGGGTTCTGGCCCTGTACAACTAAAACACGACGAACTGATGTCCTATTCTGTCGTCTCAGAATAGGACACACATATGGTACTCACAATTTTTCTATTGAATGGCAATGATCCTCCTACCTGTGGTAGATGTGGCGAGAGGCTCACCGTCCTCCACGTCCTCTTGGAGTGTCGGGAAGCCGAAAGAGAAAGAAAGAAACATTTTCCGCTAGCATATCGCTATTGTGTCCCTCTCCATCCCGCTATGTTTCTCGGTAAAGAACCGCTTTTTAGCACCAATGCAGTCCTCGCATTCTTGAAAGATGTTGTGCTACATGTTATTAGCCCAATAAGTTCATAGCACATCCTCTCTCCAGAGGATGTTGCTGTGATAGTTCTTTTCTCTTTATAGCACATACCTCCAGGCCCTTGTGTTTCAAGGGCTCTGTTTAGGCACTTGTGCTTCTGGCCAAGTCTAGCATCTTTATATTTTAAGTCGCATCTTCCTCGGCAATGCATTGTTCATGTCCATAGTACACATAATCAGTCATTGCCATAATCTTATTATGTATATATTTTACGCACTTTACAGCGACTGTTTTTAGGCCCCTTTACAGCCATGTCACATCTAGTGTTCATATAGTTCATTCTTCATATACCACTATCAAACCACTACCATCGTCTTGGCGCTCTTTGGCCACATCTGGCCCTTGCGCCAATAAACCACAATAATCATCACGTGGCAATGTTGTAGAAAAGAGTTGTTTACATAAAAAGGTTGTGAATTTATCTTTTTCACATACACAACTATCATTCCTTAATGCTTTAGGTAGAATTTGCAATGCATGCACAGCAAAAGAACGCTAGTTAGGGCGTATTGGTTGAACAACGACATATTGAAGAAATAGCCCGTGCAACAGGATTAGGAGAAGACGACAACATGGATATTGTACGGCACGCTCCTTAGATAAGTATGAGCACAAGACGAGCAGCGCCATACTAGCCAAATTTCTACCCATAGAAAATAGCCCCGAAAAACTGAAGAACGAAGTATTGAAGAAGTGTAAATACTTCAACCTCACGAGACGCGCGACCTCAGTAAAAATTCGGGAAGAAAACCTATGGTTTTGTCCTATAGATATAGAAAAAACTCCTTGAGAAAGAAAGCTTCCCGTTGCGCATCAACATCTCTGAGCGGAACACATGGCGAAATAAATCTTCGCAGTAAAGCATCAGTAAATCGCACTAAATCTTCAGAAGTTCCTCGACTTACCATGCGGGATGTGTTGCTAATAATCCCTGTGCAACTTTATGATTGTGTGAAAAACGAACGGCATTGTAGAAAAAGTAGATTTTCCAAATACATTAGGACCTATGTGATGCCCTGCCGCGACATTCACTCCTTGAAACTGTGGACTATAGCATCGAAATGTACGGCGCCCCAAGGTTCCGAAACGCATGCGGAATGAAGGTAAGCAATTCATAAAGCTCCTTCACTTCCTCATTTGCACTTCCATTATCGACTTTCGAGGAAGCATGAACGTACAAAAGGAAGAAGGCTACATAGGTTCCTGCCTAGTGCCTGTGCTAAGCAACATTTCTTAGTACGATACGACATGAATGTGGCAGCTGAAACTAGGAGCTTCTGCAGTATCCAAGAGATTGCAGTATGTGCATGAATGTCTTGCATTGTTCAAGACTTTGAGCACCTTTCACGATGAAGTGAAAATATGCTCACCTATTTTTGTCCACTGCTTCAGCGGCCTAACCCTAACAAAAAAGCAACTAGCTCAACGCAAGCCTCTGTTCCTTGACCTTGTGCTCTATATTAACAATGACCACATGTGCTGCAAATTAGGCCTTCGCTCAACAAATGCCACACTTTCGTTTGCGTCAGCCCATTCCAAGCTAGTGAAAGGTGTCAGTGCCTCTGCTGTCCCGAAGAACGCCCTTTGGACGTCGTGTTCACATGAAGTCAAACCGAGCTTTAGATAGCAAGTTTGACGCCTGATGTCTCCTGGATTCAGTGAGGACCTCCTGAGGAGCCATGCCTAACATCAATTGAAAACATTTTTAGGACTGCTACGAAGAGACCTCAGAAAGGGAAGGCTCAAACAGCTGTGATTTCTCATCTCCATGCTGTATTGCACAGCGTAAATTAATCAGCAGGGGCTGTTGGCATCGAATTTGAGCAACACCAGTGTTGTCATCTTTACGTAGTTTGTTGTTTGCGCTGTTTGTTTATTATCTACATTGGCAGCCTTTAGGCCTGTCATACTCCCCATATCTGAGTAGACTGCAGCTTTTTGGCGCCATTGTATATCATTATGTAACGTTAGTTGTGCAGCTGTTTGGCAAAAAGCTGAAATTATTTTAGTTTGACATTGTCCATCAATTTCGTATTTGAAAGTAGGTGTACTTGATGAACACATTCTTGGTGCATTATGTGTATTTTAATTTCGCTGATGTGTCGTCGTGATAAGATTCCCTTGTACTCAGTGTAAAAAAGTTGCAAGTGTGCGAAATCAGTAACATTTTTTGTTTCCATTGTTCAATAGGACAAAGTTAAGGTACAAACCTTTCCGACGCTACGGAAGCGCGGGATTTGACATTACCTTTAAACGTAATGTTTCCTTTCACAATTCTTAAAATTCACTGTTGGTGTAAATGAACGTTTAGGCCAGCAGTGAAGAGGACACTTCTTATAGAGCTTTTTGCTTTTCAGGCTTCATGAGTAGTTTTGAAGGCCCTTTGAAGAGCATTCTTGAATTGTGACATAAGATGTTCCACTAAAATTGATTTCACAGGCGAAATGACGCAGAGCCATCAACGAGGCGTGAGCTAGTGTTTCTCTGTATTTCGCAATTCAGCTTTATCAGGTACTTGGTGGCTCTGTACCCTGTGAGCCACTATGTAACGTCGTTGTCTTCCGCCAACCAGAGATTCTCGGTGCATCCTCTAGATGGGAATGTGTTAGGTTTGAAGTTGATCGTCATCATCGTTGTGTGTGCCTTTTTTGTGCCACCAACACTGTTTTCACGAGCTTTACGATGACACATGACACTCCAATACATTGTCACAATAAAAGCGGGCACTCGCCTAAATGCAAGGAAAGCAACATGAAGCGTTTCTTACATTTCAGGGACACTACATGCTCGTTGCTCGCAATGAAGGGCAGCGTTCTGGGGTCAACTACATATACAATTGCTCGCGCATAGTACAGTTGTACAGGGTGCAGAGTACTCCGAGAAATTGCCTCGTGTCCGGCTGATCGTGTGATTAGCTGTTTCAAATAATTAAACACTTCAAAAGCAAACGGGAACAAGGACGCATCTCAGGAGTGATACTATGGGCCGAGTCCCAGTCAATGCTGTGATTATATTACTTATGGTGTTCAGCCAAGGCGTTTGAGATAGCGTTTCCTTTCCTGACATAATGGAGATGCAGCTTGATTGTTCTATGAACTTTCCACTCTCACAAATGTATGACAAGTTGCAACACTTACTCTGAATTTTGTAGATAACCCCTGGATATCTTGAGACCTCTAGGTGGTCTTCATGCGTGCAAGCTGCTGCTTTGGCTTCTTTGTCGGCACGTACGCAATCTTTACCGCGTAGCTGCTGAAAGTTTTTTCTCGGGCTTGGCAGGTTCCCCGTATGTACGGGATAGCTGCTTTCGTTGCTACGTTTTATTGGAACAATTTTCCGGCCGCCTAGGGAAGAGTGAAATTCTTGCGTTTTCAGAGGTTAGGAAGGGTAGTCATTGCTAGAAAGTTCTTTTTTCACTCTGGCTATCGCTTGCTTCCGCTGTGCAGTGTTAGAGCAGATGCGGTGCACACAGGAGAAGAGTTCAGCCGCCACGGAGCGTTTGTGCCCATTTGAATGAGCAGAGTTGAAGTTTGTCTTTACTGGTCTGAGTTGACTTCCAGTATGCACTGCCTCGAAGTCATCATCTAGTGCGTTCAATAAGGACGTCTAGGAACGCAATCGGCACGTCGTTTTCCTACTCCATAGTTGACTGAATATTTGGCACTCAAAAATTCAGATGACACAAGAAAGGTGACTCGTCTTGCCAGCGAATCACACAGAAGCAATCGTCCTTGTATGTAACGAAAAGCTTCGAGGCCGGTCTGCATGAATTCAAAACTGAACTTCACACTGTTTTCAGCGCATTATTGACAGACTGCGGAAACCGGAGCGCCCATTGCTTAACCAAGCTTTCGACCATAAAACTGGGTGGTAAAGAGCCAAATATGTATTCCTCTGGCAGAAGTCTAAAATGTGGCACATTTAGTGCGTCTCGAAAGCCGCGCGTGAAGGCAGCAGTGAGTCGTCGTCGAGTAGTTCTTGGCCGCACCGCACAGCATATCTCATGGGGACACACACACGACGATCAATTCCACGTCAAAAGATACAATCTGCACCTTTTTATCACTGGAGACATCTTTTAACATCTCAATCATGTCGGCTGATTCCTTCACATATGTGGGCGTAGGTCCTACCAAGGGCCGTAAGACACGCTGCAGGTTTCCGGAGAACTCATACAATAGAGAGCGCGTAAAACCCACTATTGCCCTTAAAGGCCCACCAGGTTTGTGGATTTTCGACCGAGGACAAATTTCGGGAAGCCGAAACATTGTGACACAATTGCTTGTTTTCGGAGGCACGATTTTGAACACATTGGACAGTAGCTCTTAAAGCTGGGCCACAGTTTTTTGACATTCTGTCTAATCCGTCATCGAGCTACGACGTCTATTTGCCATGTAGTCCACACGACATTTTCGTGAACAACTTCTGTGCCATGTACATCTTTGCAATTTCTTAATAATATCACGCGAACCTCGAGCGCACGGCGTGTCAGTGGCCTTGTAGCGGTGAGCGGCATTGCTGAAGCGAACAGTGCAGCAGAATACCTTCCAACCAGAATTCGCCTCACACGACCCCACATACAGTTGCTAATTCCGCCGTCCCTTGCCACTACAAGACCGCTGACACGCAATACGGCTGACGCTCGCATGATATCCCTAAAAAATTGCAAGGATGTACATGTCACCCTTGTCCACTGCACTATTCCTTCTTCCTCCCTTCGAAATACTTGCGCTGTTGCCACCTATCACGAGGTCTGCGTTAGCGCAATACCTTGCGCTGATTCATTAGCACTGTTGCTGCGTGGTAGTGCTTTCTAGGTCGTTTTCGAACCACGCTTGTGTAATGTGTTGGCTAGTGCATGTGGAGTTTTCGTATACAGTACTAGACTCGATGCTGCAAATTTCATGTAGGAAATAAAGGTTGCACTATAGCGCAGTATTTAACACGCCCAAATACGAAATGAACATTACTGTAATCATATATGTTCTAGACCCTGCTAAAGTGGTTGGGGACAACGTTTTTATTTTTATTCACATTATGATGATAGTGAAACTGGAGATTACGAGGCGGCCTGACGACAACCGGAAAACACCGATGACGACAATGGTCGACGTAACCACAACGAATGGCCCGGAATACAAGGCATAACCAATTTCAAGCAACTAACTACTCTGAGAATAAATTTGCTAGTCCACCGAGAAAAATAAACTTGCACTCGGCTGCGCGACGCTTGAAACAGCCAAGCTGGGCGATCTTAGCCCAGTGGTGATGATAATTTCTTTTCGCAATGTCTCTGACTTACGGCCGTCATTGCGCGTTGCATAGCGCAGCTTTCAACACCGACACCACGTTCCAATGCCCGCATCACGTTCCAGGCCACCCGCTCCGTGAATGCGTCTTTCTCTCTCTCTCGCTCTCATAGAGCGCATAACCTCTTCACCTTGCAGAGCACGAGCGTACGAACGGGCCAGCTGTGGATGAAGACAACTACGCTCGAACGCAATCCGATGGCTCGCATAAATGCATGCTCTGCAAGCGTGGCTGTATAGCCTACGCTTGCAGAGCATGCGTTGGCTGTATAGCCTAAGAAGAAGAAGCCGAATGGAACGGCCACGTCTGCGATGAGCTCTGCTGGAAGCAGCGCATCGGCCCTTGGCCGAGGATTCCACCGCCATCAACTACTGATTCCGGTAATTATAAGGTCGTTCTCCCTCGTCTACCAACTGCCAATACCGTTCTCAAGTCAGTTTTCCTGCATGCAGACCTGTGGTGGCCGTATCGGGCGCCGGACTTTCGCGATGCACTCCTTTGAGCTCTGAATGCAGCTGATATCCTCAGCGCTGGACAGTACCAGATGAGCCATTTGTGGCTAGTAACATGCGTTAATAGCACCGCGAAACAGAAACTTGTCGACAAAAGCGAACTGCTGGTGAAGGGCCTCAATGCAAAAATATCAAGATGAAGCTTCTTTGACTTCCCCCACACCTCTAACAGAGACGGATTGCTGAAGCGCTAGAACCTTATGGCACAGTGAAGTCTATCACGAGAGAAATGTGGCGGTGTGACGGCATGGAGGGTTGGCAAATGACTAATCGCGACGTGGCGTTTACACTGAAGGACGGAGTCTCTGCTAGTAATCTGCCTCACCTATTGAGCATATACGGACACCAGTGCCTCGTCTTGGTTCCTGGCCGATCACCAGTCGGGCATATCTGGCGACAGTGTAGGACACCACGCTGCAGTAACTGTCACCGCTACGGTCACATTGCAGATGCATGTATCGGAACCTACGCTGACAAGCTTCGTGGAAATAGACCAGCTGAGGATGAGACCATCACCGATCATCTAATGGATGTGAGTGAGGTTGCGGATGCAACCGGTGAAACACCCGCTGATACTCATCGACAGGAAGAGACAAAGCCTTCATCGGCTGACGATAGCTTTAGACCGAAGCCTGCCGCTGTGGAAGATACTAAGTTGCCTGACGATGAACCAACTATGTCATGGGCAGCATTGCCACCAGTTCAAGACCGCCCACCATCAGTGGAATCAGGATCGATGTGTGAGGTTACTAAGAAGCGTCCAGTGCCAGCTCATAACCCAACGCCCGCGGGAAAGGAGGCCTGGGTTCCCAATGTGTCAAAGTTGACAAAGCCGCTCCGGGGAACGCCTAGGCCCGCAGATGTCTGTTGTGTTGAAGTGCAGCAAAAGGTCGCCAGTGCATCACCTCATCAAGAAGGGAGTGATGCACCCCTAGAGCAGCGTGTGAAAGCTGCACCAACATAGGTGATCATGGCGGGCGTTCTTCCCTTCGACTTTTGTACTTTAAATGTGCGTGGCTTACGCAGTAAAGGACGGCAAGTTCACCTCCTTTAGTTGCTACGCAATAGGAAATTAGATATTGCTGCTATCCAAGAAACAAAAATTGAATCCGATGAAAACACAGAAGTAGCTATAACTCCATTTCCATCTGACTATGTTTGTGTTCCATGAGAGAGGCCAATTCCTGTTCTGGTGAGGGAATGACTTTTGATGAAGCTTAGCGGGCCTTCCTAGTTTGGTTGTACCTGAACAAGTATAGCCCCGCTAGCTCTCGGCAATTATTTTCTTTTCGTGCTGGTGTCAGGCACCACTCGATGCCTGAAAATGTAATGGACTGTAGTAGGATTCGAACTTACGACCTTCAGATTTGAATCCGGGTATTCTCCCTCTACTCCACGCCACCACTACACTAGCGCTAGGAATACGCTAACGCAAGACAGGGGTAATTGGAGATCGCAGGGAGAGGCCTTCGTCCTGCAGTGGACATAAAATAGGCTGATGATGATGATGATGTTTGTGTAAGCCATGCAGTAGGAGTTTCCGGTGGTTGTATGTTATTCGTTAGAAGACAATTACAATGTGATGTGCTGCGTTTGTTTACAGATAAGGAAGGGCGTCTAATATGGTATGATAATGATATCAGTGGTGTTTATTGTTTATTGTTTATTGTTAGATTTGTGTGTGTTTATGCCTGGAACAAGCTACATGAACGAGAGTGTTTCTTTTTATCTCTAGAACATCATTTGTCTACTAATCGTGCATTGGTCCTTTTTGGGGACTTTAATTGTGTATGTTATGTGCAAGATCGTACGTCATTGAGGCTGAGACGTGATCCAAGTAGTGATGCGTTGCAGCGCCTGATGTGTGATTATCAGCTTGTGGACATGGTTGAAGATGAAAAAGCGGGGTGTCGCTACACGCATTTCCAAGGTATCTCGCATGGAAGGCTTGATCGAATTTACGTTTCGCTTAGCGCCCTATATCTTATTCATGGTTACACTGTGCACCCTGTGTTCTTTAGTGACCATTGCCTAGTCTCAGCATCTTTTGGTAGCTGTCGATACCAAAGCCTGCGTATGTGCTGGGAGTTGTGGAAATTTAATAACCTACTACTTCCGCGTGATTGCTTCCTAAAGCGTGTTACTGAGCTTATAGCTTATCTGTCGTGCCGCAAGGACTTGCCTCTTTTTGCTGTGTGGGAATTAGTCAAACAGGAAGTTAAAATTATAGCTATCGAAGAATCATCAATATTGGCCTTTGACCAAACGAATCATTTCAAAGAATTTTATAGACTTCCGAGGGAATTGCATGACCTTGAATGTCTACATCCGGGTGAATATATTGATGATATTCATAACACCAAGGCGCAGTTACAGGCTTTGTATACAGAAAAATAGAGGTGCACTAATGCGTGCGCGAGCGCAGCGCTTTCTGGAAGAACAGCCATGCAGTAGGTCCCTAGGTGGTGAGCGCCAACACGCGCTGTCTAAACAAATCTTAGATATAGACTAGGGTGGAATCGTTGTTAATGAGCCGACCCTAAAAACTCAAGCGTTTTTCACCATTACCAAAAATGATTTCGAAGCCATAAGCCATTGGATACATGTGTGTCTGCCACCAATTATGTATCCTTGCGGCCCCAGTTAAACCAGTACGATTATGATTATACAAACGATGACATTGATATTAATGAGATAACTGCATGCATAGACTCATTGGCGAAAGGCAAGACGCCCGGCCCGGATGGCCTTACTGCCGAATTTTATCAGTGTTTTAGTTCCCTCTTGACCCCATTAGTACTTCAAGTGTACCATGAGGCCTTGAAAGAAGTTTACCTACCTGTCACAATGTACGAAGGGTACACTGTCCTCATAGCCAAAAGCAATGATGAAACTAAATTGCAAAAAGTGGATGCATACCGGCCTATTTCCTCATGCAATGTGGATTATAAAATTTTTGCAAAAGTATTAGCTAACCGCTTACAAGTCGTTTTAAAATCTGTGGTAGGGGATCATCAAACATGTGGCATCTGAGGTCGGTCCATTCAGAGCAACATGCATGTTACGAGATGGGTGCTTGAGTGTGTAGCTGAGGGGATCGGACAGGTAGCAATGGTACAGCTAAATCTGGCTAAGGCGTTCGACAAGGTGAATCACTCGTTTCTTTTTAGTGTACTAGAGCATATAAATATGGGATCCCAGCTCCTTAAAGGTGTCAAAATATGTTAGGCTAATGGCTCAACAAGGTTGGTAGTGAATGGTTCTCTCTCCGATCCGATTAGGCTTTAATCATTAGTAAGACAAGGATGCCCTTTGTCACCGCTTCTCTTCTGCCTGTATTTCGAGCCACTTTGTATGAGCATCCTAAAAGAAGAAAATTTCCAAGGGTTTAAACTGCCGTTGAGTGAGATTCGGGTTCTTGCATATGCCGACGACGTGGCCATCTTTTGTACTGATAAAGAGAGTGTAAAGACTGCTCTCGCAATTACAGAAGAATTTTGTGCGGCTTCTCGTGCTAGCATTAACTTTGAAAAAGTTCAGGTTTTTGGTTTGGACTATGGGCCACAATGCCATCACATTGTGCCCCAGAGTGGGCATGTCGGCTGGCCATCTGTCAACATCATGACAAACCCCCTTGCGTTTTTCGTGCAGATCCTACTACTGGAAACGACAGTACCAGCCGAAGCACCTGACAGATTGTCGCACATAGTCACGCCAAAGCCTTCCCCGGGAGCCTGCGCAATGGAGTTGCACTTCGGAGCGTGCGCGCTGGTGTCATCGGACTACGTCACTGCCAGGATCACTGACTGGACGCCACCGCCCTCCTCGACCTCTGCCTACATAAGAAGACCAGCGAGCCATCAACACTTCAGTGGACATGTTGGCTGGCCATCTGTCAACATCATGACAAACCCCCTTGCGTTTTTCGTGCAGGTTAGTAATACGTATTCAACCATCAAATCTAGCAACCAATTTTTGGTCCAGCTGATGTGCCCCAACTCTGTTTGCTGCTTTCTGTTGTGCATTCGAAACATTGTACTGTCATTGCTTATGCTTTGTGGAGACATAGAGTCTAATCCTGGTCCGAGCACTGAACAGCTTTTACAACAGCTACTTGACGGTCAAAAAAGCATGCAGCAAAGGTTTGACGCAATAGAGGGAAAACTTAAAGACGTCGAGAAGTCTCTGGCGGTAGTGAAAGAATTTCGCGAGAAAATGACCGATATGGAAAGAACAATCCAAAATTTGGAAAAAAAGTTAGTCGACATCGAGGACCGAGGTAGACGGAATAATAATTGGTATTCCTGAAAACACTTTGGAAACGCCTGACTCTCTTGCAGAAAGCGTGGTTGACGATCTATTCCGGAACAAACTGGGTTTCCAAGTACTATCTGTCGAAAGAATTTACAGATTGGAAGCAAGGAAATCGGATAGACCACGGCCTAGGATACTGAAAATGTTCGACCACCACGAAAAAATGATGGTGCTCAAAAATTGCTTGAAGCTGAAAGGAAGCACTGTATCGATTTTTGAAGATTTTTCAGCCGCAACCAGGCAGCTTAGGAAACACCTATGGGATAACACTGCAGACGCGGGACGTAATGGTAAAAAAGTGAGGTTGGTTCACGATAAAGTTAAAATTCACAATGAATTGTTCGAATGGAACACTGCCAAAATTAAAATCGTCGCTCTTCATAAAAATAGAAAAGCGAATGCACAGCCAAATGACAAGGAAGTTGCACGGAAAGAACACTTTGTTGTGTGAACACAAATGCCTGCAGCATTGTCAATAAAACGGTGGACCTTGAAACCATTGTGATAATTCATAACCCGGATATATTAGTTATCACTGAAACATGGCTGCACTGCGACATTACTGACTCGGAAATGACACCAGTCGGGTGTAGAATTTACAGCAAAGATAGGGACTCCCATGGCGGCGGGGTAGCAGTTATGTTTCGCGAATCTGTGACAGTGACGAGGTTGCCCGATATCGCGGATGTAGAATGTGTTATAGTAAAATTTGTTTCAGGAGATTTCCACCTGCTGGTTGGGGCATTTTATCGCCCACCCAGTTCACTCAGTGCTTTCTTCGAGAAACTTAATGAATTCATGTGTGTACATAGAAGCAGTAAGAGCAATTTATTATTAGTTGGAGATTTCAACGTTCCAGACGTCAGCTGGACAGACGAGTTCCCTGATGCAATTTCCGCTTCTGCTAAACCACTCGTCGACATCGTCGTCCTCCATGCTTTAACCCAACTCGTAAAACTACCAACGCGCGTCAATGAAACAGCGCCTCAGTTAGATTTATTCCTCGTTAATGATACACTGCTCAAGCGAAACCCGACAGTGTATCTTTCTGAGGGAATCTCGGATCACAAAATGGCTTGTCTCACAATCCCAGTTAACGTCGTGCCTGAAAAACAGAAAAGAGAGGCTGATTCCCATGTTCGCACAAGCCAGCGATGTCGACATACTAGATACATTAGATTGTTCACTTTCTACTTTTGTGTCGCGGTATGACTCGCGCAACATATCTGTCGACAGCCTGCGGTGTTTTTTCAAAGATACGGTCTGGCAATACATGAACAATTTTGACCCTTGGAAGCGAAGACAGCGACGTACTACGAATACTTGGATGACAAAAGAAATTGCCCGACTGGGAAGGAAAGTAAAAAAGAAGCAAGTAGGCAGCACCAGCGACGCCCGTCTGCTCATAGTGCCAATAATTTATCTGAACTGCGAACTCGACTAAAACACGACATCGAGAGGGCAAAGGACTATTATCAAAGTGTGTCTTTAAAGCGTTTTCTTTCTACATCCCCGGAAAAATTCTGGCGACACCTATCTCCAAAGGAAAAAAATTCTATCACGAGCCTCCAAATAACGGTACGGCTAGAACTGATAAGAAGGAAATGGCTGATGCGCTTAACAATTACTTCTGCTCGGTGTTCAGTAACGATGATGGTATCGTTCCACATTTTACGACGCTTGAAGATGTACCACCCATTGATGACATCACTATCAGTGAGGAGGGAATACTATCAATTTCCTGAAACTAGACATCAAAAAGTCATCTGGGATAGACGGAATTCCTAACGCTTTCCTACACCGATATGCTGAGTGGTGCGCAAAATTCTTATGCTTAATATTTAGGAAATCACTGTCACACGCCGAAATTCCCAGTGATTGGAAATGCGCCAGAATAACCCCAATACCCAAAAAAGGTGATCCATCCATTGTTACCTCTTATAGGCCAATTTCTATTCTCTGCACTTGTGCCAAAGTATTAGAACACATTATTTTCAAACACATTTCCAACTTTATTGAAGATAACAAAACAATCGATAGTCGCCAACATGGTTTCCGACGAGGAGTGTCTACGAAAATGCAACTATTAGAGAGCATTCACAACTTTGCTGCAGTGTTGGATAAATCTGGTCAGGTTGACATCATATTCCTTGACTTCGAGAAAGCTTTTGACCGTGTATCGCATCCTAAACTTCTTTTAAAACTAAGACAACTACTTAAGAACGATTCCCTCATTGCATGGATCGCAGCATACTTGTCTTTAAGGCAGCAATCAGTGTCCATCGACGATATCAGTTCAGGATACTGCCTCCGTTCATTCAGGTATCCCCAAGATTCTGTTCTTGGACCGTTATTCTTTTTGATCAACTTGGGCACGGCGGCACTTCAGGCATGCGGACGCCTAACAATCCGTTCGTCTTCCTTGTGCAGTTTTTCCTCGGACTGCTTCCCGCCATCGCTGGAAGCACCTTGCGGTTCGGGGAGACCACCACTGCGCAGGTTGCCAGCGTGACGTACTACCATGTGCCAGTGATTCCGTCCTGCACGTTATCGGAACTGTCGCCTCATCATTTGCCGTTATCCAGCCTGGTTCTGTCGGCGCATGATCAGCACCGGCACCACCCCACGGCTCACCTACAAAAGGACGATCAGTGCACTCGACGCTTCTTGGGCACAGCGGCACTTCAGGCACGTGGACGTCTAACAATCCGTTCGTCTTCCTTGTGCAGTTTTTCCTCGGACTGCTTCCCGCCATCGCTGGAAGCCCCTTTCGGTTCGGGGAGAGCACCACTGCGCAAGTTGCCAGCGTGACGTACTACCATGTGCCAGTGATTCCGTCCTGCATGTTATCGGAACTGTCGCCTCATCATTTGCCGTTATCCAGCCTGGTTCTGTCGGCGCATGATCAGCACCCAGCACCACCTCACGGCTCACCTACAAAAGGACGATGAGTGCACTCGACGCTTCTTGGGCACAGCGGCACTTCAGGCACGTGGACGTCTAACAATCCGTTCGTCTTCCTTGTGCAGTTTTTCCTCGGACTGCTTCCCGCCATCGCTGGAAGCCCCTTGCGGTTCGGGGAGAGCACCACTGCGCAGGTTGCCAGCGTGACGTACTACCATGTGCCAGTGATTCCGTCCTGCATGTTATCGGAACTGTCGCCTCATCATTTGCCGTTATCCAGCCTGGTTCTGTCGGCGCATGATCAGCACCGGCACCACCCCACGGCTCACCTACAAAAGGACGATCAGTGCACTCGACGCTTCTTGGGCACAGCGGCACTTCAGGCACGTGGACGTCTAACAATCCTTTCGTCTTCCTTGTGCAGTTTTTCCTCGGACTGCTTCCCGCCATCGCTGGAAGCCCCTTGCGGTTCGGGGAGAGCACCACTGCGCAGGTTGCCAGCGTGACGTACTACCATGTGCCAGTGATTCCATCCTGCACGTTATCGGAACTGTCGCCTCATCATTTGCCGTTATCCAGCCTGGTTCTGTCGGCGCATGATCAGCACCCAGCACCACCTCACGGCTCACCTACAAAAGGACGATGAGTGCACTCGACGCTTCTTGGGCACAGCGGCACTTCAGGCACGTGGACGTCTAACAATCCGTTCGTCTTCCTTGTGCAAGTGCCACGGCGGCCGCATTTCGATGGAGGGCGAAATGCGAAAACACCCGTGTACTTAGATTTAGGTGCACGTTAAAGAACCCCAGGTGGTCCAAAGTTCAGGAGTCCCCCACTACGGCGTGCCTCATAATCAGAACTGTTTTTGACACGTAAAACCGCATAATTAAATTTTTTTTCCTTGTGCAAGCGAGAAAACAATACGGGAAATGTATGCGCTCGAACAACCTTTTCTTGCTTGTGCTGCCGTGCCCACGGTGCTTAGGTGTACTATGTAGCGTCAAACTGCTCTTGCGGAAATTACTGCTCCTGGGTGGCGAAATCGAAACGAATCTCGGACCTACCCTAGACCAAATCGCAAGCTCGTTAAAGGAAATCGCTGCGGATATTGAACTCATCAAGGAAAAGCGACTTGCTGACGTCGATAAAAAACTAGATGCCTTAACAAGACTCGAAGAGAAGGTTGGCTTCTGTTAAGAGGCAATTGTCAACATGAAGCGCGCATATGAAACCTTAGAAAGGAAAGTCGACGACCTAAAAAATCGGAGTAGGCGATCGAATTTAATTCTTTATGGCCTGCCAGAAACTGACATAGAGACGAGTGAAATTCTTGAACAGACAGTGAACAAAACTGTTGTTCAGGACACTGTCGGCTTAAATCTGGTTGCTATCGAACGCGTACATCATCTAGGAAGAGCAGAACGGAACAAGAATAGGCCCGTAATTTTCAAGCTGCTAGATTTCAGGCAGAAATCAGCCATACTTAAAAAAATGTTACAAACTGAAAAATACCAATTTTTCAATCGGAGAAGATTTTTCACCCAGAATCAGAGACATTAGAAGTTGTGGAATAGCGCCAAGGAGAACCACGAGAGGAATGATAAAGTATCGCTAGCATTTGATAAACTGTTCAATAATAATCGAGCCTTCTTTTGGGACGAGGAAAAGAATGACGAAGTTCCTCTCCAAAAAAAAAGGACGAGGCACCACTAAGGCCGCAAACCCGCCAAACTCGTCAACACGTAAAATCAAAGGCCTAACCATTTTAAATGCTAACGCTAGAAGCATTCTCAACAAAATAGAAGCTCTGGAAAGTCGTCTACTGGAGCATGATCCTGATATAGTAGGGCTTACGGAAACATGGCTTTCTCCCGAAATATTTGATGATGAGCTTGTTCTTCCCAATTATGTCATTATTCGCAAAGACCGACCTTCCCGTGGTGGTGGCGTCGCTTTAATCATCAAAAAATGCCTTTCATATGTATGCCTTCCCGTCGTGACAGAGGCCGAGGCCGTTTTCGGTCAGCTTCTTTGTGATGGCACCCCCATATTTATTGGTTGCATTTATCGAAGCCCATCTTCAGGTTACGAGTGCATCACCACAATTCAAGACTTCACGCAACATCACGTACGCAGCTCTCGTGTCCACGTGCTAGAAACCATGGGAGACTTTATTTACATTCCGGACATTGACTGGACTACACTTAACCACACATACCTGCTGCCGCGAAGGCATTATCGCAGGGGGGGGGGGCAGGTGATAAAGACCTAATGTTGAACTTTAACCTACATCAAATCATATCATCTCCAACGCGCACACAAAACACAACTAAAGAATATACTTGAGTTGATACTTATTAGCCAACACTTTCCAATAGACACAGGTTCAAACTGATGTAGTAGAGGGCATATCTGACCATGAGTCATACCTATCTGCTTGCTGCCGCTTGGATTTAGCTGTTGCAAGATCAACAGACTGTACGGATGCTAATTTTCCTGGGAACCGATGGACGCTTTAAAAAGGGCAGACGATAACAGTGTGCTAACTCCATACGCTGATGAGTTTCTACCGTTTACAGCTAGCGGTTCTATGCAGCCACTGTTCATAATCTACTGTTGGCTCAGGTTCAAATCTACTGTTATCCACTGTATTACTACCTTCATACCAACGAAACTAAGGAAACCAACAGTGAACAATCCTTGGATAACACGTGAAGTAATTTAGGTAAAGCGAAGAATAAAAAGACTGCGCAGGGTGGTGACAAACACAAACTGCGAGCCGTCCATTCGGCACAAGCTACACTGCGCGAAAACAGAGTTCAGACAAAAAGCAAGAAATGCCAAACAACACTACTTCAGCGTCACCCTTCGTAGTTTTATTAAAAGCAATCCTAACAGGTTTCGGAGACACATTCGCACTAATAATTCCACGGCGTCGCACACGGGTCCCGAGGAAAGAGAGGAAAAAGCTAATGCATACAACAACTTGTTTCGCTCAGTATTCACCACAGATAACGGTATTATTCCTCCCATTGCATCCGTCGGTCCATCAAGCATTGATTGTCTTGAAGTCACAGATGCAGGAATACTCAACCTACTGCTAAACATCGATCCTAAAAAATCCAGTGGCCCAGACGATATTCCAAACGAGTTCCTTAGAAAATATGCGCAATGGTGCAGCAAGTATCTTGGGCTAATTTTCCGTAAATCACTTACTTTGTCTCAGCTACCAGACGACGGGAAAATTGCCAAAATAATACCCATTCACAAATCAGGAGATAAGTCTTCAGTAGCAATTTACCGTCTGATATCTCTTACTATAGCACTTCGTGTAAGTTGTTCGAACACATTATCCTAAAACACATAACCGTTTTTCTTGAGAAACTAAACTTCTTGTCCCCTAATCAGCACGGCTTTCGTAGCGGTTTGTCCACTATCACCCAGCTAACCGAGGTAGTTCATGACCTCGCACTTAACATCAACAACCGCGGCCAAATGGACATGATTTTACTTGATTTATAAAAGGCCTTTGACTGCGTATGTCATAGTAAACTAATCGCAAAACTAAAAAGTGTGATCGGAGAGGGATTAATTTTTTCATGGATAAAAGATTTTTTAACAAACCGCTCACAGTTCGTGCTTTTCGAAGGTATTAAATCAGAAACTGTCCCTGTAACTTCTGGAGTTCCTCAAGGTTCCGTCCTGGGACCACTATTATTTGAATCTTTATAAATGATATTACAGAAAACATTGACTGTAGTATCAAGCTCTTCGCAGACGACTGCATTATTTATAAGGAAATTCACAGCATGAGAGACCACCTTAAACTCAACGCGCCCCTTGATAAGTTAGTAGACTGGTGCGCTAAATCGCTAATGTCCATTAATGTAAAAAATCCGTAACCATTGCAGTAACACGTAAACAGAACCCGTCCCAATTCACTTACACTATTAATGGTAAACCATTAGCGAATGTTCAACAACATAAGTATTTAGGCGTTACGTTGACGTCAGACCTCAGATGGGACACTCACGTTGCCAACATCACGGCAGCCGCACTACGCAAGCTATTCTATGTAAAAAGCATTTTCATGCGAGTGGTACCAGGGTGCCCTTCGTGCAAAAGCTGTAGCACTTCTGGCTGCAAAGATTCGGGAATAACTACTCTAGTGCCCCAGGTTATGCAACCAGAGTCTAGAGACAGCTCATTTCGCCGGACAAAATGGGGTGCAATGTCAACATCTGAATGTTTTTCAGACCAGCCATTCAAAACGAAAAGTTTCACTTTAGACAACGTGCGGTCTTTCTCAGTTTCCGCTTGAATCTTGCTTGCTGAAAGCGGTACTGCTTCAACAGCGGAGAAAAACAGAACGTAGTCGCTCTTGTCTGCTTCGTTCGGAAGCGGCAATCGTGATAACGCGTCAGCGTTAGCCACTTGCGCACCCTTTCTATGAGTCCACTTGTACTGATAAGCCGCCAGTAACAGCATCCAACGTCGCATGCGCGTGGCAGCCATCTGTGGAATTGGCTTTGTCTGGCCAAACAGGCTAGCTAGTGGAAGGTGATCGGAATAAATCGTGAACTCACGCCCATAAATGTATTTATGAAAGCGCTTTACTCCAAACACCGCGGCCAACGCCTCCTTCTCGATATGCGCGTAGCCTTTCTCGGCGCTGCTTAGCGTGCGCGACGCGTATGCTATCGGCTTCTCTTGGCCGCAAACAACATGAAATAAAACTGCTCCAACCCCATAAGGGTATGCGTCGCAAACCTGACCTAGTGGTTTTTTAGGGTCATGGAAGGTTAGTACTGAATCCTGAGTGAGCATTTTTTTGCTTTTCTGAAATGCCCTTTCAGTCTCCTCCGACCATGCCCAAGGTTCCTCTTTTTGAAGAAGTTGGTATAGCGGCCTTAGTTCCGATGACATGTTCGGCATGAACCGGGAATAAAATGTCAACATGCCAAGATAGGCCTTTAGTTCCGTGCAACTTTTCGGCGTTGGAGCCTTTCTAATTGCTTCCACCTTTTCAAGGCAAGGGTGCACGCCTGTCTCATCAATGACGTGGCCCAGATATCTTACGGACTTCACAAAAAATTTGCACTTTTCGTGCCTTACTTTGACGCCGTGCTTCTCGAAGCGCTGCAGGACTGCTTCTACACGTGCCAGGCATTCGTTGTAGTCGGCACCTGTGATAAGCACATCGTCAAGGTAACAAACTACTCCACACAGTCCCTTCAGCAACTCGTCCATGATTGCTTGGAATACTGCTGGTGCACTGGAAATGCCGTAGGGCATTCGAACATATTGGAATAAGCCAATGTGTGTATTTATAATCAACAAGGGCCGCGAGTCAGGGTGCAGCTCAATTTGCTGGTACGCTGATGACAAGTCCAAAACGGTAAACACTTTGCCTCCTGCTAGGACCGCGAACATGTCTTCAACCGTTGGCAGCGGGTAGTGATCAGTTTTAACGTAGGGATTTACTGTCACTTTATAGTCTCCACAAAGACGCACTTTGTTCCCTGGTTTTTCGACTACCACCAACGGCGTGGCCCAGTCACTTTGCGTTACACCCACCAGTACCCCATCAGCTTGTAGGCTATCTAGCTCTTCTTTAACTCGCTCCCTTATGGCATATGGTACTGGACGTGCCTTGCAGAACACTGGCAAGCTACCTTCTTTTAAGGAAAGTTTCGCTTGAAAGCCCTTTATCAGTCCTAACCCAGGAGTGAAAACACTGGCAAACCTTTTCACAAGGTTGTCAGCCGTAAGCTCCGCTTGCACCTTGTGAATGCCATTCAATACGACGTCTAGGTTCTCAATCCAATCGCGTCCAAGTAGCGCTGGCTTGTTTCCTGGCACCACAACTACTGGTAGAATTTTGCGCTGTCCGTTGTACTCGACCGGAACCTCGGCTTGCCCCTTCACTTCCAGCGGTGCTCCTCCGTAAGTCTTCAGCTTAACCGTAGACGGTGTGAGCGGGGGAGGATTCACTAGCTGCTTCCATAGGTCTTCTGATATCAGAGAAACAGCGGCTCTTGTGTCTACTTGCATCTGCACGCGCTTCCTTCCGAGCATAAGTTCTACCTGATACGGCTGCTTCGCAAGGCCGGCGTGATGTACGGCGTAGAGCATCGTCTCATTATCTTCTTGCTGGTCGGCAACGGCGTGAATTTTTCCCGCACCCGGCGGGCGTTGTCCGCATACTCGAGCCAAGTGACCCGTGCGTTTGCAGCTGTAGCACCTTGCTTACCGATAACGACAAGAAATAGCGTCATGCTCTTGCCCGCAACGGTGACACTTTGTCTTGGTTGCCTCGTATTGCTTGCCTGGCTTGCCGGCAAATGCCGCTTTCCTGCCTGTCTTCCTTATCGCATGGACATCGGCTTCCGTTCCACTGCCAGGTCGAAACCCCATCGACTCCTGTTCCGCCATTTCAACGCTTTTGGCAAAGTCGCAAGCAGATTCAAACAACAGCTCCTTCTTTTTTAGTAGACCCGTCTGAATGGCAGGGTTTCGCAGTCCAGCGACGAACCGGTCGCGTAGTGCGTCGTCAAGGAATGTGCCGTACTTGCATTTAGCGGCCAAGTGCTTCAGTGCAACTGCAAACGTCGCTACTGTCTCACCTTCCGCTTGGTACCGCCTGTTGAATCTGAATCGCTCTGCGATGATTCGGCTTGCAGGCTCGTAATGGTCACTCAGTACCTTGACCAGGTCTTCGAAACTTTTCTCCGCAGGGGTCGCCGGTAGAAGCAAATCCTTGAGCGTCTTGTACGCATTCTTGCCAATGGCCGTTATGAAGGCTGACTTCTTAAGCTTCTCCTCTTGTACGTTGGCTACTTCGCAGTAGTGCTCGAATCTTTCCACGTACGAAGCAAAGTCTTCATCGCCGTCCTCCAGGAATGCGTCGAATTCCCACATCTTGGCCATGCCGTGCTGTGCCCTGCCTCAGTTCTTCACGGGATCCGCCCCTTCCCATCGTAGATTCGTTTCAGCATCTTCGTCGCCAGTTGTTGTAGCTCGGGAACAAGAAGGCAGCTGTGACACGTTTCGTGGCGAACAGTTTAATCTGATAGCCCAGCATCTTGCTTGGCAATATATACACACAAGTTGCGGTGCGTCAGTAGTGACGTCACCGCGCTTTGTCCTTTTATTAGATACAACACATAGTACTGGGTTTGTATAGCCCATGGAGAGCTAGAATGTGTGATCGCCATGCCGAAGGCCCGCGATCTACAATGATCATTCTTTCAAGAAAGTGCAGCTTATGTAGGAAGTGTGTACGCTGCACAGGAACATCCGCCTGACTGGATGCACTTGTTGGATGCATGCGTGTGATCTATGTCCGCACTGTAATACACCTTCAATTTTATTTTCCAGACATTAAATAAAAAAGTGGCTGTATAACCTAGTGGTTACGACGCTCGGTTTCGGATCCGGGGAACGCGGGTTCGAATCCCGTCTCGGAAATAAAGTTTATTTCCTGGTAATTTCTTGATGCGCACCACGAACCACAAATTACGGCTGGCGTTAACAGCTTGGTTGTTAATAATTCAAGCCTACACTCTGAGAGGTCGCTGATTGCATCCATTATTGTAGACTGCATGCAATATAAAATAGAGCATGTACTTTGCCACCTTATGCTTTCGCAGGAAATTATATATTTTACACAAAATAATATAGGCAATAGTACTTGCATAAACTGTAATCAGTCCAGCCTTCGGCGACTAAAGGAGCGAAATACCGGTTAAAAGGTACTTTTAGGGGATGACGTTTCCGCACAATAAAAGAAAAGATACATACCTTATGAAGACGATGCAATCACCATTGTTGGCAATAGACATTCCGCTTCTGCCAAGAAGACAAATGTTTCAGACAAATGTTTCAATATATCATCTCTCAGACTACCAAGCTTTCACATTCTTAAACAAAAAAACGCAGTTTCGCCTCAAGGCGAAGCATCGACTGTGATACCAAATTAGTGGACAGCTATACAAAGTAAGGATAATAGTTTTATCGGCCGTATCAACTTGTAAACATGGTCACACTAACTAAATTAACAAGCATGATGTCACGCACGCACAAGCAAACATGAACGCGTCTCACTCGATGACCCCGGAAGTTCGCTGTAAAGCGCTGGATTGAGTCAACGCGCCAGCAGCAGATAGCGAATTGAGCTTCGTGCCGGCGCGCGCATCAGCGCAAAAACACAGGGAGGGCTCAGGGGGGGCGGCTCCTCCACCTGCCCCCCCCCCCCCCCCCTTCTCGGAGCCTTTCGGAGCGGCGGGAGCGCGCGGCCGCAGTAAAGCGCGGCCCTTCCACCTCCCTACCCTTCCTCCGGAGCGCTGTGCGTGACTGGAAGACTGCGCGCTTCCTTGCTGCTTCCAGCCTTTCCGTGCGCGTGCCTCGATTGCCGGCTCACCGCCGCATACTTTCACTCGCACATACCGCGTACGGCACGCGGCGACGATTTTATCGCCCGTGGACTTTGTACAGAACATCACGGCGACGACGACGACGGCAGAAATGCGCCTGGAGTGTCCATATTATTGCTATCGCAATAAAAGAGCGTTTTGTCCTCAAGATGAGGTTGAGAAATGGCATCAAACTTTTAACCAGTTCGTTTTGTAACGCATACTTACATACTTATTGCATAATTACCATTAAAATGCATACTTAGGTTGCTTACTTACCATTTATCAAACTCCCTACCTGAATGTGAGCTGTATCGTGTGATCATCGCGATCACTGTCGTTGGTTTCGATGCAATATCACACCAACTCCTCTTCTAGCCATATCCATCAATTTAGCGAATTATGCCGTTCTTCTCAAAAAAAAAAAGTATGCAAGCACATCTGCCTGCGTTAAGCCGTGCTAAGGCCTAATACAGCTGACTTCCTTGATGCGAAGTACCTTTGTTGAGAAAAATTTTGTCGGAGTCGGTGAGCAATGGAAATTTTCTGCACGTTGTCCTGAAATAAGTATACAACTTACTTACCCCGAAGAAGTGTTAAGCTTTGCTTTTTGTAGCACAGATGCACCACCATACGCAGAAATGCTATACATTTCATTAAGCATACTTTTCTATTTGCGCATATCCACCCTACGAAATCGAAGCTCTTAGCCTGTTTAGCCGAAGCAAATTGTACATTTATTTCAGTGTAGCGCAGGAAATTTAATGATTTTATTTCGGCAGTTCCCAACTTTTTAGGACCCTCCAATCTTCCACAGCCTAACTTAAGGCAGTCTAACAAGTTCATAACTTCTGCATTGCAACAGTCACTTATACGCCTTTCGCTTTTAGGTGAGCTCACTTAAACATTGCACAAGGTTTATAGCCCCATATTTTTACATTTCGGCACAAGAAGTCGCAATCGTGAGCACAGTAGAATAAATCTGCCTAATCCCGACGTTCCTGTTGTTGTTTTATTTATTTCATTGAGCGCCATATTAAAGCAGCACAAGCTCATGTAGTCCAACCAAGCTTGTGCTCGTTCATGTACCCGTCTCAGACTAACTGAATAATTTTGTTCGCAGTCTTGAGGAGCCCAGTATATTGCCGCGTCGGTATTCGTGCACAAGTGCGCCCTGGTACCGACAAAGACGACGACCGGGCTGCTCGAGATTCCGGAAGGCATCAAGAGAAGAATAAGACGTTCTTGTTGTTGGCGCCTCTCTGGTGTCTTCTCTCTTGTACGGCGCGGTGCTCCTATATTAAAGCCCCTGAGCTTTGTGTATCGCGACACTGGTGGAGGTGCTGGTAAGCCCATTTGTTTGTGGATGATAGGCCGTCTTCTTCCTATGGGCTGTGCAACTTCAGCGACGGAGGCAACCGGAAACTCGAGCGGCGGTGGTGCCTGCGGTAATGGTGTTAGCCTAGCGTATTCCTTCCCAATTTCCTCGCGCCCAATCTTGCGTATCAACTGGCGCATGCAGATTTCATCGTCCGTAACCAGTGCTGCGGCTCCTGTCGGTGCCTCGGCAATCAGACGATCGTACTGTTGGTACCGCTGCTGCAGCGCCCGCTCGATTGCTGGGGCCAGTGTACAAGGCCAGCGAACAGCTGCTCTGAAGCGAACAGCGAACAGCTGAATTGTGCTACAATTGTGGAGAACTAGGACACATCTATCGTTCCTGCCCTCATCGCCCAGCTGGCTACCAGGGCGCCCCATATTCCACTCCGCGTCGCCTGGCTGATGAAAACCGTGTACCCTTCAACGACTGCCGCACTGGCTGGCAAGTGAGCTCTTCTAATCTCCGGTCGCGCTCACCGCCTCCAGCACGTTTCGCCTCACCGAACAGCCGCACTTTTGCTGACGTCGTGAGAGGTCGTTATCCTAGCCCACGGCGGGAAAACTGAAAGCAGCGACCTCAAGGGGGAAGGTTGAAAGTCCTCAAATTGCCGAAAATCTCCCCTTGTTGCCGAGAAAGGAAGACGCCGATCAAAACGTACATAATGCCGACAAAACTGTGACTGCCTACCTCGCTATTACGATTGACGGGCACGAAGTGACGGCCTTAGTAGACACTGGCGGGGATTTTTCAATTATGTGCGAGCCGCTGGCAGACAAACTCAAGAAAGTCAGGACGAAATGGCCAGGCCCTTATATTTGCAATGCTGGCGGCCAGATTTTTACTCCTACAGGCAAATGTACTGCAAGGCTCACGATCGGGAACGCAGCTTTTGTCGCCACATTCGTGATTCGGCAGGAGTGCTGCAAATCCCTCATTTTAGGCATGGACTTCTTAAGGGAGTATGGCGCCGTTGTCATCATACGCGACGGCGTAGTAACGTTTTCCCCTGCTAACGACACGACCAATGGAACAGAGCGACAACGCCACACCTTACGTATTATCGACGAGGACGTCTGCATACCGCCAGTGTCTTGCAGCTTTGTTTCCGTCAGTTGTGGCACACAGCTCACCGAAGAAGCGGTCGCGGAACATGCAACCGCCCTTCTCTTCCGCCAAGGAGTCGCCATCGCCCGTGGTATCGTCTCCTTAGTCGATGGGCGTACAGAAGTTCTATTGACAAATTTCGCAAACGAACGTCGGTATATCAGTAAAGGCACCGCTGTCTCGTATATCAATGAAATCGACCACACTGAAGGCTGTTTTGCTATGCAAGGAGAAGCCAAGGCTCCTACAACGCCACGTACACCCGCAGTTGACATTGGACCGAGCTTAACACCTGCCGATCGACACCGGCTTATGGAACGGCTTGACCAGTTTAAGGACTGCTTCTCGTCTACGTCGCGAGTTGGTCAAACGCCGCTGACAAAGCATCGCATCATCACGGAGGAGAAAGCAAGACCCATCCTACAGAACCCGTATCGTGTAGCTCAAAAAGAACGCGAGTCAATACAGCTGCAGGTTGAAAAGATGCTACAGGATGATGTCATCCAGCCGTCGCACAGCCCATGGGCATCACCTAGGGTGCTTGTCAAAAAGAAACATGGTAGCTTGCGGTTCTGCATTGATTATCGCAAGCTGAATCACGTTACAAATAAAGATGTGTATCCGCTCCCGCGGATTGACGACTCTTTAGACAGGCTACGGCATGCGCGCTACTTTTCCTCTATGGAACTTAAGAGTGGATACTAGCAAAACGGCGTCAACAGGTGCCTGAGGTAGTGCACGTAGTGCGTATGAAGCCATATCATTCCGAGTAAAGTGCACACCGCCAAGCTATCCACTACGAGTCTATCCGCCACGATTTGATCAGCATCGGGACGATGCTCGCTCTGGAGAGCATCCAGTGCAAGTACTGGATGCTCTCAATCCAGTGCTTGCAAGTCTCGAGTAAGCCCCATGGCTCATCCGCAGCCTCCTATTCACGCAACGCCACTGGCGCTTGGTTCATGTCAGATGTCTACAACGCACATCACCAGCTATGGGACTTGACTTTGGTGTTATGGTGCTTCGATGCACACACAATGCTCACTCTCCTCCTCTTTTCCTCTTTTTATTCCCCCTTTCCCTTATCCCATGTGTAGGGTAGCAAACCGGACGTTCATCTGGTTGACCTGCCTGCCTTTCCTCTCTTCGCTTCCTCTCTCTCTCTCTCTGGAGGGAGGGTAATGCCGCGTCGGTATTCGTGCACGAGTGTGTTCTGGCGCCGACAAAGAGGACGACCGGGCTGCTCGAGATTTCGGAATGGATCAAGAGAAGAATAAGACGTTCTTGTTGTTGGCGCCTCTCTGGTATCAGACTCTTGGCCGATCCCCGTGAGTGGTTATGCGCCAAAGATTATAAGGTCATCATCATCATCTTCTCCCGAGTACGGTGCGGTGCTTCTATAATAAAGCCCGAGAGCTTTGTGTATCGCGACAATATTATGATTATAATGCGGCAGCAGTCAGAAGCTCGACTGCTTTGTTCGTCACTGTGTCTTTTCTCTTACAGAGATGGCGGCATTGGCCATACGTGTTGTCATTGTTCTAATGCTGTCATTTGGCCAAATAATAATCATGAGCTCTTGCCTCGCCATGAGGGGAAGCGGAAGAAAACGTTGCCTCACACCACCACTGGAATTGAAACTAATGTTATCTACGCACTATGTTATCGACGTTCGTCAAGATTAGTGTAAAGCAAAGCATTCCAGGCATAGTCCAAAATTTGTGGCGTTCGTGCATGTATTTTGGAGGTAACTGTAGGCACTACTACTGCGCTCGAGAGTAGCGGTACAAGTGCGCATTGGAAATAAGCTCCTTTTCTAAAATTAGTCGTGTCCGCCTTGAGGGTCCACTGCTGTCCCTGGAAATGATTACAGCGTCAAATGAATAGCAAGCAAATGTCTCACTTATTGCTTGTATGTAACTTAGCTGGTCATTCATTAGCGTAAGTTACAGGTAACTTTGACATGTGTTATTGGTGAAAACTTTGGGTCGAGCGTGCACATATGGAAGATACATTTTTAACGCGATAGCGTTAAGGGCCCCGTGCCGCCGAAAATCCGCTGTCGGCGTTGGCGGCGTTCCCCGCCTAAGAAAGTCATCCCGAACCACGCCGACCACGCAGGCCCTCCGCGTGGCGCAGAGGCGCTGGTGAACTAATCCTATTAGTCAAGTTAAAATACGCAGAAAAAACCTTTACCACGACGTAACCAGAACCTACAGACGTGATATGGTCGGATTGTAATTAGAATATACGGGAAAACATAATTCTCTTACTTGGAAACTCAAACACAAACCCCTTTTCCAGCATTTCTACCACTCATACAGCGCCGCGCCGCGGTTTCCTCCTTGAAAAAATGTCGCCGTTTCGCCCGAAAGGCGAAGCGTCGATTGCGATAGCAAATTAGTGGAGAGGTAGTCGGAGTAGGGACAGTTTTATCGGCTGCATAAACTTGGACACATTGGCTTATTAACTGAATGAACAATCGTGGTGTCAGCGCGCAGTAGTAAGTGGTTCTTGAAGAAAGGGAAAGGTTGACGCTATCTTCTGCAGCCCTTGAGGGAGCACGGCTAAGCGCCAAGACAGCGCGCACAAGCAAACATGAAAAGATCACACTGAATGACCGCAGCCAACGACTGTCAAAACACTGGCAGCAAGCGCAGGTTCGCGCGGTCTATCGCTTCAACGGAAACCAGAGCCGTGTGGAGATAAGGGACGGTGCGGGCGACGGGCACCACCGGGCAAACTGCGAAGGAGAAGTTGTGGGCAGAGAAGCTGCCCCCCCCCCCCCCCCCCCCTGTTGCTTTCGCGTGGGATATTGAGTGGCAAGATACGCCTTTGGTGCCGGAGCACAGCGCCGCCGCGCCTCCCTTCCTCCCATACCCCCACGCGACGGTCGCGTTTGCTTTCCGCCGAGCGTTCGCTCTCCGTGATAGCGCGCGGCGGAGTTCGCCCTTTCGCTCGCACATACGGCGCGCGGCGACAATTTTATCGCCCTTGGAATCTATACGGAACCTCACGGCGACGGCGACTGCGACGCCGACGGCAGAAATCCAGTTCAAATGTCCATATAATTGCTATCGTAATAAAAATACAATCGAGATGGCACTCGCCTCCTCGGCAGCCTACAAGAGCGTTGCATGAAGGCCCCCAACGGCAGCCGCATGCGGAGGCGAAGTTGGAGAAAAAGTTGTCGCAGTTTCACCTGAAAGGCGAAGCATCAATTGCGATAGCAAATTTGTAGAGAGCTATACGTAGTAATGATATTAGCTTTATCAGCTGTATAAACTTGGACATGCAGCAGCACCGGAAACACGCATAACTGTTGTCGACGCCGTCGGCGTTTTGCCCGCGTTCGCTCAAAATGCGTGCGGCGTTGGTGACCGTTGCCGGAGCCTCTGATATAAATAAGCACTTGGTGCCGCAGCTAAACGTCGCCTCCCTTCCCTCCCCCTCCCCCACGGCCTCTCGCGCGTCGGAAGAAGGCGCGTTTGCTCTACATATATGGTGATTGTAAAGGAGGAAAGAGACGCCTACTTCTGCAGCCCTTAAGCGAGCACGGCGCAGAACGCGCGTTTGTTCTCCGCCGTGCGTTCACTCCCCGTGAAAGCGCGCGCCCCTCGCGTCCTTTCACTCGCACATACAGCGTTCGGCGCTCGGCGACGATTTCATCTCCATTGACGTCATACGGAACCTCACGGCGACGGCGACGGCTACGGTGACGCCGACGGCAGAAATCTGCTTTTGGGTGTCCATATAATTGATATCGCAATAAAAGAAAGCTGCAGTCGCCGGGAAGCCTGATAAGCAGTCAAGGGTCTTTGAATGCTATCGCGTTTCACTCTTAAAGGCGAAGCGTAAGCCTTCTCCAATTTTGTTTTCGGAAGCAATTTTTTTCGCGAATATTCTCTTGTTCTCTGATCAAAACGTGTGAACAACGTTACAATTAAGACAAGCACGTACGTACCTTCTTTGCTCGGCTGGTTCTCGATCCGTCGCTGAGGGAGTGCCAATGCGAGACGTCACCTGTTTAAGCTCTCCGTGTGAACTTTCATTTTGTGTTGATTGATTGATTTATTGATTCATCTTATTTACCTTCCCAATGAGACACCGGGGATACGAAAGGTACGTTGTAGAAGGTTCTGCATTCATTTAGACCAGATTGTGATCTTTAACGTGCCCCTAAATTTTAAGTACAGGTGCGTTTTTGCATTTTGCTCCCATTGAAATGCGGCCTCCGTGATCAGGAATCTAACCTCTGACTTCGTGTTGAGTAGGAGAACGCCACAGGCAGGTGCGCAATCGCAACGGCTTTTACTTTTGCATTACTGGCACTCTGATTAGCGAAATACGTAATGGAGTGTAAGTCAATCAAGCGATAAATTCAATTTTGTGCTCACGGGTCCGTGAAAGCCCAGGAGGCCCGTTAATGACTCTGGAAAGAAGGGTAATTATATAGAACCAAGAAGCAATAAACTGTAACGAGACAGCAGACGACAGCAATCACGAAGGAGCGCAATGCGAGAACAAGAAACGCAATCAAGAATGTAGCGCTCTGTTTAGCTAATCAAGGGGACATGAAATCAAGTTTGGAAGGAACGGAGCATTCCATCAGACAAAGCAGTTGCCACGGAGATAGGAAGTCTGCTTCACTTCATTTGCATGCTCTTCGCACCGAGCCACTTGCAATTCAGAACACGGTACCGAGAGTAAGCTGAGGAAGCGCGAAGAAGATAAATTTGGTACAATGAGAAAAGATAATGACGGGGCTTGTAAGGAACAGAAAAGAAGCTTCCTATAGAATAAAAAAGAACTGGCTGCTGTCTCTCCGAAGTGGCTGCGACGAAGAGATATATTGCTAGTTTGGGTACGATGCGAGTGTAACAAAGGCGCACTTATTGTGGACCCTTTCTTTTCCATCTCCTGTCGAGCTACGTTACAGTCATCGACAATCAGTTCCTATGTTTGGTGAATATTATGAAGGCAAGACAGTATGGGGTACAGCCATACAAAATATGGTATTTTCACTGCCCATCGTGCCTCGTAAGCTACCTCCCGCAATAATCAATATCAGCAATCATGATCAACATAAAGAAGTGGTGGGGATCGTAGTGAAATTCTCGGCTTGATTATCTTTCTCCGCATTAGGAGCAAACTCACGAAGTTAATGGCGCAACTACGGAACCTGAAAGGAAGCACCCGTTTCGGCGGCACCTGCGAGACCTACTTACGTAAGGACAAGTTTGCGGGTCTTCGATATATGGTAGCATTTGCATCTCCTGTTCAATAGACGGTTTCTTTTTCTGAATGGAGTCAATATTCATATTGTAGCCATGCGAAGTTTTTTGTTGTGAACGCAATGAGGGCGTACTCATGTCTTTATTCCATTGATCGCTAAAGCTTGGAGTGAGGGACAGCAGTCATTTTCGTAAACGTTCCAGCAATTATTATGCGGGATGGCTGTCGTATCTCGGCTGTCGCCTTTTCTTTCTGGCCTCTTGGTTGTATGAGTGATACGTACATTTTATTTTTTACGAATTGACCCGTAGAGCTCACGCGATGGGCTGCCATATATGAGCTTGGACGTTCATGGTATATACAACCTTCTTTTTTTTTCTTCATGGGTTTTTCTTCCTGGGTATGCAACGTGCACTACAGCGCAAGTACACGGGCGTTTTAGGGGCGAAGCTCCTTAAGGCGGCACCCGTTCGTCCCTCGTCGTAGTAGTGGTGTGTAACCAGTCTGAGAAAAATTAGAAAAAAAATTCCGAAGTTGTGTCCGTAGAGCGGAATCGAACCAGGGACCCCTCGCTTCCGAGCGCGCGGCGTTAGCCCACTACGCCCCGAAGCACACAGACACAAGCACCACGATGGCAATAAATACCCAACATTAACGAAAGGCCGCGTTTCTAGCGCGTTTCTAACGCGTTTGTGCTAGCGCGTTACGGCCCGTGTAAGAAGCTGGTGTAAGACGCTGTGGCCTCTCCGCCTTACCTTCAACGCGTTTCGAACGCGCTGCCCAAGGCGGTGGCAAGTCAAGTTCAAGTCGAGGAGCGTTTATGAATACGGGGGGTATACTCTCTCAGCAGTCATGTGATGGCGTCGGCAAACGCGGTGCACGTTCCGGCATGTGTAAATGGCTGCGTAAGACGCTGTGGCCGCTCCCCCTTACTAGAGAGTACTGCACGTCTCTAACGCGTTTGTGCTAGCGTCCCCTTAAGCGGGAGATCCGATGATTGCCTCCGGAGCTTCGCCCACTCATCATCATTCACCCCGTGGATATGCTGTGATTTTTTTTTTGCATATCGCAACGATCGAAATGCGGCCGCCGCAGCCGGGATTCAATCCCGCGACCTCGTACTCAACAGCGCAACGCCTTAGCCACTGTGTACACTGTGTGACGTAGGATGGGACGTTGACACTATTCAACACTAGAACGCCTTCGCAGACTGACAATGCCCACAGAAACAGTTCAGTTGTGTGTGTGTGTGTGTGTGTGTGTGTGTGTGTGATTTTTTTTCTTTCCTTTTTTCCCCTTTTTTGTACTTATTTTTTCTCTCTCTCTCCTGTCGAATTCCTTTACCCCTCCCCCGGTACAGGGTAGCCAACCGGAGATAATGTCTGGTTAACCTCCCTGTCTTTCCTTCACCTTTTTTTTTCTCTCTCTCTCCTTAGCCACTGAGCCACCGCGGCGGGTAATACTATTTCGTCATAAAAGGGCTGGTGTTGTACGAAGTGGGGCAACAAGGACAATGAAATAATTGCGCTACCAACCATGCGCATCACTTTTTAAGGGTACGGAGGTCTATCATCATTTCGTGTTGGTACCATATTCGCCTGTCGTTCTAGGCCCCATAGTGCCACGAAATGTATCAGATGCGCTAAATATTGTTGCACCACGTCGATTCTTGCATACTGTGCGGTCCTCTCCATCACGTTTCATAAATTTGGAAAGACACGCCACGCTAGCAGTGTGACAATGTTGTTGCGCCGCTGAGGTCCAGGTGGCGGGTTCACTCCATGCAGCGGTAGCGGCATATCGATGAGGCTGAAATAATATCCTCCTCCATTCCATCATGTGAGTCAATGTACAGTGCAGCTGTTGCCGACGTCGCCGACGTTAGACAAACACGACTGATGTTAGGCGACATTGAAAAGCACCACCACCACAAGCGACGTAGTACGTACGTCGCACGCGCATTCACGTGTGTGAAAGTGCAGCATACAGGCACATACCTCTAGGACCTCCGCCAAGCGCAAAGTGCCTTATCGAACTAATTCAATTTTTCAAAGTAAATTCCGTCAGGAAATTCGTAAAGTACGGCTTACGGAGGAGTTGCAGACATGATAGCTTCGGGCTGTAATTCAAATATACGAGAACAACGGTATCTTCAGGTGATGATAACGCCTGATGACGTCATCACGTCAAGCCTGACGTCACGCGACGACACCTTCATCAAGTAATGATGTCTCTTGATGAGGTCATGTCATGCTTCTTGGGAAGCAGCACACTGTGCGCGTCCCGCTTCTTTGCACAGTTGCCGGGATCGGCCCACATTTGTGTGTTAGCACCCGGCACGCCGACACAAGTAATCCCGACCAACTAGAGGCTAACAGCGTCGTGTAAAAGAAAAGCGCCCGTGTACATAAATTTCTGTGCACAATAATGAACTCAGGATCGTCAAAATTTAATCTGATCAGTTTATTGTTGGGGCGAGCAATACCTCCAACATTTATTTTAGAATAAATATTGAACATGTGGAGGTGACCAGTAAACCAACATGAAAGCAGTGTGCGTGCTTCACTGAAACTACTGTGGAAACTTGTGTTTATTAAACCTGCGCGCCAAAGCGCACTGGCGACATCGCTAACCAATAAATAGAACGGCTGTGGACCAGCTAGCCTGGACTCGGAACCCGGACTTCTCCACCATACACAGCTTCCCATGATAATCATAAGTCAACACTATGATGTAAAGTGTAGAGAGGGGATTTTCGAATTCGACCTGTACTGCCCAACTTGAAAGCCACCCTTGGGTTCTACAGGCACCATAATAGATAGACCATTCCTTTGCTTTTTGCCACCGTGTCAAAATAAGCACTTCTGATTTGAACGAAATTTTATTCAGATGCAGTGATATGATACATATATAGACATATACTACAGACATTTTTCAAAACTGAATAGAATTCAAAAGGGTCCCGCTTTATACTACCAAGAGTTCATATGTAAGTACTTTTCAGTGACTGTTTGAATCATAACCTTCAATTATCACACTATTAAGGCAATAACAAAAGAGTTGGATTTAAATGCATTCAAAGCTATTATTTGCACTAGCATAACTGTCGATACTTGATCAATTTAATAATAAATGTGCCAGGTTAAGATGATAATTTTTATTACGCGAAAGCAAAAACATAACGGCCCGCCAGGGTTGCTTAGTGCCTTTGGCATAGAGCTGGTAAGCACGAGGTCACGGGATGAAATCACGGCCGCACGGATGCATTTACATGTGAGCGAAATGCGAAATGCAAAAAGGCCCATTTACCGTGCTTTGGGCGCACGTTAAAGAACCTCACCTGGTCAAAGTTATTCCGGATTCCCGCATTATGGCGTGCCTAATAATCAGATCAGGGTCCGGGCACATGGAACTCCAGAATATAAATCAATAAATATAGAATATTTGAAAGCGTTGTCTAATGCGAGAGCATTAGGAGAGTCAAAGTTAAAACACATACAGACATGTATGTATGTGAAATGTGGGAGGCCTGTCACGTGGCGTATCTATATATATATATATGGTGCAACTCATGGTAGTCGGCTCCGGACCACCGTCGGTTGCACTTCGCGCTTCGAAAAGGCAGGACGAGCGTCGAGTAAGCTCACGAAGAAAACTTTGCATCGCGCTGAACCCGGTTCATGGCCTCATAGAGGTCTGACGTAATAATAGCGCATTTCTCTCGCATTTGCCGCTTAATCACCACTGAGTTTTTATTTTATTTTTTTAGAAATGAAGGGTGCGTACGAGCAGGCAATACTTCATTCGTGAGGCAGTTGCAAAGTGTAGTTCTTGCAATTTAAAAAGTCAGGTGACCAGAGTAAACCTCAGCCAACAAAAAGCTTATCGCTACCTTTGCCTTAATGGGAAACGTTGCAACGCCTGCACGCAAGCCATAATGTATTTCGCTCAGTAACCTGCTTATGTAGAGGACTCGGTATAATGTTTCCATGGGGCATATGTATTTTTTTGCAGTCGTAGATTTAGAGTACTGTTCAATAAAAGCGTCATGTCAGCCAGTACAGAAAAGAAACTGCTAATTTCCAGAACGCTGAGCTCTTCGACAGTTTTTCAACTTATGGCTTCCCATATTCGCTCTCAAGATATATAACACAATATTATCTGTTACGTTCGTTGGAAAACGAGCCCACATCTTCCCTTCCGCGCCACATGTGCGAGAAGGAACAACGAAGCGCGAATATACAAGACAGAGAGATGAATTGAATGAAAAAAAGGTAGGTTAATTAACCAAGCCTTTGCTCCGTAGGTTACCATACACTTGGGGAAGGATAAAAGTAGATAAGCACACAGGACAGATTAGGAAAATAAAAAAAGTCAGTCATTGCGGACACACTCGCAAACGAATGTTCGCCGACATTTAGCGGCGTTCATACAGACTTGACGCTTTCAAGACGGGAAATATGGCTTTTGAGGACTTGTGCTTGCAGATGTGCTTAGACCAAGGTCCCAGGATCGTTTCGTACGAGAACGGTCAGTCATCCTAGCGGCTGGGGTTAGCTCGCGGAACACATTCTTGAGCGCCGGGAGATGGGCAGTGGCTCAAGAATGTGTAACGGATGTGCTTGCCGGAACTAAGAATTCCTGCTGCTACAGGCAAAAAAGATCATATAACAGCGAAGCTGTGTATGGCTACCCCGGCAAATTTTCTGCGTCTGTGCGTGTACACCGTCACGTCGACAAAGAAAAATGTTCGTCTCCTGAGTTGCCGCGTAACAGATTTACGTTTTCTCGTATGCTCAAATTACAATCCCATGCTATCATGTCTGCAGGTTGTGCTTAAGTCGTGCTGTACGAAGTGTGTGACGCACTTTACTTTGAGAAATTAAATTAGTTCAATAACGCACTTGCACCAGGCGGAGGGTCTACTAGAATGAGGGAATATGCAGCACTCCGGCACACTTGCGTGCGCGCGTGACAAACGTCTGCGCACGATGTATCTGTCCTTGACCAATGGAAAGGGCGCGAACGAAGTCATGGAGGCAACATTGATCTCGATGGTATGACGCCTTGTGGTGGTGGCACTTGTGTGACGTCGGCAACAGCTTCGCTATACATCCACTTCCACAGGGTGGAATGGAGGCGGAAATATTTTTATTCCGACACCATTTACCATAAATACGCCTTCGCTGTTACGTTTTCTGTTGCATGATGCATGCGTCTTTTAATAGTTAAGCAAGCCTAACCAAAAGGTATTTATCGTAAGCGCAAATAAATTTGAGTCACTATGATCCTAATTCTTATCCATGAGAACCTCCTACTCCAACTGAAGAGACTGATGGATAACAACAAAAATAGAAAGGCGTTGGTGAGGGGAAAAGGCAGAAACCTGCCAAAGAAATGCGGGCATGCAGCGCCACATAGGCACATTTGAAACCCATGACCAATTCACCACCGGGTAGCGCCACCTCGCAAAACAACGAGGCCCAGGACTAGAGCCATTCTGTAATAAAGGTTTCGCTTTCTACTTCAATGTTGGAGAATTAGAGGCAGATTTCTTTTCCGGTGATTGTATTCAGACATCTCATGTGCTGTTTATTTCTCCTAGTGGGAAAGCGTGGGGCGAGAAATTTTCACCGAGGGATAACTGAAAGGTTGTTGGGAACTATGAGACCAAGCAACCCCTGTACCATTTTCCGCCGAAAGACGCAGGTAATCGATATGTTTACAATGCCGCGCATCAAAATAGTAAGCATAGATCGCGTGAAGCATACAAAAGTTGAAGTTTATATACAGTGCCTTGGTTGGTACGACATTGGGTAGGTTGTGAGCCTTGACCTTTACCTGATGTATTGGAAAAGTGTCGTAGCCTTGCGGCTGCTAGCATTGAAGCGGCCCTAAAGTGAGTAGCTTTCAAAGGAGCACTTTCTGAAATTGCGTGTGCGATACTTTGCTTCTTAACTTTCGTGGAAGTTTACAAATTTGGTTCCATATAACTTACAGTGTTCTGAACTAGCGTTCGCCGGCTTGCACGTAGTATGTACTCATGCAGGAACATTAAGGCCTGAAGAGATTGGAAGTTACGTGCATGACATGAATAAGTAAAATGGTTCCGTAGTTTAAATACATAACAATGAAAGAAGTTGACACAGAAGCTAACTAGATTTCAGGTCATTTATATATATATATATATATATATATATATATATATATATACTGTAACTTACATAAGGCTCACACAGGAGTGGTCATGCTGATGAAAGCGCCGGGCGGCGTTCTATCAATTGCACAAAAAAGCGCGTACAATGAAATGCTGACGCAACACTTGCAAAAATATCGAAGCAAAAAATAGGGAAACGTACATCAACAAAAGCGCTTTACTTAATATTGTATAAGGCGTTAGCGCAACCTAGCATAGCAGCAGCATGGTAATCATTTTGGTGCGTCAATCAATGTAATATACAAATGCTCATACAAAAATTCAACGGTTCAGGACACAAAACCTCACTTGTATGTGTATTTCACAACTCTACCATTCAGGAAAAAGAAATCTTCTCCTATCTCTTGGCCATTCTTCTGTCTTCTAATCTTCTTGGCATAATATACTGATTAAGTTTGTTCATTCTGGTCTAGCCTGATTACACTTTTGAATGGCTTGTTGTCGTAAAAGTTTGATTTAGCTGCGGGTAGTTGCTGAAGAGTTAACCTGATTCTTGTTCTAAACTTGTTGGTTCTACTTCCCCATATTCGGTATCTTGACAAGGGATTCCTTTGATTTCGTTTTTATTGAGGAGATGTCCTGTGTATTCGTTCCGACTTCTTATGTCCTCCTCCATCATCCGACACTCATGCAAGCGTAATGTGCAGGCCAATGTGCCGTAATTGTGACGCGTCCAGAAATATTGAGACTGGAAGCTTCCCAATGTGAGTCACTCGAACAAGATTACATAAACTTCAACTCCATGCTGGAGAATCACGTATTCTGTAAAACCTCATCTTTGACTAGGATTCCGCTGGTGTAACCACGACAGCTTTCTTGGAGGTATTGTACGTCCAATGGACACCACACGCCGTCAAGGGCATGCGCAGTAATCTTCGCGTCATATGGGAGGATACTCACACACTGGGTAACCTATCGTGATATTGTCAGACCATCTCGCATTGTTCTGCATTCTGAACAAGGAACTAGGTGCGACCCCGAAACGTACATGTACATTAGAGGCGGATTCCTGACAACTTCGCGCGTATGCTCATTTTATTTTATTTCTGTCGATTGTAGAGTTCTACTCGCCCGGAAAAATGTGACGATGCCTTCCCCTCGATGTTATGCCACTCTTATGTCCACCGTTCACGGCCGGCCGATCCACTTAATAAACGTTAACGTGGGCGGAGCGCCGCTCTAACCAGTGAGGAAGCGTGACAAGAAATTGCTCTTGAATTATTCGCTACACTGTATTAAGTTTCTATCTTTGTTCCGTGCTCGGGCAGGTGGCCATTTCAGGTTAAGCTTGCATGTGCGCATGTTTGCGTAACATCGTCTTTACAGTCTGTTTTTGAACTAAACGATAAATAATTACTCAGCGTCCGTCTTTAGCTGTCTTCTGTTGATTTCTTATTATATAAAAAAGACACAATATAAGCACACTAGCTTTCCCTGGCGCCTGCTTTTTCGAGCTTCTTTTCGGTGGGTTTAAAACTGTAATCATGACTTTCTGAATCACCTGTGTTCTTATGTCCTCGAAAACTCAAGCAGGAGAAGAAAGCTTGGAAGGGAGAAAAAATCTAGCTGCGAAGTTTGTTTCCTTTTTTTTTTTCCTCTGAAGTAGCAGAGGTGCGATGAAAGGTAAACAAATGCCATAAAAATAGTGATCCTTACAAGGTTCGCTCCAACCTCGAAGAAAAAGCAAAATTTTGCGCGAAACGCCGAACTTGGAGGTTAAGCCGCGGCGTGGGCGACGTGACGCGAAGCTTGAATCTCGAATGCAACGCACCGCCGATATTGACCGCGGCCCTGCAGCGTCAGGGCGCCGAAGAGAATTCACTGGTGCGTGAGGTCACGGAGCTCGCCTTTGGGACCACTTCGTTGCCATCTATATCATGGCGCTTCCGCGAACCGGCGCTCTCCCAACATGGAGTGCTTGAAAGCCTTCAAAAGGAGAGTGCTGCCATCATCCACACGTAATTGGGGTGCGTTATGAAATGACGCCGAACGGGTGCTATGTCACCCTGCTTTCCTGCGGGTGGCATAGTATTCAAAATATTTGACAAAGCCTTTACTTTGAGTTGAGGACAACTGGTGAGATACGAAAAGCGCTACACATTGTTTCCGACATGGTTACTAAAGAGTGCATGTTTTCCGTAGACCCACTAATAAAGATTATAAATTCGGAATTTCCCGCAGGTTGCCCAGAATACTACCCCAATTTAAAGGGAACAGGCAATCCTTTGTAAGAGCTGGCATCCTGTTACAGCAATTCCATACAGATAACGTAGTAGGATGTTTTTATTGAGGTATGTATTCTAAACATACACGGTACCGTAGGTGCCGAGGGCAACACCCCGTCCCCTCCGAAAATAAGCAGATGGCATAACATTTGTTTTTAATTTTTAAAGAACCTTTCAAAGTGTGGAGGAAGAATTACGGAGGGATACGGGAAAACATTAAATAAAAAAAAACTTGAGTGGCCACCACTACACAACCCATAATATAATTATGCATATATAAAGGAATATTATAATTACATAAGTTTAACAAGAATACACGACATTCGCTGCATTCGCAGTTGCGAGTGCAGCGATTGTCGTGTTTTCTTATGTCTCTCCGCTTTGTCCTGGTCAGTGCGCTGCTTCACCCACACGGAACGATCATTAGTCACCAGCTCGCCCAACTTTCCACATTACTAATATAATGGTTCGATGACCAGCGGTATGTTGGAATCTCGTCTGCTAGATCATACACCGTCCTAGTTGAAGAGAGGTTAAACTTGTACATGTACCTACGAGCTTTGTCAACCCAGAAAGCGATGTTGTTTTTGTTCTGGTTTCTATAACAACAAAAAGATGTCTACGGGTTCACGATTCTATTGTTGTGGCATTTAATAGCTGCAAAGAGCACTCGGCCACGTCTGCAACACGTTTGTTTCTGCAGATAGTGAGATTACTTTTTGCATGGAAGGCTGTGTATGGCTAGGCGAAACGAAAAACCCTTCGCTAAACATCTCCCTTAGCTGGAGACGTCCTTAGCGAACGCGTTCCCGCCATTGCCACGTTGACGCCGCTCTGTCCGCAACGCCGTCTCCTCGGCTCGCCGTTGTCGCATGCGTTCGATATCTCAAGTTAGCTCGGCGTCGTGGTTAGCAGCATCCACCCGCCATTGGCCCTCGCGTACCACTAGAAACACAAACATGTAACCAATAATAGAGAAATGCTTGAATACAGCGTCGGGATTAACCCACTGCTAAACACCGGGGCCGCACGTTGCAGCTTCGCTGGTTAACCATCTGTACGGAGTGCTTGGGCGGTGTTTTTGTAAAATATATATTCATGTAGCGTACAGTGAAGCATCTCAATTTGTTTGGTTCCAACACTCCGTTGCACGCGGGAAAATGGTGGTAAACAAAAATAGGCTAGTGAGGCGCTATCTCAAATCCAACTGTAATATTCAATATAAAAGAACACAGAAGGACAGACAAACTCATCGCGATGATTCGTATGGCACAAGACGGCTTGCATATGTTGGGAACAGTGTTGTCGGTTGTTACGTTTGAATGTATTAGCAAAAAGATGCCGCTTCACGGTAACCGCGAAGCATACCAATGAGATGCCCACACTGTTACAGAATATAATCAGAGTGGCCAGATAACAGGCTCCCTTGCCGAGGAAGAATGGAACAATAGGGAATACACACTTCTCGCTTGTGGCCCTCCACTCGTGTAGAGGCATAAAGGGGAGAAAAAAAGAATAAGCAGCGAAAGAAAGAGCACTAACAGAACACACACAAAAGGGGCACTCCGAGTCTGCAAATGGTCGCAGAGACATGTTGCATCTACCCTTCGGTTTCTTCCTGTGCAAACCACGATTTCTGCCATGGCAGAATGGTCCTCGCCATCGAAATGCTGGCGTAAATAATCTTTTTTGATGTTCAAAACAATGCAATAGCTACGGGGTTGCCTATAGTTTTGACTACGTGTGGTTCCTCAACATGCATCGACTGCGCTGTGCTCGGGTGGTTTTGCAATGAATCCCCGGAGTCCCTTAGTTTGCCTATTTGCAAAACGAAGGGTTTGTATATTGTCTTTTGAAGCACCACTGTTATGCCCATTCAACGGGGCCTTCAGCTGCCTTCTTTGTGAAGTGATTCTTTTGCTAGGGCAGAAGCTAGTAGCAATGAAGTTCCTTACATAATTTCGTTCAAAAGCAGTTAGCAATGTCGTTGTCAGTGACCCGGTTGCTTCGCTACTCGAAGCAACAATTCTACAGCATTCTTCTTCAGCATAACGTATGTCTTTATATACACTGCTTTTCCGCGAATGTTGTTCTACGCCCTCAGTTTTAAATGTGGAGCAATTCTTGCCGGCGGCTCTGTCTGTTGTCCCGCGTCCCACACCACCACAGCGCATGCGCGTCCCCTCCCCTCTCTCCTCTCCTACGCTACATCCCTTTCTCTCCTCTAGGAATCCTGTAGGGAGCGGCGCCCGCGTCCCACACCCTCACAACACATGCGCGTCCAATCCCACTCTCTCTCCTTTCCTACGCTCCCCGCCTTTCTCTCCTCTAGGAAAACTCTACGCAGCGGCGCCCGCATGCCACACCCCCACAGCGCATGCGCGTCCCCTCCCCCTCTCTTCCCTCTCCTATGCTACCCCCTTTCTCTCCTCTAGGAGTCCGGAGCGGCGCACTCGACAGGTGGTGCGACAGCTGCATACTCCGCGGGGGGCGCCACGGTAGTTCCGCGGTATGAAAATGGCGGAGCGCGCGTGCCTCATTCTCTCTCCTGCGTAGCGTCGCGATGAGCGCTCGGGCCGCTGCCGCGAAACCATCCCCCGCTCAAGCTAACCATCTCCCCGCTGCTTCGCATCCACACATGGTTCCCTTTAGCAAGAGATGGAGTAATTTTTTTCTTTTTTAATACTTCGCACGTAATTCTGTTACTTCCATGTATTACTTAAACGATAGAACTACAGCGTATACTATCGAGCGTATAATATCGGAGAAGTGGTAGATACTGTAACGATTAGACAAAATGTCTGATAGCTTATGTCTGTGGCTGCTGAAAAAAAGCCTGCGTATTCAAGTTAGGATGCCACTCGGTTACGTGCGGAAACTTCTTGAACCTTGTCTTTACATAATCCCTCAGAATTCAACTAGTGCTCTTCCAGTCATTCGACAAATTTTACGTTAGTCAGCAGAGCAAAAAGTTAAGTGAAGTGCAAGAAAGCACTAGAACATTAGTAGAGAGGTACAGTTCATTCAAAAAGCTATCTTGAATATGCTTCTAACAATTGCGACTTTTTGTGTGCCACAGTCATGTGTTCACACGTGTGTGAAAAGAAAAAAAGTGACAAATCTGGTTGTTTCAATAACAAAACGGCAACATATAAATAACAGACCATTCAGATCAACAAGGATACAGTAAGTTCTGTAGAAATTTAGTTTTCTAGAACTCGAAATTGATAGAGATTGCTGTTATCCTAAAGAAATTCTGAGAACAAGATCACTAGGAAACAGGCCAATGAATAGAATTCTACTATGATGTAAGATAAAAATGCTAACCTAGAAAATGATATGTCTTGTCGCAGTAATGTATGACTTTCAAGCCGTGCGTGAATATGAAAGAAACTTAGTTCCATTGAGCACGTGGGTTCGCGTAGAATGTTTATAATTTCACTGTCTGCAAAACGAACCAATCTTTGCGTCAATGGCGAGACCTACATCGAGTGTTCCTGTGAAGCAAAGATAATAAAACAAATTTTTAAAATAATTATTTGTTGTTATTCTTGCGATGCCCTGTGAGGGGTCGGGTCACGGCAATGCAATTTTTTGCTCGCTAAATTGGAAGGTAACATATAACGGGGCCTCAAGTGCTTAAGATATTTAGATGGCATTCCTCCGGCCACAGCGAAGCGTCTGAGTGAGCTTGAAGAACTTCCGTTAGGCAGGTCGCATTGGCGGGTTTATATTCATGGCATCACTAGGGGCCGATCGAAACTCGATGGTACGTATTATGTGAATAAAATACCACCAGTAACTTGCACCTCTAATGTTGCCTTTACGTCTTAAAGTGCGATCATCTGCTCACACTGCGAAACTGGGCAATTGTTTTACAGGGGTCAGGCTAGGTTTGTAGCTGCAGTTCTGAAGCTATTTTCAATGAGCTTCATCCTTTGTTTGATAATGACTTGACCTGTTTCGGCACTGTCGTTGACAATGCCGATAATCATAATGTTTCTAAACAGGTCACTTCCATTTTTTCTGTGTGACGTAAGGATAGAAAAAGGTTCAAAGCTGAAGTCATAAATGCAAACAGCGAAATACCATTAATTTACGCATTGTCTTTGATGTAATTGGTTGTTCATAGAATAATGTGAGTTTGACTATAAAAGTGTTTTTTCTAAAGGACGAGTTTATTATCAGTAGGAATAATGATGTTTGGGTTCAGTCCGATTCTTATTTAATATTCAAATTCGGGACAGCTGTTTCTTTTTTGTGGGCGTCGACTCTCTGCCTCACCAAGTTGTCGGCGCGGCTGTTGATTATAACTGCATAGACATTACTGAATGGTTTAGGTTTCCTTTCAAAGTAGGGAGTTTAAATCGCTAGCAGAACTTATTTAAGAACTTTTGCACCTCTGTGCGATCGGCATTCAACTTCCATGAACGTCAATGGAGCGTTCGGTAGTCTTCATACCCGTTCTCAGCAAGCTACTCACCTTTTGTATAATTGATTTATTACCTTTATGCACACTAGTGCTTTCCTACTATTGGTATTATTAACTGTCAGCTCTTTTCTTATTTACCTTTTATCATTGTGCTCTGTTCAGTTGTTACCAAAGGGAACATATACTGAAGCTTAACCTGATGTAATTCTCTCCAGTTTTTAAGGACAAGTAAGTGATACCTGGTACACGCGCAATTTAAGCAGGACACAATAAATATAGACACCACAAACGCTGGAAAGCACAAACACGTGTTTCTTACGTGTGCACCTTATTCTAAAGCGATAGTTTGCACGAGGAAAACGGTCCATCCGTCACGTTATACGAATCGCTATAAAGAAAAGAATCTATGAAAAAAAAAACGATCGAAAGTAAGAAAACGCTGGCGGTGGTGAGTTTCGAGCCTAGGACCTCGCGCTCAGATGGGAAGTATCTTGCCCGCGGGGCTAACAGACAGACAAGGTATTTTATTGAGGTCACAAGCACTTTTTCTCTTTATTACATGGGAGCAGAATCTTCCGCAAAACAAGAAAATTATCTCACGTCCATGTCGGTTTGTTGCGCAATAATACTTGAGTAAAGAAAATCAAAGTGCTACATGAATTAAAGGACACTAAAAACACATTCAAACACATTCGGCATGCTTCGCAGTGACTCAGCATGCTGGTCGCACATTCTACTGCGCCAAAGGCCAAGTACGATGAACATGTTATATGTTGGGTGACTGGGAGCTTTAAAAGGTAACAAATAATTGTGTACGATGGGATGTCTCAATTTTTTAAGTCTTCTTTGGAGAATGTCCGACAGGAACACGGCATCCCTGCAACCAGCAAACAGTGATTAATCGTTTCAGCATGTGAACACAAACGGGAGTTTGTCGAGCACGGAACGAAGCAGCCCCTTCTTTTCTAAGCAGGCTTTGAGAGGAAGGGTTGCCCAATGTATATTAAAAAAATTGTATCTTCTTTTTAAAAGCAACACCACCTCTTATGCTAATGGCACAGCAAGGCTAATTAATCGTAGTCTATCCGAATTTATCTGCCTCAGGGCATCGGTAAGGCATGGTTGTCCCTTGTCCCCTCTATTGGCTTTGTGCTTGGAACCGCTTTGCGCACGAATTTTGAAGTATCATACCTTTGACGGGCTCAAACTGTTATCCAATGAGGTCCGAGTATGCAGATGACATAACCTTCTTCTGTGTTGACAAGAAAACCGCACACTGACCTTGCCTTATGGCAACAGTTTTGCTCAGCTTTTGGTGCAGCATTGAACTTTGAGAAGAGTTCAGGGTTTCGGTTTGGTAGATGGATTACGATGCCAACACACTTCGCAGGTATTCAGTGGAGGCAAGGCTTTAAGTACTTAGGTGTAACCCTCTTTTAATATCGCAATAGTAATCTACACTGGCCAGCGGAAGTTGCAGAAGTGAAACGTAGGTTTAACAGCTGGCCGGGGCGGCAGTTGTCCATATTTAGCCAAGCTGAAGCTTGCAATGTGTTTCTAACAGCTCGACTGGGGGTATTTGCAGCTCGTCCTGCAGCTATTACACTGCTCGCGGCTTATGTTGGAATCTGGGTTTGCTACCAATGTATGGAGCTCACATGTTGAATCCATGCGGCGTGATAACCTTTTTTTTTCCTCTTGAGAATAGGGGTCTTGGCCTAGTTCTCCTTTTTGTTAGGCAACTTGTCTCCCGGTTATTCTTCTTTAGTGATGTAAACAGTCCATTTCTCAAAGAGATGTTAAAACTTTGAATAATGAATTACCTTCCAGAAATAGTTGGGTCGTCTTCTGTCTGAGATGCACCACTGGCTCCTGGGGCGTCTTCAAGGAGGTTGTCAAAGGCTTTCACTTTCTTAAGGTTCGCTTTGGCGGGGATTATATTTTCAATGCCACCCGCAAAAAAATTTCTGCTGCACCTATACACCCGTTGTTTTTTGTTCCACATTACCGTGAGCCTTTTTTGGAATTTTATTACCTAGATGTACTTCAGCGTGTAAGTCGAATGATCATTCCTCTGGGCTAAACAACCAGGCGTGCCGTTGCTGAATATATTTGAACCATATGAATGTGTTGTACCTGCGGTACAAAACTAATGTCGAATGAGAACAGTTTCTATGACGGCTTTGTTGGAAGATTTAGTGATGGTGGAATAAAATCTATTTCTAGGACCACATGTAGAGCCATCTTGGAGGATTGTGCATATCAGGAAAATTACGATTTTGCGAAAATTTAATGCCAGACACGTCACGCTCCCGATGCCGCTTACCGCTAAGGAGCGGTAAGCCTTATATTGTTCGGAGCAAGTACGATAAGGTTAATAAGCATCAATAAGTGTTTATAAGGGTTGCATCAAGTCGGATAGCGTTCGCAAGGACCGATAAAAGTTGATAAGGGTCGGATAATGTCCGGCAAGGTTGATAACGATGGAAACGGGTTGATAAAAGGTTTATACTACTGGGATCAAGTTTCACAACATGGATAAAGACACCGGGATGCGTAGAGATGAGCAAGCTGCACAAAGCTTACGCTTACTTGCTCAACTCCCAGATAACTTTTAAATGCGAATCATTTCTTGCTGGCGGCTCTGTCCGTCCGTCCCGCGTCCCACACCCCCACAGCGCATGCGCGTCCCCTTTCCGCTCTCTCCTCCCCTACGCTCCCCCTTTCTCTCCTCTAGGAATCCTGCACGGAGCGGCGCCCGCGTGCCACACCCCCACAGCGCATGTGCGTCCCCTCCCCCTCTCTCTCCTCTCCTACGCTACCCATTTCTCTCCTTTAGGAATACGGAGCGGCGCGCACGACAGGTGGTGCGACAGCTGCATACTCCGCTGGGGTCGCCACGGTAGTTCCGCGGTATGAAAATGACGGAGCGCGCGCGCCTCATTCTCTCTCCTGTGCAGCGCCGCGATCAGCGCTCGGGCCGCTGCCGCGAAACCATCTCCCGCTCAAGCTAACCATCTCCCCGCTGCTTCGCATCCACACTTGGTTCCCTTTAGCGGGAGATGGAGTAATTGTTTTTCTTAGTTAGTTTATCAGCATTGCACCGTTGGCGCCGTCCGCAATGGTGGACCGGTGCCGGAGATAGCGCAGTCTACAGTTCCCGTGGGTACGAGCCGCTGGGTAGGTGCGACTATGTGCCGTCATCGTCAGGCCGCCTTCACACAGTAGTTATCACGCCAACTAACGCCATTGCCAACACATAGTCGTCGTCATGCCATCATTGTCATAGACTCATGGTCACACCATCCTCATTCAGTCATCGTCATATCATCATTGTAATACAATTGTCATACCATTGTCGACATGCCGACGTTGTCATGCCGCCGTTGCCATACCATCGTCGTCATAGAGTCGTCGTCATGCATTCACTGGTATACCGTTATCACGACGCCGTCGTGGTCATTGAATCGTTGTCGTTCCAGCATTACATCTCATTCTTCTCATACGTCGTCGTCATACAATGGTTGTTACACAATCGTCATCACAACATCGTCGTCATACACTCCTCGTCATCACATTGTGCTCATTCCGTTGTCACCACGCTATCGTTTTTATATCATAATTTCACAATTTTCATACCATTGTCTGATACGGGTTTCGGCTAGGCCAGTGTATGTTTAGAATGCCAGCGAACCATCGAGCATTGTAGCGGAGCGTAGTAGTTGACACGATAAAACTAATAAACATTCTTTACGCTGAAATCTATCATTGATGATAGGGAACTTTCATACCCCCTTGTTATTCGGCGAGCTGGAGATCGGGAGCAATAACGCCAAGCCCACGCCTAACCTAACGCCTAAACATTTTGTTGCACGCGCGTATAGCCATCCTGTGAGATATTTGTGTCCCGTTTACGCGCTGTTAGCACGTATTGCGAATATAATGATCGACTAGCCTGTTTTACAGCATAATTTACAAATGAAATGAACGAGAAAAATGCTATATTTTCATGCAATGATATGTACTGGAGCATTTCTTGTGTCTGTCGATGTAGGAGTTCTTCACTAACCGAACAATAAATGGAAATAGTATTGCAATAATATTCTGCCGTATATACTCTGGGGAGCTTTTTTCTATGTCCGCCTGACAAACCGCGTGTTCGTCCTTGTGTGACTTCTTGAGCAATAACTTTCCACGCGAAACCAACATCGCCTTTTCGCGCGAAATCTATCATGAAAGAAAGCAGAAACAATTTGTAGTGAAGGCTTCCTTCCGATGTTTGTCGCTCTCCATCAAATGAACAAAAGATAGCGCCACACAGCAGCCAAAACTTGTCTCAGCTCATAGTGAAGTTCTCTATGGCTTTGTCAAATCCTTGCGCCCGTTTCATTCTACTGCTTTCTCTGAAAGAGGCCGTTTCCACTGAGCTCCAATGTGTGCGCCCTTTTCATTTCGAAAAGAAGTGGTAAATCGCCTTTTTTTTTCATTTCTCCCGCTGTTATTGGATATTCGTTTTTTTATTCCCCCTTCTTTTAGTTCTCAGTAGCCAGCCTTGAAAGAACCAAAGTGCTCTTTCCGTTTCTCCAGTGGCCGAAGAGGCGAGTCGTGATTTATCGCAGTCTTAAGTCGTCGAATGTGGTCTCCGTGTTCGCTGGCTTCAATATTACTTTTGTAATGTCCCATTTCTTCTCGCTGATGGAATTGCCTTTGCATGCTCATTGCAGCCCACTCCTACCACTTCTTTTTTTATTAAAAAAAGAGAGCTCTTTGTTGGGCGAACGGCTTTGTATTCCGGTTCAATGTTCACGGAAGTGTTATAGCGCATGCGCATTTTTATAAACTGTGCGTTTTTAAGGCATGTTGTTGAAAGTCGCAGATGCTGGCCACCATTTTCCTTCGACGTTTTCACACACGCATTTAGTTGACACTAAACCATCCCAACAAAGTTCTGCAGAACACGTTCGCCGCCTTAGCATTAGTAAAATAAACTGGTGCACAGCAAGGGAAGTACATTATAACGCATGTCCTTCTAGAACGCACAGGGAATCCGAGTCATCACCAATTCAAAAAAAGCAAGTAGAGATTAAGCAAAAGAAAAGCTGCCGTGTGGTCCCATATTGTGTACTCCTGAATTATAAAGAGAGTGTTAGAGACAGCGGGAATAAATGATTCATCAAGAGGCGTGTTTCCACGGGAAGGTGGCGTCACTGATGATAGAGATTAATTACAAGAGAGATGACCTTTGATCAACATCATCATCATCAACAGCAGAATGATGCAATTTGTGACCACTGCAAGAAAAAGAAAAAGACCTCTCCAACCTGTGTCCAATTATACCGCCTCGCGGAGGAGGTCCCACTGTGTGGTTGTGTAATCCCTTATCACATGCCAAATTACCGTCTCTAAGCAGCCTCTAAGATCCTCTAATTACTTTTTTCTTTTTATTGTCCCTATTAAATTAATCGGCTACCAGTCATTCGGTCTACGCGACTCTTTTGGCTATTCTATTTACCCGCCAAACAACATTTTGTAAATTTTAATTTCATACTACGAGTACACAGCGTCTCAATGTATTTGCAAGCGTTCCATGTCTAAGCACAGAGTGCTTGCTATGGATTGAGTCAATGGGAGATCTGCTGCTATGGTAAGAGTAACTGCCATGCTCAAGGCGAACTACTCAAGTATTCCATGAAGCGGCTTGTCCACGGCCCTGCAACCGCTCTTACTGGGCAATAGAAGCGAATCTTGAAGGCCGTGCTTTTGCTGCCTGCAAGCCCCAGAAGGAATGGCAGAGCCGCAAGCAGGTCATAGACGGCATGTTTTGGGCACCACCGAATGATTTCGACTACTTTCGTCACCCTCTCTAGTGCTGCCTAAGAACACTGCTGCTCTCCCTCGGTGATATGATGACAGAAGGCGTATTTAGCAAGGCATAGCTAATAGTTACACCAACAAAAATCTATCCGCACAAGAGAAGGCACATTTAATAAGAAAATACTATATGGATCGGAAAACACCTAATTTAACGGCCCACATATGCCGCCTCATTTACCAACTGCATACCCGGAATATTTCATTGGGAATATTCGAGGAAGATCGTGGAGCCTAATACGTAGGACAAAATAAATATTTAAATTCAATAACACTGCTGGCCCTGTTCGCGTGCCCAGGCATCACTAAAGACATGTACATTATTCACGGACTACTCGATGATTGCTTTTCGGTGGATTGTTCCCACCACAAAGAAGCGTTGACCAACTCCTCTGAAAAAGGCTGACTAAATATTTCAGCACTACCGCAATCGCACCGAACGTGAGTTACCACGTTCTGTCCTTAATCATCTAGAAGCGTGTTCCATTTCATTACTATTTTATGACTGCCTCAATATGAACAAGGGATGATTATCGATGGAGAGGGGCAGCGGTCAGCACATGAATGACAGTGGTCACACCTAGTTTTATTAAAGAAAAAGGGGTGGGAGGAAGGACAGGTCTTAGAACGCGAAAGAAACAAGCAATCAACGCGTTATTTGCAGGAATGATTGCAGAGCACGTGCCCTTCTGCCAATATTTATCCTCTGTTCTTAGCTCATTTTTGTTAGCGCCACCTGACATCCGGATCGAGCGAGGCGCTACAGCATCAAACTTTGCCCTTCAATCTTTTTTCAAGCTGTTTCACACGCTGAAATTACCATTTATATATTATAACAAATTTTTTGTGGCCACTGTTGGCTCATTTTGTGGAAATTTGGCGACACTTTATTTAGTACGCAATCAACGTAAAAATAAGCAGCGTTTCCCATGTGTTTCTTGTAGCGTTGACTTACCGTGAAAATGTGCTTGCACACGCTTGCACACGATATTTATTGTTAAAATGCTTGTATTCTTGTTATTGTATATGTTATTGTTATTAAAATGCTTGTATATGTTGTATTATTGTTAAATGCTTGTAATACAAGAACTTGTATTTTGCTGTAACTTGGGCTTTTTCAGCTTCTGAAGAAAACATTAAATTGCCACAAGCCTTGATAGGGAGGAAAACACTGAAAAAATTCTACATTTCATTGCAACTACTCGCAGCATAAAATTTATCGCAGAAGAAAGCGCATGCCTACACTCAATTTTGGCTACCCCTTCCGTGACATGCCCAGCACCTCCTCCCCCCCCCCCGCCCCCATTAACGACGTAGCCAGTAAAATATATATTGCCCTAGCAATATATTTTGGCTCTCTGCGCACGCGCTGAAGTTGACCTTTTTTCTGTATGTTCTGACGGTGTCATTAAACAGTTGGTAGTTTGGCGCTTCACTGTCTCCTTTCTTCTCTCCCCTTTCAACGAAATGTATTTCGCGCCACAGTCAAGTATACCTCGAAAATGTCGCTTTATCAATATCTTGCTCCACCAGCTCGCCTTAGGGAACAACTTATCGATAGTGACCAACGTGAGAAAAATGAACTGTCGAGAATAGGATGACTCTTGTCTTCCTGCTTGTCGACAGTGGCTGTGATGAATGGAGGGGCAACAATAGATGACTTCAAGCAGATCCTTGGTTGCCGCTGCCCCCAGGCGATGTGCGCTTCGTTACCCGTGTCACATGTTGCCGATATACATTTTGCTCACAAGTCCGGAGTAGGCTACTCAATACTTTTGTTTGTTTGCTTTTATTCTAAATTGTTCTCGACAGAGATTATGGGCTTGAGATGTACCTCTTGAGACTTTAAGCGCCACAGCATTTGTTTTTTTTTCCACGTCGATATGTCCTGTGCAAAAACGTTCAAGAGCCATTTTGACTAGCACTTCCAATTGTATGCCGAGTATTTTATCATGGCAAATGCCCACCACAATAATAAGTAGACCATACGAAGCTGCTAAGCGCCAGGGATAAAGTGCATATTTATTAGACAAATGGGCGATGCCAAGTTAGAAAAGGGTGATGAGTTACTCACAGTCACCGAGTTTCTCCCCCCATCACCTACAAGAAGATCTGATACCACCAACTACGTGAGTTTCCTACCCCGAGAATGGCGGGATGTGCGTGTGTGTGACTTGCCTAAAGCGTGGCTTGGGTTAAAATCTAGTTATTTTCACAATTATAACGCTTTCCTGATTAAAACTATTGAATAAAGCTTTTGTTTCTTCATTTACATTTTGTTAATGTTACTCACAGTCAATACAAGAGGTCAGTGAAAGAAAACAGAAAAAGACGATCGAAACGGACATACAGTCAGCACAAACGTTGTCATTTTTCTGCCAATTTTAGAAGACTTCGGCACAGTTCACGGTTAATATATATTGCTCAACAAAGCACGAGTTCTATCGGTAAAAAAAGTAATGGTTTTTTACATTAACAAAGAAAATTAGCATTTTACACTGTGTCTTAGGGAAGAATGAACCATCGTGATAGAACGCTGCTGGCTACACGCCTCTTCCAGGTACCCTACAGTGCAAAAATGTTGTGAAAAATAATACGACGAAAGTTATCGCAATTTCATTAATATACCTTTTCTATTTTCCCTGCTGTCAGTTTATCATTTTTCTGGGGTTGCATTGTGAGCTACTGTTAAGGGCGTTTTTTTTCGGTCACTTCACACACACACACACACAAATATATATATATATATAACAAACCCGCCGTGGTTTCACACTGGTTATGGTGCTGGGTTGCTGAGCACGAGATAACGGGAGCAAAGCCCGGCCACGGCGGCCGCATTACGATGCGGCGAAATGAAAAACACACCCGTGTACTTAGATTTAGGTGAACGTTAACAAACTCCAGGTGGTCCAAATTAGTCCGGCGTTATGTGCTGGGATGCAGTGGTAACGCATCATGCAAGTTCAGATAATCACGCTACATAGAACATTAAAGATGTTTCAAAACGCCCTGTTATCAGACATGTGGCACTACGCTTTCTTTTTTTTTTCTTTGGTTCCTGGTCGGCTACAATCAAGATGGGTGCTAGAAGTCATGCATAAAACTCGTTTTATATGGTTTAAAGCAATAAACACTGGCATCACATCATCGTTACAACCAAAACGCTTATATACTCTTATTACCGCAAATTCATCTTGTACAGGCCCTTCGGCCCTTAACGTCGCAGTGTCTATAAACCAAGAAATAACGTCAGACTGCACGCAGTCCGAGGGGAAAAAATCTGGCGGATCACATGTTATGTTGACTGTCAATGGCAATGCATTTAGCATTGAATCAATCTAGCGAAAGAACGTATTGCCACCATCGCCATAAAAATCCGTTGTTAAATTTTATATGCCAAAAACACGATATGATTATGAGGCACGTCGTGGTGGGGGACTCCGGATTACACGGGCATTTTAAACTAACGATGTCGAGCCGAGTTTTGCCGTCGCCAGCAATTTGATCGCAGCTGCGCCATAGTCTTGGCAATGCATCACGTGACTCGCCGTGTGCCTGGCTAAGAGGAGCGCCGCGCTCGCCTACAATAAAAATTGTTGGAACTCGTACCCCACCGCGGTGAGCTCCGCCGCCGCCGCCGGCGGCTTGGCGCATGCGCTCTACGCAGCTGGGTCGCCGCCTGACCACGTGACTCACCGCGCGCCTCGCTAGGAGTCACGTGCATTTGATCTGCATTGCGCTCTAGCATGCGACTTTTCCATAAACTGTGCAATGCCATAAGTAGGAGCATGTCAAAAGGCTCATCTTCACATTTAGGTGGTATCAGATATCGTATTGTATAAGCATATATATCAAGATCCTTTTTTAAAGTCCTTTGGAGAATGTCCCAAAACAATATGGCGTCCTTGAAATCAATAAAGCAGTGTTCTATGGTTTCCGGCACATTACATAGACGACAGTTAATCGAAGATACAAAGATGCCTTTCCTATTTAAACAAGTTTTAACAGGTAACGTTTTAGTGTGCACTTTGAAGAAGAATGTTTTGGTGTGTGGTGGAATAGGCATTTTACAGACCCGTGCAAGGACGTTATCTCCAGATAAGCCGAAGTACAGCGATCGGTATAAGGGAGGTTTAAAAAGCATATCAATTACATCTTTATACAGCTTTTTTTCTTGAGATAGAGAATAAGTACTCAGTTTGGGAATCGCACTGCAAGAAATCGCACTGAGAGGCACACTTCACACATGAATCCCTGCAAATATGAATGTGAAGGAAAATTTGCCGAAATTACTAAATTTGGTGAAACGTTGACGAGATTAACTTGCAAGAACGCCCGAATTAATGGGTGAGAACAGTCTCGAAAAAACATGAAACGAGACACTAATTGTCTAACATAAAGGTGAACCAGGCCAAGACCGCCTGCACTAACTGGTCCGAAAATATTGTCACGCCTCATTGGCTCATAAGGTGATGACCAAATAACGGTTACAAATATTTGGTGAAACTGCTGTATGTAATCCCTGGAACAATTAATTATTTGCAGCACATAGAGTTTTGTTGCCAAAAATATATTGCACGCTTTAGCTCTGCCCCAGAGTGAGAGATTATGCGGAACGAATGTTTGGGCATAGCGTCTTTGGGTTGGTACACGTTCTCTCCAGTAATGTGCACTTGACTTATAATATATATATATATATATATATATATATATATATATATATGCATTCCAATGGAATGCTCAGGTATTTTGGTGGTTGACAAGTCCATTCAATACCAGCAAAATGTGTCGGTTTAAAGATCCATGAGCCAAACCAAAGCCCCAAACATTTAGCACAGTTCATTCGTGCACCAGAAATTGCGCCAAATTCCTCTATCTTAGACACCGCAGTTGTGATACTGGGCTTGTGCGTGCAAAAGAAAGCGAGGTCGTCTGCATATGCCAGTACTTTTACCTCTGTTCCAAAACACTGAAACCATGAATATTACTAGAGTGAATTACGTTTAAACGGAGTGGTTCCAAGGAAAGGGCAAAAAGTAATGGCGACAAGGGACAACCTTGCTTCACAGAGGTACCAATTGACCCAGTCTTCGACAGGTGACCATTGACAACCAAACGAGTTGAACAATCATTATATCACAATTTCACACCTTTAAGTCTAACGGAGCCGACGTTAGTATGCTCGACAAGAGAAAAGAGAAAAGAATGACGGACCCTATCAAAAGCCTTAGCTAAGTCTACTTGTAGCATTGCTAGTTGATCATAAGATCTGGAACAATGTTTCAATACTGTAAGGGCGATGTGCATGTTTATATTGAGCGGCCTTTCAGACCGCAGGTTTGGTGAGAACCAATAAGAATCGACATTGCAAATTGTAGTCTGTTTGATAATGCCTTTGCAAAAATTTTATAGTCTACATTAAATAGTGTAATAGGTCTGTTGGCTTCAACATATCGCAGTTTCTCTCTGTCGGTGTATTTTGGAATCAACACTGTGTGGCTTCTCGTGAATGACTGAGGAAGAGTATTCAGATTAAAACCAAGTTTGAAAATATAGAGTAAAACGGGATAAAGTAGGAATTTGAAGGCTTTATAAAACTCGCCTGAAATGCCATCCGGACCCGGCGTCTTTGATATCGGTAATTGGTCAATAGCTAATTGTATTTCTTGCTCAATGAAAGAACCACTAATGACATCACACTCTTGTTCAGTTAAAGGGAGTGACAAAGGACACAAAGCGTCTTACCACATTATCATTTTGTTTACCAGAAGGGGGCGTTAAACAATGGTGTGCAGTAAAACTCAAGTTCCGACATAATCTCCTTTGTATTAGAGACCAAAGACCCGTTCGAATAAATATCGGGTGTTAGCCTGCTTTTTGCATTGCGGTATTCATCAAGTAAATTAAGTTTGACGTGAGGGTTCCTCAGATCTAAAGTACGATTATTACGCGATCGAACGCGGGCACCTCTGTAGCGTATTGCGTCATATTCCTGAAGTGCACATTTAGCTTTAGTAATTTCGTCCACATAAGAGCCAGGTGCCTCACATTCTAGATCATAAAGATTATGAAGACTTTTCAGTAAAACATTTTCTTCAACTTTTCAGTAGAACGACCTCACAGATCCGATTTCTATCGCGATTGACCGAACTTCGTGTTTAAAAAGTTCCCAAGAGGCAAATAAAGGTATATCAGCAGCCAATAAAGTTTTCAGTGCCACCCGCACACGAGAAGTGAAATGCCCATCATTCACAAATGAAGGTTAAGTTTCCAGAGCACCCAGTTCGGTCTGAAATTTGAACGAGTAGTAGTAGTAGTAAACACTTTATTTAGGTCCTGAGAAGCTAGGCAGGGGGGCCTGCTAACCGTTGGCTAGTCCCATGTCAGAACAGAGAGGTCGTGCCTCTCCGCTAGTTCACGGGCCCTCTGGACAGCCAGGAGTTGGACGTCTTGTCTGGGATCTGTGATGGCCTTCGTCCAGTCTTCTTCTTGGTTAAGATCCTGTAACACAGGGCACTGCCAGAGCATGTGATTTAATGAGCAAAATTCAGTGACACAACCTGGGCAGAATGGATCGATGTCGGGGTGAAGTTTGTTCAGAAAGCCCCTAGAGGGGAAGGACCCCGTCTGGAGCATGCGGAGCGTGCTAGATTGTGATCTGTTGAGCTTATGACCTTCCGTTTAGATTATGCAGCAGTTCCCTGATCTCAGCTTCCGAGAAGGGAGCGCCCAGCTCTGGGGCAGGCGAACCCTCATATCGAGGGTGGGAAGAGCTTGAGCTTTGGTCAAGTGGAAGGTATTTGTTGGAGACCTTTTAGCCCACGCCACGTTGGCGCGAGTGTTTTTTTTTTTCAATCTGCGCGGTAACAATGCAGTGATGTGAAAAAGAAACAGGTTCTGCTTTACAGGACATTTTAGGGGTTATAAGAACCGATGAAACGTAAATGCGATCAAGTCATGTGTGGGTACTTTCTTCTGCATGTGTATAAGAGGGGAGGCTACTCGATGCCCCTGTGTCAATCAGTCCAGCCTTCCCAACTATAAGAGACAACACTTCAGCACTCCTATCACTACGACTAGGCCCAGTACGGTCATTTGGTCGCACACGCAATTGAAATCGCCCATGAACACAACATTACGGTCACAGTCAAGTAAGCAAGCAATGTTCTCAAAAAGATCAATGTGTCGCGGTGATCATTAAAGGCATATGCATTGATTGGGCGCAATGGCAAGCCATGCAACATAAAATCGCATTGTATAAATCGCCCATCACTGTCAACAATAAATGCGACAGCAGAATATGGTAAACTCTTCCTGAGAAACAAAAGGCAGCCCGCCGAAAGGCCCGCAGCATGCGACACAAATACATGAAATGCAGTGAGAAATGGCTACAATGCCTTTTCAGTCTCCGTGTCGCTATCTTCGTTTCTTGAACGGCTACGAAGTCAAAGTGTCTGTTGAACAGCAACCGGCGTAGCTGCACATGTTTCTGGCGGGACCAGAGGCTACATACGTTAACCGTTGCAGAAATAAGTTCATGGGAAAGCGCCATGGCGAGTACAAGTTATGCCTCATTACTGCATGCGTTGATCTGGCGGGAAAGGCGGAGGCGAATCCTCCCCCTTACCAACTCCAGTTCTCCTTGATCTCGAGCGTCTGCACTTCCCAGAATGCTTTGATGTTCTCCGATGACGTGACTGTCTAGGACCGCTTGTTGGGTCACTTTCTTCACTCGTAACAGTTTTGCACGATGCAGGGCGCTTAGTTGCGGATATTTCTATGCATCCATGTACGTCTGCAGTGCGTGCTGTAAGAAGGTGCTGTGCACTAGGTGGTTCCGTCTCCAAAGTTTCTGCAGGAGACGGAACCACGTCAGCACGAATAACCTCAGCCCGACTGAGGTTATTCTGCTCCCTCGCCGTTATCTCAAGAGCTGTCGGCGTTTCTTTCACACAGTGGAGCGTCATGTCTGTATTTTCTGCCTTGTCTTCAGGTATCACCGACACTGTGCAGTCACTTCCCGATGCCTTGTCGACAGCGTTGGCGTTGGACACCACAGCACCTAGAAGCTCACCCGTTGCATCTAAGACTTCGGTAGCATCCATGATATGATCTTGCAACGTATCATCAGGTGGTCTTGTGCGATTCCGTAGTTTACAAGCGTATGTCACCACACATTCTTCTGCAGAGTGTCCGAACCGGTGACAATCCTCGCATCGCGGCGTGCGGCAGTGTCGACAAATGTGCCCGACTCTGTGGTGATGTAGGAGTAATGGTGGCCTGCCTGGAACGAGTGCTAGGCTCTGTAGGCCGCAAACAGTCAGTAGATGCGGAATGTCGCTGACGCAAACTCCATCCCCCAGTGACACTACGACGTCTCGATTAAGTGTGCGCATCTGTTCCATATAGGACACCCTCGAAGTTTCTGCAGATATGGCCTTAATCTTCCCAAATGACTGAAGTGCTTCATGTATGTAAATATCTTCCAAGCGTTCTGGCAGCCATAGCAGCTTCATCTTAACTGCTGTAGGCTCAGGGTCTATATATCACAACACAGCGGCGGCCTCGAACCAGGCATTCACCACAAGTGTCTAGCTTGATTTTAGCAAGCGCTGTGTCGCCAGTCACCATCCACACAAGTGACATATGAAATTGACCTTTGAGATCGATAACGTTCCGGAGAGCATCTCTAAAGTCTTGGGCCCGGTAAGCACGACCAGCCAGGCCTGCTTGCAGAAAAACGGAGTTGGCGACGAGCTCACCGGAGGGCAGATGAGGCAGGACGATACGATAATCGTTACTGCTGGTAGAAACCTGTGCAGTGACTTTGCTTGAAGCCGTTTGATCCTTTGTGGCGGAGAACATCGTAAGGCTATACAGCCACACTTCCAAGGACATTCATTTATGTGAACCATATAATTGCGTTTGAGCGTCGTCTTCTTCATCCACAGCTGGCGCGTTCGCACACGCTCGTGCCAATGCTATGCGACGTGAAGAAGTTTTGCGCGCTATGCTCGGGAAATAGATATAGAGAATGCGATAGAGAGAAAGAGACGAATTCACGGAGTGGGTCTGCTGGAACGCGTTGTCGGCATTGCGACGTGCTGGAACGCGGTGTCGGTGTTGCAAGCTGTGCTATGCAACCCGCAGCGACGGCCGTAAGTCCGAGAGAAAGAAAGGGAGAGACACGCATTCACGGAACGGGTCTGCTGGCACGCGTTGTCGGCATTGCGACGCGGCGTCGGCATTGCAACGCCGTGTTGGTGCTTGAAGCCGCGCTATGCAACGCGCAGTGACGGCTGTATGTCCGAAACGCGCGAGAAGAAATTATCACCATCATGAGTAATAAGATGAAAAGTTCGCGCGCACTTCCGGAAAATGCTGGGCTACGATCGCCCAGCTTCGCTGTTTCAAGCGTTGCGTGGGTGAGGGCAAGGTTAAGCGCTTTTTTTTTGCATTCGGGCTTAGCAGCGCAACGCCATAGGCACTACGCGACCACGGCGGGTGCCACCGTCAAAACGAGTTACATATGATGCATGTGCTTCAGCGGGATTCCTGTTACGCGCTTTGCTAGGACCACTCGGCGCCATCTGGAACCTCCGCTATAAAGCCTGCGCGTGGTCTCTGAGGGCATGGTGAATCGGTGCATACCAACACTGAGAAATGCGCCATGTGGCAACTGGGCTCTTGCGCTTACTTCTAGACACGCTGCTCCATCTAGCTGCACTGCTGAGAAGTTTGCGTTTGGCTTCCGAGACTAGAAGCATGGCGCGCCAGTGCTTGCGAACGTTGAGAATTATTCCCTTGCTTGCCGCACCCTCAGTGACACATACTCAGTGTCCCAAGTTGGCAAGAGGTTCATTAAAGAGCAGCAGATTCGAGTGCATTATGGCGCAGATAACTAAAGCGTTGGCGTGAAAGAGGCGTATTGAACAGCGGCATATACGAAGTGCCTTTGTGAGGAAGCCTGCTGAAGCGTCGGATTGTTGCCCTTGAGGAACCCTCTTGACGTGGGTTCAATTCCACTCAGCATCGGAAAGAACTTAAAGGGAGAGACTCAGTGGCACATACATCTTTACCCAAGCTGGCGTCAAAGACCTTCAATAAAGAGTGGCACACATCTTTTGGCACAGTTGTAATAAAATAGCTCCATTGTAGAATAGCACAGACCGCGTGGCAGATACGCTGTGCTCCAAGTCGGCTTCAAAATTGTTATTCGAATAGCGGTGCCTACCTAGTCCCGCGTCTAAAGTGACACATGTTGGTCGGATGGTTTGTTTCGAACACTGTTCCATCAGCCCCGCAGCCGATGCGCTACCCATTCAAACGAGGACTTACGTTGCTCCAGGAATTACGTATTATATATTCAATCCTAATTAATTACATAACAATGGCAAGTAAGCAGAATAAATTGGAGACCCAGTGATGCAGGTAGACAGGAGAACTGGTCGATAAGAACATACACCGATGCAAACATACATGCATAGATACATAAACCGGCGATTGTGCACGAAGTACCGTAGAAATGCCAACGCATTGACATATTGTCCATCTGTTGAAAATGCAGCTGTATATCTTGAGTGAGTGACATAACTTTATTTGAAATCCGGCGATTGGGAGGCCCGGGCCTGGGGTTGCCTGGATGCCACTGGGAGCTGTTGCTCCGGCACGGCATCCATGGCTCGCTGGAAGGCCCAAAATTGGCCTTGGAGTTCTGAACGGAGCAGCGTGGCGGACCACGGCGCATGTACATTTTCTGGGGAGACTTCCATTTTTTCTTGATATATTTTGCATACCCACAACATGTGTTAAATCGTCCCTCTAGCAGACTTGCATAGCTTGCATATATCACTGGTGTATATCTCGGGGTCGAAAGTCTTTTAACTGCATGGAACTCCCATAGGTCTCTGTTTGTAATCGCCGCCAAGCAACGGACTCAGCTCTGTTCAGTTGCGTGTGAGGCGGTGGTAATACTGGCTTCTGATTTTCATATAATTTTGTTATCTCGCTAAATCTTGTTAATGTGTCTTTTTGTCTCCAGATCTCCTCCTCCGCGTTCCCCTGACCAATGGAAGTCACTCCTTCCTCAGCTCGGCGAGTAAGAACTCGAGCTTCGCGGTGTGCTAGCTCGTTGGGGTTGATTGCGCGAATGTATATCTTTACCCGAAATTATTATCTATAGGCACCGGGCGCGGGATGAATTTGGACCGGTGGCGCCTTCATGCGGCGGCGCCGCGAAAGTAATGGCATGTGGCGGCCGGGCCGCGCGCAGCTGGCGCTGCCGTGAAACCAAGTCTGATCAAAGATGTTGCGTTTTTGGGTGCACCAACAGTTACTGAAACATGACTGAAGCTGGTTAGGCCATTCAATTCAATTCAATCGTTGTTCATCGCGGCATCGCGCTTTCAGACGGAAAGTCTGTATATGTGCGGTCTGTATATAGGCAGCAGCGCGTTCAGTGCTCAGAAATTGAAACGCGGCACTCGAATCGCATGGTCGCCAGCGCTTTTTGCACGGACTAATGCAAAACACCAAACTGACGCATTCTGGCGTAGAGTGAAAGCGAGAACCTTCCTAACGCATTATGACTGCATTTGGTCCCACGGCGCGCACCTGTGGCGCGAAAAGAAGAAGAAAAAAAATTTGCCGCGTATCTGCGTGCTTCGCTGCAAATGTCGTCGAAAGACGATAGTCTTCTGCCGGCCGTACTACATGAGTGCTGGTCTGATCCGCGGCGACCCGTGATGCTGTTCTCGTACCATTTCCGTCCTGGCATGAAGGTTTGTTTGAACAGATTTCATTTTACCGCATTATTTCATCAAGCGGCCATTTATGTTTTGCCCTGCCTCAGACACCGCTTCCTTTATGTTGAATCGGCCGCATCTGGCAGGCATTGATAAAATTGAGGAGGCGCTGCGTGAGACATGGACACCATCTGGCAATACATCGGGAAACATGAGCTTGTGCAGAGGGTTTCCTTCCTCCATGGCAGAGGGCGCTCGTCGGCGCGCAGTCGGGGAACGTCCTTCGTCGGCGCGCATAGCATGGCATTTTCAGCGCAGCTTAAGAAACTAGGGTCTTTACAGTTACGTATCTATGTATTTTCTATTAAAGGAACACACCTCCTAATACTTACCTAGTGATGTTGCGCCTCAGATATGCGAAATATTTACTTTGTGATCGATAACGTTCACAAGTATGAACAGCCGTACCAGTTTAAGTAGTGTGGGCGGTAAGCAAGTGGTCCAACTTTGGCCGGGCGGCTGAATCGGGTGACAGACAGACAAACAGACAGACAGACAGACAGACAGACAGACAGACAGACCAAATTTTCAGCGTTTAAGTTCCCCAAGAAAGACTATCGTCTTTAAAAAAGGGCGGCAGCCGCGCGCTGCCAGCGCTTCAATCACTGGGCACTTACATTTCTGACGCTGATTTGCTATAGTGTAGTTGTTGTAACGCTAATAAAAGAGCCGTTCATACGCAAGAGCTTCGTTCATACGCAAGAGCTTCGTGTCCCACTTGCCTGTCTTCGCCTCCGCAGTGTAACGGCTCCGGAGCTTGGGAACCGAAGGCGAACAGTCAGATTTGTCGTCATTTTGCCTTCTTATCAGTGTATCAGTCTTCCTTTTAATGTACATTTTCCTTCCTAGCAATTCCCAACTCTGGTTGCGTCCGGCACATGACTGTGCTGTACATCGACTGCCAACGCCAACGCAGAGGCGTGTTCACACTCGCCGCCACCGACGGCTCCCGTCGCGCTAAGCTATATAAAATCGGCCGTGACTGAAGATTGGGCTAGTTTATAATCAATTAAGAATGGGGAAGCATTGCAAAGATGAACTACAACGGACAGAGAACGAGAACTTACCGACACAGGTACGATCGGTGAAGCAGCTCAAGAAACAGAATAAGGAAGACGTATGTCTCCTTTTTTTTCTGGCCATGATTTTTGTGTTCTTCACCTATTTACATGATTAAATACGCGACAATGTTAAGTCGCACAGGTAAATAACATCTGGAATATAACTGCTGGAGTTCCACGTCATGGCTTGCCGCTGTGAGCTCCGTTCGCGTGCCTGGTGCATTTGCATCGCAATTTGCGCTCGTTTTCTGCTTTATATACTACCTGATGCCAGGAATGTGATCTGCTTCGTACAAGTGACTACCTTTCTCAAAAGCAGACACACCAAAATGCGTTTTCCGGTGCGTCAGCCCATAAAACCCGCAGTGCCAAATCACTGGAAGCACCGAGCGCCTTCGTCCCGTCGTCTGCTTCACATGCCAGTGCTCTGACAGCTGCCGTTCGCGGCGCTGTTCGCCAGCATATCGCCGGCGCGCCGCTGGCGCCTTACGACGGCCGGCCGGTGCCTATTGGCTCGCTCATACTAGATCTATCTGCCTATACTTCCGTGGCGCACTAGGATGCACACAAATCTTATTTGAGGATAGTACCAAGAAGGACAAATCTCATTTCGCCCCTACTATTCGTGAAAATTCTTCACTTTACCGTACACTGACCAATATTGCAGAAAACCAGACAAGCTGTCTCAAGTGCAAGCAGAAAAAGAAAACCCATAAGCCTCAACAACACTGGTCCGGCAAGCCCGAAGGAACTGTGGCGTTAATCACGGAAGTGCACCTTAACGTATGCACGGAGGTTATTTTTCAGCTAAGTAAGAAATTGACCGAAGATTACCATACTCCCTAATGAGAAATTTGAGCGCAACTGTATACGTGTTTTCATTTCACGATGTATTGCTGGCGCCCATAATCTATCTCGTGCGGCACGTTGCAAACTCAGCGAAGTGTGGTGCCACTGCCTCGCTAATCTGAAGATCGCGAGAGCCAGCGCATGGGTTACGCGTGGGCGCGATTCACAGCAGCCGCCACCGACAAACCTCCCAGACAACGAGCTAGGCTGGCGCCAACTCGTAAGCATCGTCGCCGCGCTACACCTTTCTTCTCACGCTTTCGCCATACAGTCCTCCGCTTTCCGCCTCATGGTTCCGCGGCACCCTGCTCTCCGCTGTCCTCCTCGCGCCTCTTCTTTTTTCGCCGCGTTTTCATCCCCCGCTGCGCTCCGCCTTCGCTCTCATCTTTCGCTGTGCTCGTTTGCTCGGTTGCGAGGTAGGACGTCTACGGTCTCCGCGAGAATGGATGCCTTAGAGCTGCGCTAAAAAATGCAGATGTTGTGTTAGCGGAGTGGTGAAACGAGCGAAAAAAGAGGGCTCAATAATAATACTGAACAGGATCATCACATCGGTCGCTAAGAAATGCCTATAAGCACAAACTTCAAAACCAAACGTCCTGAATGACACCATTTGCCCCTATGAAGTGTAAATATAAAATATATATGAAACGGTGTGGCCTTTATGATGAAAATACGATAATGTTATTTGTTCATTGATTTATTTATTTAACCATGACTGACACAGGCATTGCAAAGGGCTGTATCTAAATCAATGCGAAAAAAATATAACGAACAGAGAACTCACAAAGCTGCATATAGTAAATGTAGCTCCACCTTCCATGTTAGCCCCCACGCGGTGGCGTAATGGCTATCACGTTGAGCTACGAAGGCCGAGGGCGCGGGATGGAATCCCGGCTGGGGCGGCCGAATTTAGATGAGAGTGAAATGTAAAAACGCCGCGCAAACATTTCTTGAAGTTATTAGGCTTTACTGTGTCAGCAATGCGCGCAGGAAGGTGATTTCAGTCTTGCGATATGGGTGCTAGGATTGACCGAAGAAAAGCTGTAGTTCTGCATTACGGAATAGCAACCATGTGACGATGATAACCGAGATGATAAGTAATAAGGACGTGAAATAAGTTTTTCTCCTGGTAAAATTCCTGGTGAAAAAGTGGCACAGGAAATATTTTGTGACGGTGCGTCAGTGATGGCAGGTCGAGGTTAGTTATTTACACTGGCACTTCTGTTAGATTGAGATGAGATGAAGCGGACGGAGGTGCTCTGATTCATTTTTAAAACAGTTTATGAACTGGTGGGAACAAGAGTCACAGACTGTTCCTGTGTACTTGAGTTTTCAGCGAATTATTCTTATGTAAAGCAAAAGTTGATATGTTGAAGGGCGCTTGTGAAAATTGGGGGGAATTTACCTCAGTGTTGCTTTTGTTTAGTTAATTATGTGGGTAATGTGAGCGACCCCGATGTCGTCATTTGTCATGTGAATGCCGAGGTATTTGTAAGAATCCACTGTTCTGGAGGGATGTTATTGATGTACTAAGTTTCTAACTCAGGGCTAGATCTTGTTGCGGGCTTCAATTTACACTTGATAATGTTTAGTTCTATCCACAATTGTTTGGACCAGTTCGCAACCGCGCTAAAGACGGGTTGAAGATTGGTCACATTGTTGGGCAGATATATTACAAAAAAATACGAAGTCGTCAGCAAATACGTGCATTTTACATGGATAAGAAAGAGTAGTGGGCCAAGCATCGAGCCATGTGAGAGTTCACGTTGTCGGAAATAACAAATTCGGTATGGTTTACCAGAAACCATTCAAGCTAGGTGAAAAAATTTCAGCTCATGGTTAAGTACACTCAATTTCAAAAGTAGTAGCTTGCCGCAGTTTATCCCCAAACGCCTTCGAAAACTCTAAAAATATACAGTCTGCTAAGAAAATACTGTCAAGGATGATGTATTTTAGTTCATGCTTGAATTTTATGAACTGTGGTTGCCATTATTAAGTTTTTCTGAAAGCAATGTTTTGAACGCGAGAAAAATGAGGTTGAGTCAGAAAACTTGGCCACATTTTAGAGCCGAATATGTTCAAGTAGCTTGCACAGAATGTTAGTGAGCGAAATTGGTCGATAATTTGGTGGGTAATGTTTCTTACCTGCTTTAAGTAACGGAGTCATCCTTCCCACATTCCAATCATGAGGAATGAGAACCATCGTCCAATGACTGCTGAAAGACTTGTCAGTATAATAGAGGAACAAGAACTAGTAGTTTTTGAAAATTTCGCATTAGGTGGACCCGTATTCACAAGAACATTTTACGTTAGAATTGTCCGTAAGAGCACATTCCAGCCCATCCTGGTGCTGTACATATTATTAGCGAAGGCTAGGGGCAAAATGCATAGAGCACTTACGAAAAAAAGCTCTGTCAATTCGGCCCTGATTCACAACCAGGCATGAAGAAACTTCTAACTCATTAGATTCTTCACACCAAGTGGATCAGTAATCATGGAGAAATTGGACGGTTGTCACAGTGTTGCGCAGCTGGCTGTGAGGTCGAAGTTGCAGATAAATTGGTGTGCAAAACCTTAATTAAGAACGTCTCTGCACAGTTTCGGAGGAATTATATCTCTACTGTACAGTGAATAAGGCTTATGAGATGATTTTCTTTCGGTTTATTGACCCGCCAAAGCATTTTGTGCTCCATGGAAGTGGGACTTACAGGTGACTTCGAGATACTAGCGACAAATCACCTCGAAGTACAGGCAAAGCACAGGCCTGCCTCTAATGCGCAAAGCATTTGAGCTATGCACAAAAACCAACGCATAGAGGTGAGACAGAAATGCTTCTGTAACGAAATAATAATGGGATGAATGCATTGTCCACGCAAAAGACATTCAAGAGACGCAGTGACTGCTATCAAGGCAAGAAAAGTACTTGAGTGAATAGTTTGAGCGAATTTCTTAGGTATCAGTAGGGAAATTTGCTGTTGGTGCTCGGATCCAAACATATAGCTTCCGAAGGGGAGTGTTTAAGGTTCACGACTAATTGCTTATATTTTGTCGAATAAATGGGCAACAATATGTATGACGCCCACCTAAAAAAACCTCTGATAATTGCAAAGCAGGCACTCCCAATAGTAAAATTCTTTGGATACTTGAAGCTATTCTATTCCTGACGCTCTGAAAACAGAATATAATAGTAGAAGATTGTAAAGGAAGGTTAAATTCAAGAAGCTGAATAATGCGGGGACACTGGGAAGTTCGAAACCACAAGCACAAAGTGCAGACAAACTAATGTCTTGATCAACACTACATAAAGGTTCGACCGTTTCTTATGTAGCCTTGGCTGCCAAACCGCGGCGCGCTCGATCACAGTACTTTAATATCTCTGTGCAAGCGTCTCTTTCTTTACGAATGGGAGACTTCAATTAAGGCTCCTTTCCGTAAAAGTGCTAAAACGGCAAAGGCCACAATATATCGCCTTGTTTTGCTTGTATCTTCACTCGCCAAAGCTATTGAGAATTATTTATTCAAGGAACTGTTTTATTTATTTGGAAACAAAATTAAAAACTCGTATTTAAAATTCAATTCCGGGGTTCTACATGTCAAAACGATATGATTATGAGGCACGCCGTAGTGGGGCACGCGGGGTTAATTTTTACCACCTCAGGTTGTTTAATATGCACCCAATGCACGGTACATGGATGTTTTTTTGCATTTCGCCCCCATCGGAAATTCAAAATTCTTAATTAGAAATTCTCAACACGGATTTGTTAAAGGCTGATCTGCTGAAGCTAATATTCTGTGTTTTCTTGGTGTTTAGGCTCCATCTGTGCTAACCGTATGCACGTAGATACCGAATATTTTGAATTTCGAAAGCTTCTGACCTTCCGTCACATGGTCTGGTTCTACAGAAACTATGACCGTATTGCGTCAGCTCGAACCTTTGTGCATTTATGAATAACTACCTCTCACCACAGTTAAATAAGCTTCGAATTCATGCGGACTGTTCTGTTCATTTTCAGTCATTGTCTGCTACGCCCCAGAGCTCCATTCACGGTCCGGTTTTGTTAATGTTTTTATCATTTACACTTTTGAAAACTCAGTAAATCACTTTTGATATTCAGAGATATGCTGATGACAATAAACTTTCCTTCGGGTATAGAAAAGGACAGTGACTGTGAACTGCTACAAAAAGACGTGGATTCTATTGCTCGGTGGCGCACAATTTTCTTCTACATAGATCGGCCTTTCACGTAATGTATATGCGCCAAGAAATTACGCCAGACTTATTGCAGTCCGAGCAAGAAAAATTTGGCGCACCCCAACTCATGATGAATGTCGATGATAATGCATTTCGTGTTGAATCAATATAACGAAACAAGGTATTGAACTCACATAAGATGCTTGTTGTTGCATTTATTGCAAAAATAGACGTAAACGAATGTATTCATTATTTAGATGGTCCACTACTGAAAAGATCTGACTGTGTCCACGATCTAGGTGTATTGTTTGACTCTCGGCTAACGTTCAATGCATACTTGTCAAGTTTTGTGAATCCTCTGTGTGGAATATTACGTATATCAAGAATAACCAAAGCTTTTTCAATTGTACATGCGCTCTACTTACCTATTTTGCTCTTGTACGAAGAGAACTTGAGTTCTCTTCAGTTGCATGAAACAACATGTCTGACAAAAAAATAAAAGTTGAAGACGTTCAGCGCTGACTTGTTGGTTTGAAATGCGATCGCTTCTTGGGGAACAATTATAATTGAGACTACGAGCACATTATTCGGAGGTTGAAAATTGCCACTCTATCTGCTCGTTGAAAATGTCGTGATCATGTTTTTTTTTGTTAAAAATTGCACAGGGCCTTGTGTATGTGAGAACGTAACTTCCGCGCATGTGTTTCTTGTGCCGCGACCAGGCTTGTGCAGTCCTAGAGTATTCAGATTCATGAACGGTCTAACCTGAGCTCTGTATAATCTGCCTTTTAACCCAGAACAATGGTTTACGTCCAAATATTGGTATCTCTTCTTAACGCGTGCGGTCTTTACCAGAATTTCAAAGTATTGTTTGAATTTTATTAATGTTCACATTTCTTCTCTCTCACATTTCTTTATTTTCTGGTTCTGTTAAAGTGCACTATCACCAAGACCCCGCGCTGTTCATGGGGACTTACATAAATAGAGAAATGTATTGGAGCGCAAGGTATCCCTCCCATAACATGTCGGAGTAGCAACAATTAACATCTAGGGGGGCTGTTGGATGTCCCGCTATTATTATTACTTCTTGGAAAGCAGCACCGACGCACAATACTAGACACTTGCTTTTATGTATCGACTCTCATTAATAGCGCTCCATTTCCTGCATATTGTATCGTACAATATGACCTAGATATGTATAAGGCGCTACCGTCTATGGCAGTGTCGTAGCGGGCATTTTGGGCCAAGGGAACGCTACGATATTAATATTTCGTTTTTTCATCAGCATGGCTTGTCTTAAAATGGTTATAGATGTGCTAATAAAAGCTTTCCTTAGAGTGATCTTCTTCGCGGTCTTCATATTTCTAATTTTGTCTTCTGCTTAGATGAATAACATTTGTAAACACATTTATTTATTTATTTATTTTCTATGCCTTTAATAAATGCGGTTTATTCACATCCTATACAGCATGTGCGCAAAGAAAAATGAAAACCTATCATTTGTACTAATGCCAAGCATGTGCAAATTTTAACCTTCCTTCAACCTAAGCGAGCCGCAGGTGCTGTTAACGTTTGGCATAAATCTCAGTGCTAGTGCTTATGCTTGAATAGCACTTGTTCGTGCATAATAACGGAGGAAAGAACAGCATTTACCAACCACTTTATGCACAGACTCAGTCAATATAAAAGACGGTATACGTTATTCATACAGCAACGTTGGTTCTCAACAAGAAAAGTAGAAAGATACCTATCAAGAAAGGGGTCAGGCAAGGAGACACAATCTCTCCAATGCTATTCACTGCATGCTTAGAAGAAGTATTCAAGCTCTAAGAGTGGGAAGGCTTAGGAGTTAGGATCAACGGTGAATATCTCAGCAACATTCGGTTTGCAGATGACATTGTCCTATTCAGCAACAATGGGGTCGAATTACAGTAAATGATACAGGACCTTAACCGAGAAAGTAGAGAGGGGTTGAGGATTATTTTGCAGAAGACAAAGATAATGTTCAATAGCCTGGCAAGGGAACAAGAATTCCGGATCGCCAGTCAGCCTCTAGAGTCTGTAAAGGAGTACGTTTATCTAGGTCAATTACTCACAGGGGACCCTGATCATAAGAAACAAATTTACAGAAGAATAAAGTTGGGTTGGAGTGCATACGGCAGGCATTGCAAAATTCTGACTGGGAGCTTACCACTGTCGTTGAAAAGAAAAGTGTACAATCACTGCATTCTACAGGTGCTAACATATGGGGTAGAAACTTGGAGTTTAACAAAGAAGCTCAAGAACAAGTTTGGGACATGAAGAGAGCAGTGTGGATCAGAGAACAAACGGCGATAACCGATATTCTAGTTGACATTAAGCGGAAGAAATGGAGCTGGGCAGGCCATGTAATGCGTAGGATGGATAACCGGTGGTCCATTAGAGTTACAGAATGGATACCAAGATAAGGAAAGCGCAGTCGAGGACGGCAGAAACCTAGGTGGGATGATGAAGTTAAGAAATTTGTAGATGCAAGTTGGAATAAGCTAGCGCAACACAAGAGTAATTGGAGAGCACAGGGAGAGGCCTTCGTCCTGCAGTGGACATAAATATCGGCTGATGATGATGAATATGATGGCGTTATTCACCTCACGTGTCTTTAAGAGGAAGTGTAGCTCGGGGGCTCCTATCTAAATGCATGGTAAAGAAGAAATCGTGTTTCTCGGCAACCACTGCACCACAGTTGATGAGGTTTGTTGCAATTGAAAGAGAAAGTAAAGATATAGTAGCTCTTGGAAGCGGATTTTTTATTTATGCCGTCAGTTGTGTTTCATAAATTTTTTTTGAAAATAGCTAATTTTCCGAAAAAGGAAACTATCAAGTTCACAACGCCGTAACTCAGCGATGAAAAACGGTATCGCAAATATGTAAAATGCATCTATTAATACATCTTAATCGGTCACTTTGGATGCAATATAAATGGCATATACATGGCTTTAAAATACACCACTAATATGTGTGCAAGCTTTTGAAAACTTTCGTAAGCATTGTAACATAATCATCTAAGATAAAAAATATATCACATTTGTACGCTTCCGATGTTCTGACGGATGCAATTTCAAAAATTGCTCTATTTCTCGTGCAGAGATACGGATTTGTAAACTTCCTGCATATACTTTTTTGAAGGTTACTAATTTTCGGCAATTTTCTTTGAAAAAATTAAGGCTATAAATCACCATGTCATTGATAACAGTAACTAGAGTTTAACATTGTTTCGCAAGTGCACCAACTTTCATGAAAATCCGCCTAAAGGGTACCTCAGAATAGCGTTACCGCGTTTTATAACTATCTGAACAGGCGGTGTCGGAGTGAGGGCCGAGCTAATGCTTTCTCTTAAGGGTGACTGGGTATATGAGAAAGATACATACTGAAAGCCCAACTTCTCGGCATAATCATGTTTGCAATTGCGCTGTAGCAACACTTTTCCTACTAGGTCCTTGTGCGAAAATGTACGGTTTCTTGGGCTCATTGTCTAGCATTCAAACTCCATGCGCTCCGATAGTGAGAATGATAGTAAAAAAAGTTATGTGTTCTTCCGTGCAAAAACTACGATTTGATTATAAGACATGCCGTAAGGAGTGACTACTGATAAAATTAGATGGCCTGGGGTTCTTTAACGTGCACTCAATGCACGGTACGCGGCCGTTTTTGCATTTCACCCCATCGAACTGCGGCCTCCGGGGCCGGAATTCGATCCCGCACCTTTGGCCAAATAGCACAACGCCATATATATATATATATATATATATATATATATATATATACAGAGAGAGATGGCCCTTGTTGAGGTAGCGCGTTCCGAGCCGTTTTCATGAAATCTTTTTTGGCGAACCTTAACCCTGTGGTACTGTGTACCTTGCATTACTGGAGCACGCTTATGCTTCTAACTGCTCCATTTTACTGGATGGACACATTGGTATTTTCCTTGTGCTGACATGGTATGACAATGAAGCAGTAGAAAACATTGCACTGGTGGCAACGGTTACGACAAATTGTTGGTAAAAATTTTGTGGCCTATTCCGTTTTTAAGTCCATGACATAAGCCCAAATGAAACTATGAGCATATTTAACTCTCGCACTCACTCATCCACACGCACACACACACTTACACACACACACACACACACACACACACACGCAAGAGCAAACTCGCCCTATGCTACTCAAAGCTCGAAGGAGCTCTTCAGCACCAGACGCATACTGTCGCCCTCCGTTGATTGCCACGCCGTTTCTGCAATGGACTTTCTTCTTACATGTCCCTCTAAAGTAGGCCATGCTTCGCCACGATGCCCCGACGAAAGCTACGCTGAAATCTTTCGATCAGGGAGACGTGGCACAAATCGTGTGTCTAGCCGCAGCTGATTATAGGTTGGCAGGAGAGAGACGATAGACACCTGTACTTGCTGCGCCTGCCCACAGATGGCGCAACAGAAGCGGTCGATTTCAACCTCCGTCCCTTCACCACGTGGAGGTCCGCCCCTCATAGTTACGAGGAGCGGCGGTCGGGGTTCACTTTTCGTCCCGTATGAGGAGCGGCTCTCGCGCAGGCGCAAACTTTCTCCCACCGTATCTTTTTTTTTTTCTTTCTCGGTCGCGGTTCGGACGACTCCTCCCAGCGCTCCACCGGCGAGGCGGCTTATTTCGCCGCGCGAGCAACAACGCCCAGTCAGACACAGTCGGGCCGCCTCTTCGATCCGCGGCGCGCTAGCGCGGCCTGTTTGAGCCGCGCTATCCTTTTGAGGACTCGAGTTCGTGAACCACAGCGTGGACGCCGGCGCTGACAGCTCTCATTCGCGACTCGGAGAGTTTTCTTTTCTCGGCGCTCGCAATCTGGGGACGTGTGCCTGGCGCGGAGAACGAACGGAATGTCGTTGGCCACCATGGTATCGCGCGACTTCCCGGAATACGAGCGGAAAGCATGCATCGGTGCCAGTGTCTCTTCCCTATAATACTGAATGCTCATAGCGCAGTCTTAATATTTCATAAGTTCATTTCTAAAATGCACTGAAAAATGTGCACCAACTCCCGTGTTTAAGATGAGATGGAAATTCCAGTACGGCACACGTCGACTTGATATTTGCAGACTTCACTCAACGTAGAGGACCTTCACCAACCTTTTTACTGAGGCAACGAGACGATTGTGATCACTCTTTGGTGAGACAACTTTGAAACTATCTGTGGATTACTTCACCTCGGAATACGCTTCGGTGTTATCGACGTCTACTGCAATGCTTCATGAATGGTGAGCAAAAATGTATGGTTCTTGCTACCCTTCTATTTCTAAGCTCACGTCATTGAATAGTAAGCGTTGTCCTCAGTGTTCTCACAAACACACAAATGCCACTTAGTTCAATTACGAGGGCAACTATTCTATGTTATATCTTTAGCTACAGAGCATAAATGCGTGACTTCAAGTATTTCTTCAATATTTTGCCCATCGGGTTGAAATGCGCCACCCCAAGACCATCAGTAACATTGCTCCGTCCTAGCTTGGAAATCATAAAGCACAGAAAGTTTTCTGCGCTAGCAATTATATTTTTTAGGTCCGTGGTCAACGACGCCGGCGTTTATCATGGCACTCATAAAGCAAGATACCATTTACTGGATAGCAAATATTTTGCCTTATAGCTTGGGAAACTGACACGTGTACTAGTGATGTCACTTTGGTATATCAATCTAAACGTCAGTGAGAAAAAGAAAATCACTGGATATGCGGGCGGTCTGTGTGTTTCGTGGCACGGTCTGGGTATATCGTGAACGTAGTTTGCTTAGCTAGTGAGCTGCAGGCAAGCAAGGGAAAAGATATGTTGCACATCATAGACAATGAAAGAAATGACAAAAGGAAGAGGGTCATCGTTTCCTGGACATCCTTTGGCAAGTGCACTGCATAGCAAGAGGAAGTGCACTGTAGACTAACTTAATTAAGGCAGTAGCGATCATCTCAAGAAACATCTTTCTTATTCGCCAGAATGAAAGTTGTTGAATGTGGCGCGGCGTCTGCACATTCAAAAGTATGGTTTTTAATGGCAGCAATTCTGCAGAAAATATACAAAACCGCTATTTGTGCCTTACGCAAGTGCTTTTACTGTAAGCTGCATGCATATTTGAGCGAAGAGCATAGCTTTACTCAAACTCTGTGTCCTGTTTTTTTTTCTAACTTCATTAAAAATTTGTCGTTATTTCGCATACTCGGAAATATTTTATTGCAGGTTTTTCAAGCACTCTTGTAATATGAGGCTTTATTTTAGGAATCATATTAACATTACTTTATTCATTTGTTACCGGAGGACGAATGGCCGATCCTGCTATTGGCAGTGGTATGGTTTCATGCACCGCAATTATGAAGTGTAATAAGAAAGGAAAGTAATATAATTGTTTCAAAATCAGACCTGTGGAGTGATATTTTCTTATGATTGTTTTCGTATGTCCTTCATTTCTCCCTTCCTCATTGTACACATGACCGCCAGACTGTTTAATAACTGCGATCGGGTGACCATCACAGCACAAAAGAAAGACACTGCCATGGCAAACCTTTCACACAAGATGAAACCTTAATGGAACGAAGAAGGGAGAAAGTTACCTCGTTCAAAACGCTGTATGTAAAACGAAGAAAAACTACTAACAGAGACGAATTGAACAAATTCGAGGCTTACAACGTCAAAATTACTTCAGTGAAGGCAAGTTGCTAAGCGGACGTGAAACGCGACGTTGTGAAGCCACCAGTGGATCCTATAACAACACGAGCATATGAAGCCTCAGTGAACTATTGAGTTTTACTGCTGAGTATAAGGTCGCGGAAGCGAGCCACAAAGTGGCAGTTGCATTCGAATGTCGGTGAATCTGTACAACTGTTTCCCAAATATTGCGTGCGGATGAAAAAAATCAATTTGCTTTAAAATGGGGTTTTAAATTTGCGTTAAAATATTCCGGAGCACACCGCAAGGACTTTTCCCATAGCCTCTGTGGTCCCGCACGTTACAATCATCACTCAGTCAACCAAAACGTGCACATAGTGACCGCTCGGAGTACCTGCCATACGCATGTGCTCTAACAGCTTGTCAGCATCCGCGTTTCCATGTGGCTCAGGCAGTATCATTGTATAGGCGTGTATCGGAAACTGCCGCCCTATAGCGAGCACGATGGAGAGCCACAGAATGCTGGAGCCTCCGGAGACACCTCTGGGGACTTCGGGCGCTCTTTAATCTGACACAAACAAGTTATGCGCGTTTAAAGTGAAAGTGTATTCAATATCACTGCAAAGCTGATTCAGGTAACAGACTGAGCTGTGAAATAGGTGACAAACAGAGGAAAATGCATGAATGGAAGCTTTATAGCCCTCTTTACTGATCCATCGGGACAGCAGGTGTCGCACATAACTGAAAATTGTTAACGGCCAGCTAGGTAACGCGTTGCATAATTAAAAGCTTGTCTGTGCCTTCGCGGTTACATGTTGTCGGTTAGTGCAACTTCGTAACATTGATTAATTAATTCTTTTTTTTTCAGTAGGTGACAAAGCACAAGGAATAGAGCGTGACATTCAAGGTACCTCGGGCAGATAATTTTTCAGCACTAACTCTAGCACTGACGTTACATCAGATTGTCTAGTGTACCAACATGACAGCAATCAGCATAGCTTTGAACCTGGACGATATGCTTTACTGATAGTCCATGTTCTGCGTCTTCTATTTGCATGACTATTGCGTTCATCACAGATATCAGAAAATATGTTTAGAATTTTTTTCGGGCACTTTTTTTTGAAATCCTAATCCGGGTGGATTACGCAAGGGCCAAATAGCAGTTACCGCAGGCACAAAAGCACTGCTCTGAACGCCCGATTGTCCACTTTCAAAGAATCCCCAACATTTAAATTCCATTGAACATGTTTTAATTGTGCACATTATTTATGACTTGAGAGTCTCTAAAAATTTTCAACTTTCTTGCTCGTTTCAAAAGGCAAACAATACAATATTTGACTTGCCGTGAGTTCTACCGGATTGCTCCAAGCACACAACCTTTTTGTCGCTTACGGGAAAAGAATAACAGAAAAGGAAAAGGAAAAAAAAAACGCTGGTGTAACACAAAAAACATCTCGAAGGTCCCACGCAGCTATCACGGCTGCCGCAGTGACAGCTGCAGGAGAGTCAAGCTACAGTTTTGCAAACCGCTTCAAGCAATGCTGCACCTCGACATCACCGCCTTCTCTGCAAAATCGGCGTGAAAAGAACCCAGAGAACCAGCGGCTTATACGAACACGCGGAGCATGCCTCCTGCGAAATAATTACATTTCTCGCAGCAACATCACTGGTTTTCTTTTTTTTTTGCCGTTGCGCTTCCCTTAGTCACACGAAAATCGTCACAGACCTGTGTGCTGTATTTAAATTTCCTAATTGCTGTTTTATGCAGCCCGCATTACACCCGATATAGAACGCTTCGTAACGTTACCACCACTTGCGTCACGACCTTCACGCATCGTTGTTCTCAGGAAGGTTGTGTTAGTTTATGCAAGTGTTATACCTGTCGAGCCAGTAATTAGAACATGAGACCACAATTACTTAAATGCGCGACCAGTAATGAACTGTACATCGCTCTTATGCAGGCCATTTAAAAACTCCATCCAAGTGCAGCGTGTCTTCGAACGTGTAACAGGACGTGAAAGTAGATCCCAGGATACTTACACACTGACTGGCCTGCCCAAAGTTAAATCCACTAAGAACTTGACTTCACAAGAAACGAGAACAGAGTGCGACTTTCTACGTTCTCACAAAAATGCCAGCAGGGAAGTAGGCTTAACCGTTGTCGAATGGGGAGGAATGAAGAATGTAGAAGGTGAGAACTGCCTATTCAGTGGGGCGCAACCAGCCCCCGATGACACGGTCTTAGGGCGGCGTTCAATCGCAGCACTTGGCTGACTTGCGCACATGTACGATGTTTGTGAAACTGCATCACCACCACTGCAGTTTTGTTTGATATAACGAGCTTTCTTTTCACCTTTTAAATTACGTTGGTAGGCTTTATCACACACTTAGCTTTGTCTAACCATGTGGCGCATCTCGGGTTAGAATCGACACAAATACGCGGGCGCTGACACCGTTACCATTATGGCTGGCTTAGGAAAAAACAATAATATTGATATTTTTCACTTCCCGTACGAAATGAACTGGTGGAATAGCTGTGCTGTGCGTAAATACACAGTTAAAGACATTGTTGAAAGCTTGAGAAAACAAAGGGGGATTACAACAAATGATTTAGTTCACGAGAACGCGCCTTATGTTTGATTTAGTGGCAGAAAAATACGTCCGGAACTTCTGAGGCGAATTTTTCATGTATACTCTGAACGTATGCTACAAAAAATAGACTGTGTGAATACTCGAATAATCAATTTATAATCGAATAGTGAGCGTCCAAATACTTCAATTCGCGATTCGAATATTTATTATGCAATTTCTCTCCGAGGCGAATTTTTCATGTATACCCTTAACGCATGCTACAAAATATTAGGGCTGTGTCAGTACACGAATAGTCGATTTCTTATCGAATAGTGAACGTCAGAATACTTCGATTCGCGAATGGAATATCTAATATTCAATTTCTCTAATATTCAATTTTGCAAATATCTGTACCTTCCGTGAATGACACGGCCATGGTCGGTGCCTTGACGGGCGCAGAGCTCCCACGGCGCGTGATCTCTATCGGTACAAGGTTCGACCAGGTCGACGATGCCGATCCAACCGATTAACGCGATGTGCACAGAGGGAACAACAACAGAAAAAATTCATCGACGGTTACGATACTTCCTGATGCGAAATTTGTGCGCAGCTTTAACGTGTTTTCATTTCGCGATGTATTGGCGGGCGCGGGAAATCTGTCTGGTGCGGCACGTTCCGAACGGAGCGAGGTTTGGCGCGACTGCCTCGCGAATCCGTTGATTTCGAGAGGCAGCGCGTGGTTGATGCGTCGGTGCCATTCACAGCAGGCTTCGCAGACAGACCTTCGCTTACGCAGCGATTTGTTTGCATATATGATATCGTTGGATGCGCTCGCTCCATGCCATCGGTGAACAGACGACGGTGCGCTACTCTGGTGCCATCTGGTAGCGGTCGTCGCCCGTCTTGCTCGGCACTACGCCTTTCTTCTCACGCTTTCGCCATACCCTCATCTGCTTTCCTCCTCGCGCTCGCTTCGCTATCGCCGTCTTTCATTGCCCGCTGCGCTCTGCGCTCTGCGCTCGCTCTCATTCTTCGCTGTGCTCGTTCGCTCGGTTACGCCGCGGGGCAGCGCCGATGCTCAACGCAGGAACGGGTGCCTAGGAGCTGCGCCATAACACAGTGTGTGTGGAAAGCACGGAAGCATGTGTCAAAATCGGGCAGATTAGGCACCGGAAGGCAAGTTGATCGCATGCAACGAATACGCCATTCCAGTGTTCACGCACGCCGATTTGCACAGTTCAGATCTTTGTCTATGAAAACTTGTGAATAAAGCCGCGAGCACGCAGACCAACTTGACTCGCGTGCTCGCGGTAGTTGCCGGCTGGTCGACAGCGGACCCGAATGCCGCTTCAACAGCCGTCAATCTAACCCGTACGCGTCACGTGATTTGGCGACCGATCACTGATGAGCTACACGTATCATTATAGCAGCGACAAGCTTACCGCGAATGTTTGCGGCCCGTTATTACATCGGCCGGCGTCGTATTTTCGTCACGGCCACACCATTGGCCAGACTGTCTAGCCCGTTAGGCCTGATGGGAGCTGCGTCGGCGTGGTCGGCGACTAAAGTTACGGTTGCCGAAGTAACGCAAATGCATTCACTGTGGTCGCACGACCTTCAGAAAGCCGACAAACCGCCTCGCAACGAAAGCAAGTGTACGGCATGACCTTTGCGTGTTCACCGCCACCATCTTTGCGAAATACCGTACGGCCACCCCTCTCTCCAAACGCCGTTCGTAGGCGTTCAACAATCTTTTTTCACAAGACTAGTTTCGGATTTGCATTGTGGGCTCGAAAATGTCATGTTACAGTGCCCCGGCTTCAGACGCATTTACACGGACGGCATATCGATACGAACGCAAATAAGAAAAATAAAGGGGTAGGGGAACGCCACGGGTACGTGCAGTGGGCCTCACGATTCGAGACTTCTTTACCATTGGCGCTGTCCGCGGTGGACGTGTGCGATGCCGATAACCCCGAGGAGCGATTCCGAGTCACGTGATGCGCATTCTCCGCTTATTTCTGTCGAGGAGATTGACCCTAATGCGCTGACGAAAACCCACAAGCCATAAATATGAAAAAAAAACTCATGTTTTTTTTTAAGTAAGCCGGAGAGCAATACTTTCTATGAATAGAAAATTGCCATTATGCACCGTATGGCCCACTTATAAACTGAAAACCCCGTTGGTCTTGAGGGCAACTCCGCTATTTCTTCAGATTCAGAGGGAAAAACAACTCATAATTCTATTTGACAGTAGTAGCAGCAGTAAACTTTATTTAGGAAAGAAATTGGGGACATACATTCTATCGATAAAAAAATTGCCAGACCTTCGTATACGAACTGACTTATCGTCAGTGCTTGCTTACTAAATTATTGTTCCCTTTATAAGAGTAGAGCATACTGTACATCCAGATACTTAGGTACCTATTCACTGATAGCTAGCAAGAATCTTCTCAAGTACTGTGGTTAGCCTTGTTAGCATGTGCAGCATTTTTTCTTTGCAGAAAATTTGGAAGCATGAAAATTGTGTTCAATTTATTGATATTCGATACTCGATCCCATATTGGGGCTTTGTTCCTGGGTTCGATTCAATATTCGATTCGAAATCTACTATTTGCTATTGGCACACCCCTACAAAACATGTGATTTAGATGCTTTAAGTTCTACGCGAACTTGAGTACTAAAAATATTGATTAAGATAGGGTTTCTCGGAATTTTTAGGCTGGCACAACATAGACATCTTTTTAGGTTACTATTATGAATTTTCCAACGATTCTATTTCAGTGAACGCTTCTTCGTTTTCGGTAAAAAGGACGGCAGGCAGTTTTGTACAACATATTCAAACTAATTCCAAATTATATTCACGTTTGCAACAACTGGCCTGGCATCAAAATCTCATTCTAAATCATCAAGTTTTGAAGTGCCGTCTACGTTGCTGTACTACAAAGTGTTTCTTTCAGAACATCTGTTATTAACTGTAAGTGAAGCCAGGACAAGCCTGTGGTATAAAATTCCTCCCTCCACGCTAATTTTACTATAAGAATACCAAATCCAGTATCATTTTCGATTCATTTTGTATTCGTGTCGGTTTATTAACTACTTGAATGAAATTATACCTGTTAGTTCCAGCTCACTTTTACCGTTATTCCTGTTGGTAGGTGCTGGAATGTGCAAATCTCAGTCGACCACCGGCAAATTGAAGTCACCAGTAATTATGAGCCGACTGCTTTTGTTTGTGACTGCCACAAAACAATTATCAAATGTATCAAAACATAATTCAGAGCTATCTGTACACAACACCGGCTATGACTGTTGCTTCATCAATAAGTAACTTGCACCACAAATCTTCCATTCCAGTAATGCATGGAATTTGCAGGTATTTCAACGTTTCCTTCATCAGAAAAACAAAGCCGCCACCTCTCCTTCGCCTATCGCATTGAATCCTATTGCACGAAGGCGGAAATAGATCGGCATTGTAAATATCACTATGCTGCTAAGTCTCGGGTACAACAAGTAGATTGTGTTCGTGCAATGATGTCACTAGTTCTAGCTAGCGAACCTTATTGAGGACACTTCGCGCATTTACATGTACCAATGTGATTTATTAGATTTTTTTCGCGTCAGTTGTCTTGTTATGAACCAGACGCCTCAAACCTGTTCATTCTCCCACGTGCCTTTGATTGTTTGTCCGAAGTGTAAACTGCATGATTTATACGCTGTTTATCGCGAACAAGCTTGATTTTCGCGCCACTCCGGTTATCATTTAGTGCCGAACGCCAAAGCAACCTTCTTTCATCAAGGGTATTACGTGAGAAATCATCCGACACACTCATCTTGGTTCCTTTCAACTTTTTTAGTTTCTGAATGCGGCTACCTTCTCGTTGTCATTATACAGCCTAGTGATAATCAGTCTAGTACGATCATCCCTTTTTCAGTAAGCCTGTAAATTCTTTACATGGTTGATACTGTTATGCAGAGATGATTAGTAAACATTTCTTTGAAAACTCTATCCTTGTTTTCATTCCGCATTCCAGAGATGCCCTTTGGGACGCCGAACAGGACTATACTATTCATTCTTCTTCTATCTTCCATTGCATGTATTCACTGCTGTCGCTGCTGAATCATGTGCTCAATGCATTTAAAAAATGTTAACTCGATCCGATCTAACCTGATCTACTTGCTTTTCCACTTCCGCACAATGCTCGGAGAACGTTACAAGCTTGCCTACAATGCGTGTCAGCCGAGCTTCTATCTGAGACTGTTGATTTTAATTAACTGGAACAGATCTGTGGTTGGTCCCAGGTTGAGATCAACGTCACCAAAGAGCATAAATATCAAATACGTCCACAAAGTACTGACGAACCCAGAACATTTCACCGGGAGTAGCAGCACAAGACAAAATGGATTACTTGAGCGGTATTGCGAGACAGGGCAGTTGCAGCTAACGTGCTAGACAATCCATGCTTGTTTCAGCAACATGATTTAAGCTGCGTTTCCGCTCTCACTAAAACTGGTCGTTCTAGGGGTGTATTTATAGCCTCGTTGCTGGGTGACGTACCACCATGCAGGTGTTTCCAGTGAATGAACCCAATGAGGTCATCAGCTCCCATCCACGATGCCGTAAACGGGCCAGTCAAGGCTGAAAGTTGGTCGCTTTATCTTACGTCAGTGATCACTAGCCGTAGGATCCATGCTTGTTTGAGCAACATGATTGAAGCTGCACTGCCGCTCCGCCGTTTTGCTGCAAGTTAGAGAAATCGCCAACAAAGGCCTACAAAATCATCATAGCTGCTTACCGTAAGGATGCCCTATCTCATGCTCGCGTGTTTGAACGGCAGGCCCTATTTAGCGTTGGACCTGGAAATGCTTGGTATGACTTAAGATGTCGAAGTCCATTAAACAGTCGTTTGAGAATAAACAAAGAGTCTCGCAACATTTTTTGACCACCAAGGCATAATTTATACGGCTTAGTATAGGCTTCTGAGGATGCGGAAATCAGCAGACTCTTCTGTCGCGACGTTGTTGGTCTACTAATAAAGGCACTCATCGTGTGAGACCTCATTTGGGATAACGCTGCAGTTGGTTCCTCTTTGGTGAAAAGTTTTTTTTTTTCATTTAGCCTAAAGTGCCACACCGTTCACGCGACAGGTGGTGTTCCCAGGATCGCCCATGCGCCTTATTTCATAAATTTGGTACCCACAGATTTTTCCTATTTCGCAAACTCCAACGGGCCCAGCCACTACATTTCAGTGCTGTTCAGTGTATGCGGGAATCTGTGACGGCAAAATTCCAAGACAATCCAGACAATGGGCGCGAAACCAGTTTTGGAGACCTCAGGAAGCGGGTTAAAGTGTGAATCGATTCTCAGGGAGACTACTTTGAATAATCCTCAAGATTTTCTAAACCAGTAACTGTGAGTTCACATGTAATCGTATCAGTCCTGGAACTTTATTTTATTGACAAACATTTATTCCGCACTGGACGCAAAGACTAGATAAAGGTTCTTGAAAACGGGTGACCCTAACATTTTATTGTGCATTCTCTGAGTACTATATAATTGTGATCCTCCGAATGGCAGCATAGAAAAAAATGATTAAACGGCGTAATCTTGGAATGTATTACTAATAAAAAACATTGTTGAATTCTTTCCTTATGGAATTTATATTTGATTTTGCTCCTTCAAGTATGCAAGCGTATCGGAAATCTCTGCCTCCCGCCTAATACAAATGAGCTGTATATTTTCTAATACGTGGTTGCACATAAAGAGTAATGCTTAAAACGAATAACAAAAGGAAACACAAATTGCAATATTGAGCCTCACCGAAACTTAATGCTGGCGGTTTTAATAAAAAGGGGCACTTTCTTGGCTGTTGATTAGTCCCATTTGCATGCAGACGAGTTGCTTATGCCTTGAGCTGCGCGTGAGTAGCGGTAGGAGCCACTAATTGAGTAAAACTACACAACTAAATAAATATTTTCAAGTATATTTTTGACAAAAATGCACTGTTTATATATTCCGTATATGACGATGATGCGACTTGACTGGTTACTTCGGCTTATGCACTTGCTTTCCGGTCGTCTGTTTATAAAGACCGCCTCTCTCCATAAATGTTGTCGGTATCATACTGAAACGAATGTTCCTCACCGAACCAACAATACACTGAATGGATTCGGCCAGACGCCTGCAATCATTTCACGCACCAGCGGTCTTTTTTATCCGCCAGAGGCACTGGCCGGATGGAAACGTGAAGCTAGACAAAAGCGACGTCTCGGGGAAACGAGAGACCCCAGAGGATTTGCTAGAGAAATGTCGGTCCTGGAAAGTCACCGCGGTCGACCGTACAGATAGAAACGTCGGCGCCCTTCGATGTCTTCCGCTAAAGACAGACCCAGCGCCATCGTCGACAGAGGCAGGGAGTGTCGGGCGATAGCAAGACGGTATATCCGGGAGCGCAAGGCGCCAACTCAGATTCCGCCGCCTGTCCGCTACATCGCTAGCGGAATCAGCTCCCGACAGGAGAAAGTTGCCGGCCTGTAGCAATGAAGACGAGTCTGTGAGGCAACTTTCCATTGTGTCCACTACACTGGATGTTTAACTTGGTCCATCTTTCTTTTCTCTAACTTCTTCGTTTGTGTTAATGCTTAATAAGACAATCTTTGTAACTATTTTTGAGGCGGCTAAGAACGGCGCAGTCCGAGTTTTTTTTTTTACTTTTATATGACGCTGTTCATTTCCTTATGGTTTTACGGCAGCGGGGAACACAGTTGCCTTTGGTATTAAAAAGCGAATAAAGCGGCCTTTCTGTTTAAATACTCGTGATTTATGGTGCGGTCATCAAGCGCGTGCTAGCGAAGAATACGGCAGGAAATATAGCCATACATTTTAAAGGCTGTGTAACTGTTTTAAAGAATAAGCAACATAGTGATCAAGCTTTAGTGTGACAACATTGATTCATTCAATTGTGACATCATGCGTTTTGTGAGTGTTTATTTGTGGTCAACGCCATCGCGTACCCGTTATTTTCTGAAATATTCGCCTTAACGTCCAGTTTGTCTGCAAGTCAGACATCTACTTGGCATCATTTTCAAGTGATAATTTTTTTCTTATCAGCTTTCTCTTGCATTGAGACTGTCTTCGACATTATCCTTCCAATGCTGATGTACTGTTAACGCAGGTGTGCTCTCCTCTAAAGCTGTAACAAAACCGTTTGTGATTATCCTTTACCGACGAGCAAGATGTCACATCGCTTGACCAATTGGTTGTCCGTAGACCCGCTATAACCTCCCCTGTTTACGTCATCTGGCGCATACTACTGTATAAACAGAACCGAAAGAATGAAGGAGATTCAACGCCACTCCACATATATTTTACTTGGACTAATTTTCGTGCGAAATCGGTAAGCCAGAGGTTATCGTAGGTGATGCATCGAAATGTTGGAATGTGGTCATCGCGGTAGCCACGTAGGGTGTGCTCTTTTTTGCGGTGAATGTGGCTCGGCTGCTTGATTCATTACCGCAGATTCATTTTGCATTCTGATGACAGATGCGAAAGAAAAAGACTCCCATCTTGTCAAGTAATCATTTACACAGACGGCACTAATATTTTACCATTGGATCACTCGTACACATTGAAGCTGAGGTAAAAAATTACCTGTAAACATTTGCTAAACGGCTACATCAAAGCAACCGTACGCTTAATAAAGCTAAGAGTAACTATATAATACGTAAGCCTACTAATAGGCCACGCACAGGTGGGGTAAACATTATGTTTTAGAATCAACACTCGAGCGGAGTGAAAAGTAAAAATTTCTTGGAGTATGGTTACTAGAATATATGTAGTGGAATATTCACATCGACAAACTCACATCAGAACTAAGAGTGTTAGGTGTGTGTTTAAATTATGTACGTTGGTTCAACTGTGGCTGAGAAAGAAAATGTATTGCTCCGTTTCTTTTTTTTTTTACTTATGCTTGTCGTATACCTTGCTCGTACGGGACACAAGTGAAAATAACTTAAACAAGTTAGAAGTTCCTCAGAAAATAGTTATCCGTTCATTCGACAACAATAACAGACCACAATAATAATAACAGAATAACAATAATAAGACCCGAGGGGCATACCTAGCAATCCAATGTCCGTATAACGTCATATATATGCTCAAAGCGAAACAAGATGACTACAATCTTTTACTATACATTCATAAATACGGGCTTCATCATTCTCCAGTAAATGAACCTCCTCACAATTGCCCACTGCGTAGACAGCGAATTCAGGTAGCGGCTGCGAGGACAGGATATGGTAGAGCACTAACCAAATATCCCGTGCCCGTCCTTCAAATCGTGCGGTTAAAAATGTAAACTTCTGCCACTCATTACCGAAATTCAAACACATCAAACATCCTTTTGTGAATGGATTTATAAAATGTTGTCGATTATAGCTTCTATGTCCCGCTGTCGACGTATATAACCTTATGTGTGACGGGGTTCAGAATAACTTCTTCTTGGGCGAGTTGGTGTTTACTGAACAAGATACTTAGTAGCGCAAAACTCGAAATAAAAGACAACAGTGAGACGCGAGAGGTCTTTTGGTGGAGGTGCAGCGCATGATGGATTCGCTTCTTCGTGGCTTGAAATGGTCAACCTGCTTGTGCTTGTGTCCGGATGCCAATGGTCTTCTGGACTAGGAGGTCCGACCACAAAACGGCTATTAATTTTCAATAATAAATGTTTTATTCTCTCTCTCTATTTCTATCTCGCCTCTCACTGTTGTCTTTTATTTATTTATTTATTTATTTATTTATTTATTTATTTATTTATTTATTTATTTATTTATTTATTTATTTATTTATTACACCTCAAGGGTCCCGTGAGGGACATTACATGAGGGGTGGGTACAGGGGATAGAACATAATTACAGTAAAAATTGGTGAATACAGGTCAAATGAATACAAGTCAGTTAGCGAATACAAGGCAGGAATAAATAAAATAATAATGATGCGCAGCAGTGTACACGATAATCCTATGGGTTAACGTCGATGCGTGTGATTTCTTCGACGGCGGATTTGAATGCTGCATGGTCGGTGATCGTAGCGATATGGCCGGGAAGGCGATTCCAGTCACGCATAGTACGAATAAATAATGATGAAATGTTGTGGTGTGGGCACGTGGAGGGATCACGGCGTTTGGATGGGTGTTGCGTGACATGCGATGGACGGGAGCGATGAGCTCGTTTTTAGGCGGCAAACAGTGAAAGAACCTGTGACAAAGATTTAGTCGAGAATTTCTGCGACGATGAGCCAGGGCGGGTAGATCAAGTTGAGATTTCAGCGCTGTGATACTAGAGATGTAGGAATAATCACTCAAGATGAATTTAGTAGATTGGTTCTGGACTACTCCGAGCGTCCTAATTAGGTTTAATTGGAAAGGGTCATATATTTCACTTGCATACTCAAGTTTTTGAGGGACGAATGTGCTGTATGCTAAGAGCTTAACAGAGGAAGGTGCAAGGGGAGATTGTGACGGATGTAGCCCAAGACACGGTTTGCAGAATTAGTAATTTGATTAACATGATTGGGCCATGTTAAGTCGTGGGAGATATTAACCCCGAGGTATTTGAACGAGTCGCTGAGACTTATAGGACAGTTGTTAATGGTGTATTCAGGAGTTGAAAAGTTGCGACGACGGTGAAATGACATTAGTGTAGTTTTATTAACGTTGAGAGACATGAACGAAATTTTACACCACTCTTCTATTTGCTGAAGATCGTTCTGGAGGATAGAGATATCGAAAGAGTCTGTTATAGGGCGGTACAGAATACAATCATCGGCGAAGAGGCGCATTTTCGATGACACATGAAGGGGTAAGTCGTTAATATATATTAAAAACGTCGCTGGTCGGCTGGGTTGACCGATGCTGGGCGCCCTTTAGTCGCGGTAATGCGTTGACAAGCGACAGGAGGGGGGTATATGTATATTTATAGTATATGTATATCAAGCCAAGTTGTTTCTTGATAACGTAGTTGCTATATCAGACCAGTCTATGGAAGGAAAATTGAAATCGTCGAAAAGCAGAATGGGCGAACTTGGGTAGGTAGTGAAAATGGTGCACATATCGTCATGGAACAGTGATATGAACGACGAGTCAGCGCTGGATGTACGATAGCAGATACCAGTTACTACGTGTGGGAAGGTAGCTTTACAGCATACCCAGAACTCTAAGGGAGACGTTAATTCAATGGGAGACCAAATTAATTGGTGATGGGCTGCGATGAGAACACCACCACCACGTAAGTTGTACTCCCTGTCTTTACGAAAGATCGCATAATTATTGAAGGCAGGCAGAATTTCTGAATTGTTTATTGACAAGTTGACCATGTTTCCGTTGACAGAACTGCGTTAGAGCTAGATGAATGGATGAGATCACATAAGAGGCCCCGCTTAGGGATGACACTGCAAGTTTTGAGCTACATGACATTTTGAGTTTCGAGCTACTAAGTACCATGTTCTAATGTGCGACGTTTTAGTTCATGTAAATCATGTGTACAAAGTGTGCAAAGGACCAAATCTTCCTTGTCTTTAAACCTGCTGTTATATATGTACTCGTATATGTAGCGGAAACAGTCGCCATAAATGCATTGTACAACAAATGCAGATGTTGTCGATACATTTATTTTTGCTTCAGCCACTATTTTTTACTGTCTATTACATTTCTATTCAGTACGTGCACAGGTACGGTTTCTCTTATTTATTTTGTTAGCATTTCCTTGTTGCTCGACATCCTATTTTACCTCGTGGTGAAGCCCCTTCGGGCAGAATGGCCTTTAACTTTACTTCGAATATATGTGCAGAGATATTTGCAGAACTAAAGTGGCGATAATTGATAAAAACGCTATTTGTGGTCGTGAGGATTCACAACTCAACACTACAGCTTTCTCGTAGCTTAGTTGCGGCTTGACGGTGATAGCGCATCCTTCGAATGGTCAAGCAACTGCAGTTTTCTTTTGCATTGCAAGCCCTTTGGTTGGCAAAGAACGACTCTCGCTGCTGCACTGCGCAAACAAAAAGTAATCTAATAGTGTGTGAAGCACGCCGTCGTCACTCCTATAGAACGCCCGCACTGCATTTCCATTTTCTGCTCGCTTTTTTTATGTCAGGCGAACTGCGAAGTGCCGGAAAGAGGCGGGAACGTCGAAGCCGGAAACGGCGTGGTCGCTTGTGCCTAATCCGGAAGTGAGTTTCCCTCCTGCCCCGGTGCCATTTACCAGCTCGACACAGAGCCACATTCAGTTCTTCGGTTGCTCTCTACGTAGCAAGGAATAAAACTAAAAGGTTTCCAATGGATAATGGCAGCATATATCCCACTCAAATAAATGTCAGTGTACACACTGGTTTTTGCGTGTCGACTGCCGACGACACACACACAAAGAGTATAGATCAGTGCACGGAGTTTACGCTGTTTGGGAGGCCATTTCGTGCACGTCGCTTTGAGCAAACATCCGCACTTGAGGACCATTCATCGAGGATTCGACAGCGGGGGCTGCTCATCCATGCCGTCGTGCGTCGTTTTTTTTTTCGCTAGTCTGCGCAAGTATTCATTGACATAGAGTTTTATGCAATGACTAGATGGAAATGTGGCACTAGTGTCAGCGGCAGCTTCAAGTAGTGCAGTTCAGATAGCCCGGGAATGATGGTTAGTTCATGGATTTCACCAAACTTCATACTTCTGGTTTAGGTGGCTTCATGGCATTGCAAGGTGATCATTTTTAAGAAGCACTGTGTTAATAATAATTCAATAAACATTAGCGAATTTGTCTGACGGCAGCATTCGAGCCCAGGGTCTGTAGCATAGAAGCCTGATATTGAAAGCATTACGTCACGAATGCATGGACAAGTGGAACCAATGCAATTGGCAGCGATTATGCGCACTTGCAGAGTGATATTACCCTCTGTATTTAAACATATATATTCCTATGAAATGTATCCCTTTTTAGGCCCCTGATAAAGCGTGATAAACATAGCCGCAACAACGTCTGAAACCCCAAGCACAAAGATTAGGCAAATCTATGTACTAACCATCATTCCCATGGTGGCTGAAGGACCGCAGCTCCAGAGTTCCTTCTAGTAATTGTGGGAAATACGAGGTTCCTTGGAACTTCAAAACGACTGATAGGCATGCGTACTGCCGTTGCAAGAGCAATACTGCAGTTGCTCTAATTCGTGGATTTCGCTTTCCTGGCAACTTCAATATTATGTTTGCTAAATAAACTAAAGCACTAATGCAGCGCTGATCGACAGCTATTTTAATGTTTAATTCCTGACCGATTTTGCTTTGTACTCACAATAGTTATTACGCTAGCTCTGTTCGTAAGAGTAAATCCAGGCACTTGTTATGCTGGACACATTATTAGATGAGGTGCCGGGCCAATGAGAAATAACGATTACGAGCGAAACTTTTTCGGGAATAATGCTTCTATTCTTTCTTTTTTTATCATTCGTCATGTGGCAATACCCGGGCCGGTGTTCACGCCAGTGCAGTGGCAAGCTAGGTAAAGAAGGGCGAATGCTAAGTAATAATAAAAATTTGGCAGTTTCGCCCGAAGGTCGAAGCATTGACAGAGATACCAAGGTTTAGTTTTGCGCTTCGACTCCTCGTATTGTGTAATTAATATGCGTGGGTTTGACATGTTGGCGCGACGCAGCAGGCAAGGTAACGCCTGCTGTGTAGAAGAAATAGCACCAGGGCAGGTGCCCTGGTGCCCCGCTTCTTTCATTTATTTCTGTCTACGGATGCTCGTTGATGATCATGATGATGATGATAATATGTGACAATTCTCTTTGTAACAGGCGGGATAACTCTTACGCTGGTCTGATGACATAAACTAAAGTAATAAAAAAATAAAAAGAATAAATGCACAAACGTAGCGCTCACTGTCACGTCACGTATTAATTGCTCATAGTACGGCCTAGCGCGGTCGCGAGCGCTGCCTTCCCCTGCGGAGGTGTTTGCAGACTTACACATCGACTGACGATGTGTTCGACGTCCTTATCTGCCTTGCCACATGCCTTACACCATGTGAATTAGACAGTGCTGTCGAAGCGCCTGCGGTACGTTAGACTCCTAAGGACCCCTGCCTGCACTTCGAACAGGCTGCAACCGACGCTGTTAATTGTCGAATATTGGCTCCGGGCAGATGTCCGTCTTCCAGGCTCTGCATTGCTGCTGCGTAGACTTTGACTCCAGAACTAGGCGCCATGCCTATGTTTCCTTTTGGCGTACTCGTTCGTCCACCACTGTGGCGCATTTTCGCACATTGTCCACTGGCATGGGGTCGCCGAAAAAGCGGAATTTCCGGAGAAGGTGTTGAAGGCGCTAAAAACATCGCAGTGCACTCTAGCAACGTGCTACCGCGTCTACAACCCCCGTGGTGGGCCCAGAAGTGTGTGCTGGCCACACAGTGGTATATTGTTGCTGGCAGACGAAATGTCTACGTATGTTAGACACACTCTACAGACGCTTATTTTATGCGCCATCAGTACTGGAAAGAATTTGTCGTTAAGATCTGCGTAAGCTGCACTAAGCAGGGGGCCGTTTATTAGTTGTTTTTTTTTCAAACTTTCAAGGTTTCGATCACCCTTGCGGAGACGAGAAATTTATCAGCTGACAATAGTCAGGTGTCGCCTCGACGCCTTATTGCTCTACTGTTTTTGAAACTGCTCGCAGAAGGAAACGGTTGAATTTGACCACTCACGCACAAATGTCACACACGTACCATGGACATTCGTCATTTATTCATTCACTGAAGCTTCAGCGCTGAACTGAATCTGTCGTAAATGCGTGCCACTAAATTAAGTAGCTTTTTCTTTATAACGAAAACGTGATGAAATGTGCATGTAAAATGTAACTTTGTTTTTGTTTCTATGACGTATCCAGATTTATACATATGAGCACCGCCATAAGGGTAAGTTTGAAACACTTATATCTACAAACAGTTCTGCGGCTGTTGCCTCGGCGGACTGCACTCACATCACGATCACCATGACACAAACATGTGTGCACTTAGCAATCATCAGACGCAGTCGCTAAAGTGGCGAACAATTTATAAAGTGTGATCAAACAATTCTTCGAACATCGACAGTATTTTTCTATATTCACTTAGTGTAGGACACGTTTGTTATTATAAAATGCTAGCATTTATCGGACATCTGTTACCAGCGCATTAGTTATTTTGTTTTTGACACAAAGCAGATGTGAAAGAGCGAAGCGAGTTCAAAACAACAGCACTATTGTAATTGAGAAAATCACGATCAACACTGAGTCCTGCCATCCTATCTCCAGATGTTGCCTGATTTCGCCTATTTTAAGTTCGTAGCGTGATAATGTATCATGAATACAGCCACGCTGCAGTCACGTGTCTTTCCATCAATATTGCTGGCCTTCCCAATGAATTCGGCTCCAGATAATAAAATGTTACCAACACTATTCCTGACTCCAATTATTGTGTGTCTTTCTAGATGCGTAATGTTGGTTGAAATTACGGCTTAGTTTCCTTTATTTGATGAATCAAGTCACCCGCACCATCTTACCGTTCTTTCAATCTTCTGCTGACGGCTAAGTTTCGTTTCTTTCTCTTTTGTTCTTGTTGTTTATTGTGAGCAATGCTCGCATATAGAACGCGAAAGTTGATTAAAATATTCACGCTTCTTGGTCAACGCCTACTTTTCTATCCTTCTAGAACCCGGGCTAAAATACTGACGCGCACGTCTACGCAGAACGATTGAAATGGAAGCAAAAAGTACACCACACCTCGTGATGCGTGCTGACGTCTAAACAGGCATCTAGCCCTCGAAATGTGAAAAATGGAGGACACAGGACAAGTCGGCAGCTATGGCTGACAGAATATATCGCTGCGTTGCTCGAGAAGGAAGTCTGAAGTTCGTAGCTGCGCATAAATCGCCTTGAAAAAAAGACGGCAGAGATTTTTTTGCTCGTGTCACTTGCGGTCGCCTTCTGAAATGTAGTGTCGAGAGCAGCGAAAAAGGTTGGCGTCAATGCCGCCAAAAAAAAGAAAGAAGAGGGAAAGCGATATACGCCGTTAGAGCGGTCCTCGTTTTTTTTCCATTTTCTCTCCGAATAGGCTCGAACTGGAGAATTCCAAACGATATCGCTGATGGGTCCATTTTTATCACGTCGAACTTCCTACGTTTATCAGGCTGAGTTTTGTGAGAAAAACATGATTCGATTTCTTTGGGGGAATGTATGCGCTGTATGACGGGCAGCTTTCCCAATGCGTACTGTTATCTGCACGGAAAACTTTCCTTGTTTAGGTACGTCTATGTTTGCTTCAGAGTAAGTACGTAAGAGAAAACAAGAATGACGAAAGCGTAGAAGCAGCATTTGACAGAGGTCGCTTTATAAACGTAGTTTTTGGTTTATTCGTTTTCGGGTATGCGAATTCGGCTGGTTTTAAAAAGGCTGAGACACGCAAGCGGTGGAGATACACGAACATTCAATTTTAGACAGACGCACAATGTAGTTTACAAATCAAGATTGACGGATTCTGAGGCTCATGAGGGTTACCGGTTTTCTATTTTGTTTGCGAGTGCGATGATCGCTTTGGGCCTAAATAGACTACTATGACCCAGGAAACCTTGTTGGCTACATAGGCGTATACGCAAAAATGCCATTAGTCTCTATCGTTCCCTCAATGTCACAGTTAAAATGCGAATCTTCTGTAGAATTTACGATGTATGAAATGTACTGCGCACTAAAAGGCAATGTCTTATGGCAAAATAAAAAGAGTGGCGCCTAGAACTTGTAACTGTTGAACACGAATTTGTTTGGCGAAAGAGCTCGCGACCCGCTTGTGCAGCCACATTATGTGTGTAAACTTGCCCAACCTTGAACTGCAGTGTCAGTACACATTGTGACAAAATTTTTTCATTAGATCTGTCTCGTCAAGATAGTGCCAGATATGCTCTCAAGGTATTCAGTGTCAGCCCTGGTACATTGTATTGCACATTGCCTTCAATTTTATCAATTTGCGTTTTGGCAGAAGAATAGCCTAATTACGTCAATAAAAATGAGATGGTTGCTTTTTGCGCATGTACAGATAATCTTCTTTCAGTATCCAACGTAATGTCTGAATAAAACACAATTTTTAACTAATAGCGCATCAATTGAAAATCCGGTGACGTCCTCGAAAACGCATTTTGTGCCGCTCATGATTGGCTTCTTTATTGTGTACGAAATTTGTCTAATAAAAATAACAAAAAAGAGGCCAGGGCTAGTGCGAGGCATTGGGTGACATGCCGACGGGAAGAAAGTTAGGAAAAAAATTCTGTAAGCACTTCACTTGCCGATGATTGTTCTTGGTTTACTTTACAAGTCATTATTAATCGACACTGTGAATCTATTATAGCTCCAGCCAGTTTCATGACGAAGCTATAGCTGCTTTTCCGACCATTTAATTACACATGAACTGAAGAAATGCTTTCCTTAGTTAACAGATTTGCAATTGGAATCAATTTATTGTATTTATTGCACGTACCTCAAGCGAGTACATGTTTCCTTCCATTTTTGTACTTGGATGTTCTGCAAAACTATCAAAATACCCACGTACTTTAATTGACTTCTGTAAGTTGTAAATTGTAGAATAGATCTGCCTCCTACAACCGGCATGCCATTTATTAGCAACAGAATTCTGATATATGCTTTCCAGTGATGAATGCTCCCTGTTGCCTTTGATAACGTTTTTACTCTTGCTGTTTACCAATGGCTTGGTGAGCAGGATTACGCCCGCCTTTTGCCTTACCTTGCGGGCAAACCTTGTATTTGTGTTGCTCAAATAAATTACTGCTACAACTACTACTACCTAGATTATTGTCCCGCAGTTGTCAGTTCTCGCAAATATTTGATCATTTGCATAAATATTACTTCCAGTAAAAAATTAGAAGTTTATTCTATCTAAAGCAGCCAATGTTACTTAAATAACTTAAGAGGTTCGCTAAGGGTATCATTTAGCATTTTCCTGTGGATTCTAGTATGAAGTGGCATAGTGAAGACTTCTTCTTAACCTTAGCTTCTGCGTCGCAGTGCTTCGACAGCGTTTTTACTACGTTTGCTATTTTTTGCACAGTAGTCTTGAACCTAAGGTTCTGCCTTGTTGCAAACGAAACTTTTATTAAAATATGTGCCACTGCTGACATAAATATAAATTGCTAAGGAAGGCGCAGGCAAGAAAAACCTGTCAAGTAGATTGCAGGATTGTTCCTACATGATGTTTGTATTTCATATGCACTATAAATTTGCGCGTTAGAACGGCTAAATAAAAGCATTATGTACTATTACACAAATGAGCTGTCCCGCGCTAAAATTGCTCACACGAGAAATAGTGTTATTCTTACGTTGCGGAGTGAAATTCTTTCTATTTAACCGAGAAAATCACCGATAAATTTACATTACGATTAACTGAGACCTGGTCGGTCGTACCAAAAATTTCTAGACATTGATCTTGAAGACGAAAAGTGCCTGAAAGCGAGGTCGTCGGTCGTTGGTATGCATCCATGGTGGAAGTACAGCGCTAAAAGCACGGACAGAAGGAAGAAGACAGGGCGAGTGCTGGCAGCCAGCGCTCGACCTGTGTTCTTCCTTCTGTCGGTGCGTTTAGCGCTGTTTTTTTCCACCATGAACCTTGAAGACACAGAAATTGATATTGCAGTTCAAGAACTGCAGAAGCGTGATTTCGGCTGATGACAACAACATTGCTGCAATGGTCTGTACTTTCCTCTGGTTGTGGTTGACACAATCAAGAGGGATAATTTCTTACAGTGAATTCATTTGCCTCTGTGGAACGGATCATGCATGAAAGTGTTACAAATGGTAACACCTGCTATTTACCTGAATGGTAAACATGCTGATTATGGACACTAAGAGTCTAGTTGAGAAGCTACATCCATGATCTCTTTTTATTCATTGTAACGCTCGATGAAAATAAAATAAAAATGTCAATCGAGTGCCCTACACATCGAAAATGTCGTTTACTTGGCACATTCTTGAAATTTATGTTTCGACGTTTAATTGCACAAGAACAAAGAATTCCGATAGACTCGCTGCAATAAGTGACAATAAAAGAAGAGAAGCGCCCGCACCCCACAAGTGATTCACTGTTTATATCGGTAAAGTCGTTATTGTTATTGTTTGAGAGCAACGACAAGCCATTTACGCGTCTCCGGAGAGATAACGTGCTCTGTGCCGGTGCAGCGTGCGGTTTGACACGCCGTAGTGGCTTGTGTAATGGCGTTTCGCTGCTATAAGCACGAGGTGGATATTTCAATTTCCGGCAATGGCGGCCGAATTTCGATACAAGCTGAACCCAAAACGGATGTGTGCTTAGATTTAGGTGCGCGGTAGAGAACCCCAGATACTAAGAGTTATTCTGAGGCTCTTAAATATGGCTTGTCACTTATTCAGTTGGTTGTCTTGGCGCGCAATATGCCGGAATTTTATTATTGCGTGAGCGTTTTTTGGGTATTTCCTGCCCTTCCAGGGGGCTATCTATCCATCTATATATCTATCTATCTCCCTCTTTATATATATATATATATATATACTGTAAAGACGAAGAGATGCACTTGGGCTCGGGCGCTCACATGCCGGGCGCTAGGGGGCGAAGGAGAAGACGAGGACGAAGCAGAATATTTAACAGCCAGCCCAGGAACGGGTGCTGTGCACATTTCAAATCTAATGTGGCCAATCCCCCCTGTGGGTACGAGCCATGTCTTGAGGCAACAACAAGAACAACGGGTGCTGTCTCTGTGTCTCTCCTTTACAATATATATATTTATTTATCTGCCTATCCATCTGTCTGTGTTGGTCTCTATGTATCTATCCGTTTGTGTATCTAATCATTTTTCGCCTACCTGGGCCATTGGGTACTCTATGGTCGAAGATTATTACATCGGGCTGTTGTGCTGATAGGCTGGTTCGAAACCAACCATTGGACCAACTTGGGCCACTGAATGTGTCACAATGTCTACATATGGGCCACTGTTTAGCGAACGTCTTTGCAACAGACATAGGTCACTCTACATGCGGGACTGAATAGGTACCGCTGTTCAATGAAACGCTTTGACGCCGACTTGGAGCACTGTGTATATGCCACTGGGTCTGTGCTGGTCTTCAATGAACCTCATAGATGCACGTTTGAGGCACTCGGTAGGTGCTGAGTAGGCATATGCCGCTCTTAGGCGAACGTCTTTGACGCCTGCTTGGGTAGCTAGGTATGTGCCATTGGGAATGCTCCGGTCTACAATGAGGAAAAAGAACCTATACAAACCTCCGAAGGTGGGCGGAGTCGAACCCTCGTCACAAGGTTACCTCAAGGACAGTAATCTGACTCCTGTAGCAGGCTGCTTCACACATGCATCAGCCGCTTTTTGATGAACGCCATTCACTGCAGTGGTTTAGTAAGCTGTGCCACTGGATGCACTGGATATGCACCGCTCCTCAATAAACCTCTCGCTAACCTAGCTCAGTGAGTATGTGCCACACAGTGTGCGGCAAGCGAGGCAACAAGTCAGCGATCGCACGCACCAGAGCACAACACCTCTCGTCTCCAATGCCACGGACGGACTTCTCGGCAGCGCCACTAGTTGGCACAGCGTTTACAGAAAGAAGCGCGATACAGGAGTGTGGTTGCCTCACTACGCGTTGCGCAATACGCACTGGTTGCCGCACTACGCAGCAGCGTGCCATGGATTTCGGAGGCCATGCGCAGGCTTCGCGGCGGCACCACTAGATGGCGCCAAGTGTTCTTACGACAGCGCGAAAGAGAGTCCCGCTTCAGGTACACGCCTCATACATGACTCATTTCGACGGTGGCATTACGCTCTATTGATTCAATGCTGGACGCATTACCGTCTATAGTGATCGTGATGTTTCCTCTGCCGATTTTTAAAGTGCAGTTTACCTCGCTTCCTGTTCACCACTTGACCGAAATCGGAAAAGGCAATAAAGCTATAGCGTAAAGCTGAATGTTTCGCCATAGTTTAACGTTTCTTGTTTGCCTATTTGGTGAGAGTTTGCCTAAGGCTACATTTATTTACGGTGTCTTGTGGCCGGATTTCTTCGCCATTTCATTCAGGATTTCTCCAATTTCGCTCATGGCTTTGTTGAGAGAGCGTCTAGAAACTTGGTAAATAATTCTCAATTTCTTGCTCAGCAGAACAATATAGCTTTTTTTAATAATAACCATATAAACATGCTTGTTTCATAGCGTGTGAAACATTGCATATGATCTTTAATGTACGGAAGAGCGCTTCAGACATGTACAAGAAAGCGTATTGTGTATTGTAGAGCCTTATTTGCACGTTTAGCAACGCTCTCTTGAAGTTTGTGGTGACGTCCGCATTCTTAAATTGTCACGTAAAATTTAGCTTCAGCAGACCCACCAAAAACCTTTGTATAGAGCTTGTGTTGTCTGCTCAGAAAGCAGGCCTTGTAGTCTGTGGCAGGAAATTTGTTGTTCATGGCTAACAGCGACGCGTAATTAGCACGTTATACTGCTTTTGTCAAACTTACTCTAATTCTCAAACACCCTTGTGACCTACTGGAATATACGGTGCTAAAGTGAACTCCAAATTGAGAATCGAACATTACAGAAGGATGCTTCGAATACCGGTCGTCCAAACACAGGCATGGCAAGCTGCGACTTCAGTAAGGTATCTGTTATCATTAAACAATAGAGGTAGGAAAGAACAAAGTCATTAAGTCGAGTAGCTCGCAAATGGAACACAGAACATACAAGCTCCAACTTTCTTTTTCTCCTCAGTCTGGTGTCAGAGTGGCACTCGACGACATTAGCGCCGGAACCGGAAATGGTTCCCGCTCATAGTTTCATTCAGGAAATCCCTTCGCACTAACACCCCGCATGCGATCTCGAATAAACCGGACTTATCTCTGCGGCACGCAGAAGAAGTAGGCACAAAGAAAAGGACTGAAAGCAGGTGGAGTGCACAAGGCTTTCCTCCACCTTGCAATGGGCAAAGTGTAAGCATTACGAGCACTGCAATACGAAAGTATGCAAGGTATTCGGCCAGCAGGACCCGTAGGTAACGTCGACCTTCCAGAAGCGCTGGAATTAAAGGATGCGAGCATAATTTGATAAACAGTGAATGTGAGCGAAATACGTGTAGAGCATTCACGGAAATAAACGCGGGAAGAAATAGATAGGATCAGTCAGGTACAGGCAGAAGGAAGCGAGAAAATATGCCGGATACACAGACCAAATGTTAGACGGCTGTACCTGCTTATATATAATTATATATACATATATATCAGTGAAGCAAAGTATCACAGGAGTCGGTACCAAAATACTTCAAAAAATAGAAGCACGTAGGAAAAACATAAAGGAGGACTTATATGTTTGGGATCACTGCATGGGAAGTTATGTGTTTCCTGCAGGCTTCTATTTCTTGCACTATATATATATATATATATATATATATATATATATATATATATATATATATATATATATATATATGTGTATATATAAATTAGAAGCGCAACTTCGCGGTTAGCTTAGGTTTATTTACCGAAACTGCTGGGTAAATAAACCTAAGATAACCGCAAAGTTGTGCTTCTGATTTTTCTAAATACGCTTGGCCCATTGAAAAATAGCGTGTAAAGGAGGCGGGGAGACTACTTGTCGCATCCCCGTTTCGAAGGGCGTGTCAATAAAAGTTATGCTCATTATCAGGTTTAATATCACAGAAAAGTTAATGTGGTGAAATGTTTTGGCAGCACTTAGACGCGAGTATTGTTCCTTACCGTTTTTTTTTTTGCCACAGGGTCAACCGGTTGCGATTCAGCTACGCAGCGAAAGTATAGTGGTTCGAATAAATTCATAAATATGTTCTAAAACGCACGGCAAATGTGCATTCATCATGTTTTGTACAACTCGATTATTTAAATCAGTAGAGCAACACTAGCAAAACAGAGATTCCCCACCACAACCTTATGTTCCTGCATCAAAAAACAGAACTGCCCACAAAACACTGCAGTCGCAAGCCTCGAAGAAAAGCGAGTGAGGACGCTAATTATGGTTAGCTAGGTTATCGTGTTCATTATTCACTCCATGACTTATACACACCGAACACTTTGCGATTGGCTGGTCAGCAGGTAAGTATAGGTTCCTTTATCGCTTTGCTTGGTGTTTGTTCAATAAAAGGAAATTGCGTGCTCTACATTGAATTTCAAGCAGAGTTCCTTATGTTCTATTTGAAACCGCGACATGCAATGCAATACATATTCAGTTTACCTGAGAGAGGACAGAAAGGCAAACGCAAACTAAATTTATCAAGTTCCATATGAAGGCAGTAATTTATTAAATATATCTGCTGATGTAAACCCTAATTAGTTTTTGACAAAATTCGCAATAAAATATTGACCTCTCGCTGAAGTTTGCTAGATATAAACAGGGGCGCTATAACGTAAAATGATTCCAAACTGTTTTGATTCCAATTTCTGAAATCAACCTCCACGGTTGGTAAGAACATTTTCGGGCCACTCCCAACTTCGCCTGTCTGTCACGCGACGCCACGAAAACCGCGATAGCTCCCCATCTCATATCACGTGTACACATTTATTATGCATCATTAAACCGCACAAAAGAAAAATCATTCCAGACTCGACGCCTTCTCTCCATTAGCCATCTGCTATAGGTCCAATGTTTTCTGGCTACGCCCACTTCGCCTGTCTGTCATGGAACCTCACAAAACCGCGAGAAGTCACCACGTCAAAGTTACGTGTACACGAAAAAAATGCATTATTGTGCCGAACAAAACTGAAAGTTTTTGTGAATAGCCAGACTGCCCCGTTCCGAAGGGAATAGAAGACGGCTGCCCGCCGATGGCTCAGGCCCTCGCTAGTCGCACCTGCGGGTGAGCATGTATTTATTCGCGCATGATAAACCTTTTTGCGTGGCCGTAAAACGTTATCGAGCACTTTCGACATACATACGACATTTCCCTGCCAACTCTTCCTTGCTGAGGATACGTTTTAGCGGCATTACTATCCTTCCTTGGCACGCTGCAGCGATTTTCGACCAGCCACCGCAAGCTATCTAAGGCGAAGCGGACCAATCGGAGAAGCCGGCACCATCCTCTTCATGCGGTTATCTATTTTCACTGTCCTGGCTCTGTCCCTTTGAAACCCTCTCCACTGGAGCGTGCTCTGCGCCTCTTTTCAGCCAATTAGATAAGAAAACCGCTGAGTGTAGACAATGGTATTGGTTTTGAAAGCGAACAAAGGTGACCTCCTATAAACGAGGAGAGTGATTGGGTTGTTCAGACAACGCTGGGGGTCACCGTTGGTTACTTGCGTCGGTGGTTACGTAAATTTGACGTCAGGAGTTTGGAATCAAGCCAGTTTGGAATAATTTTATATTATAGTGCCCCAGGATACACTATAGCGTTTTAGGCGAAAAGAACTAATTAACATTAGCTCAAGGGCACTCCCATGCAGTACGCAAACTTGTCACATAAATACATGCAATAATGTTTGCGATACAATTTTAAAACCAATGCCGTTGTCTTGCCTCACCATCTACTTTTAAGAATGAACAGAAGGTGCTGTTGGACTTTAAAAAAATGTGAAAGCAGAATAGAGCTACAGGGACAGGGAAAATTTTCGCTGGCTTAATCAAACGCTCCGAGCCATAAAAAAAGAACTTTCCTACTGATTGAATTGCGCTTTTAATAAATCTGTTGTGGTCTTTATTTGTTGTTCTGGCGGCCCACTTGACGTTTTACATCTCGGAACATTTTGATACCTAAAATGTAGATGGCTCTGGGTAACGTTAAACTATGCTTAAGTGCGACCATTGATCGTATTCAATGATACATACAGTAGATTTAGCTAGCAAATCAGTTGGAGAGCGTCGAAGCACATGCCTTCTGCTATTTTATTTCACCTATATATGCATCTAACGCACTTGGAGTGATGAATATTACTATCATAACCATTTTAGATACACGAGCTCTGCGAGCCTTATAACGTGCAGTGATTTAATTGCAGTGATGTGTCATTTTTATCAATACATGACGCATGTCGCTAGGGCACTCAGTGAAGGTGCCGTCCAACCAAATTCCACCAATCAGGTGCTATGACTAGTTCCGATTACCAGCCAATAACATGTAGAATTTCGGCCTATGTAAAATAACGAGCGAAAATAAACAAAAATTGGCACAGCAGTAACAGGAGACCAGCGGTGGGGCCCAGTAAAGACCGTCTATGTCACGTAATTTATGTATTTATTTTATTTGCAAGGTTTCTGCTAGCCTTAGAATAAGGCCGTAAGCAGGAGTGGGCAGTGAGATAATGTCTCTCTGGTTGAAAAGAATACATTATA
>NC_051160.1:153277115-153560816 GCF_013339745.2 Dermacentor silvarum
TTTTGAATTGTAGTCCCAGCCCGAAACCCCTGAGCGCCAGTTTGCATACGGGGAACAGAATAAGTCGCATGGTGCCACATCTAGCAAGCAGGGAAAGTTTTCCAGCAGTTTGCACACTAGGCAGTGGACACAGCCACATGCAAATGTAGCTCATTTGCTATGCGCACAGCAGGACTGGATTGCAGACTCGCACTCGTGTGCTCTATCTAGTCTGGCCATGCTACATGGTGCGGACTGGCTGTCCTGCAGTGATAGTACAGAAATCCAAACTACATTTTGAAGCTTTATCAAAACCTCATTACGAAGAAATGTCTGCCAAGGTGTCTAGCCAGGAGGGCTGGAAGCAGTGTTTGCAGAGCCTAAGCGCAGCATCTACTCTAGATGCGAATTGCCATTTCATGTGAGGTGTGGCCGGTGTAGTGTACATGTAGTGTGGGCAAAGTTCTGTGTCTTCGAGGCTAGTTTAGTGTTCAAACTGACCGAAATTAGCGAGATCGGACTGCGACACTCATAAGCAGTGTGGCTTGACTTCCTTTGTACAAATGTGGGTGCAGCTGAGCTAAGCAGATAATAGTCTGCTTCTTCTGGAAGTACAGATTTTCGTGTATTTCAGCCTGTTATTTAAACTGTGTCAATAATATACACAGTAGCAGCCGGGAAGTTCACTGAACCAAGCACTATTTTTTTATTCATGTCGGATCGACCAATGGCAGCGCTGTCTGGAATGTTCCGACTGACGTCAAGGGGCAGCCGCCAGCAGCCCCAAGGGGTGAGGAGAAGGCCTCTGTTGAAAAAAGGGCTTGAGAAAAAGTGACTCCACACTCCACTTGCAAGCTGCACATGCTGCTCACAAGTGCAAAATTCGGCTGAGATACAGTAGTACAGTGTAGACCGCTTATAACGTAAGCCACCGGAGTCTCGAATATCTGCACTATAAGCGGTACCACACTATAACCAAAATAACGATTTTCAAGCCCTGCACGTATGCAAATATGTAGACCAAGCATGTAGACACGCTTTGTACTATCGCGCGCACATCGCGATTACGTTTTCGCCAGTGAGCTGGCGCAAACATAATCGCGATGTAGCCGGTGCTCTTCAAGTTCGACAGCTTTGCACCGAGTCAAATCGAAACAACTGTTTGCCGCAACCGCTGCGAAAAAAAAACCGTGACCGCTATCGACGCGATTATGAACGGCGACTTTGTGGTGCTGCATGAAGGCACGCGCCCGACGCATGCACCGAGTCGTCCAGTCGCAGCAACAACTGGCCGTCGAAACCGCGCTCGCTATCTATGCGATCATCGATGGTGACTACAGTTTTCGAGGCACGCGCCCGACGTGCGTACCGAGTAAAAACGAAACTACTGTTCGCCGCTACCGCTGCGGAGAAAACCGTGGCCGCTATCGACACGATCGTCGATGACGACTACGCAGTTACGAAAGCCCACGGCCAACACGGTGTTATGCGCAGCCGTAAAAGCGAGAATACAGGATTTAAAGACACAAATAGGTCCGAATTAACCGATGTGTGACCAAATAAGTCCGAATTAACGAGAGTTTGATTGCATTGAATAATGCACACGCCAGTCGAGAGCACGCTTCTTGTTGAGAAGCGTGCTCGCTGCGGCCCTTGTCGGCGAGATTTTCCCGCGGAAGCCGCATTAAAACCGGTATTTCGTCTCAAGCGGCTGCACTGTAAGCGGTATGCATATACATGGAGTGCTATGGGAAAATTAACATGAGTCTGAAAAGACCGTACTATATCCAGTCCTGCACTATAAACGGTTACATTATAAGTGGTCTATACCGTATATGTTAACTGCAGAATGTGTTTTTCACCAAGCCCAAGGTGTGGTGAAGGAAAATCTTCACTTTGAATTTTGATTGATTCAATTACTTCTGGAAGAAGTTGACCATTGTCTAGCCACACTGCTTATTGATGTATCTGTCGCGTCTTGCTAATTTCGATTAATTGTGAACACTCTACTTTCAAAAGTACATGTACACTTGCTAGCTCATTCTCACTCCTGGCCGCTTCTGGTTAGATGGCTAGATTGATTTCGCTTCTTAATGAACTATAGACAGTGCTTATAAATGCGCAATTTGGATGTGGCTACTACAGTAGAACTCCACTGTTACGTTCCCGGGTGCTGCGTTTTCCCGGCTGTTACGTCGTTTTCGGCCGGTCCCGGCACAGCTCCCATAGAACCCAATGCATTGGTAACCCCGCTGTTACGTCGCAACGTCCCGTGAAAAACGTAACAGCGGGGTTCTACTGTATATCTGCTGGTCAGGTTGTTGCAGTTCAAAGCCTATCCGGATTACTTAGCACGGCCAGAATTGAGCGCAGGCACGCGCTCCAGCCCTGTCGTGCAGGGTAGCAAAAGGAATACATTTGCGTGTAGCTGTGTCTGTTATGGAACATTGGTGCCGCAGTCGTCGTGATGAGCCCACTCGCTGAGCTCATTGTAGCTCGCTGAGGTGCTCCAAGTGGTTTCCTGGCAACGTGACTCCAGGTGCGTAGCAAGCCTGCCCGAATGCCAATATCCGACTGGAACACATAATCTGCTTTCGAAGTTGAACACCTTTGAAGTGTGTCACCATTATGGTCGGAGCTCATTACAAGTAAACATAAAGGCGACGTTTCATTCAACTGTCAGAAATTGTACCATTGTCGTATAAATAAGTGAGAAAGTTGCATCTAGCAGACCAGCACAGCAAAGGGATGGGACACTGGGCCTCTTCGATTAACAGTCCCTGGCAGTCCCAGACTGCTTGGGACTGCTGTGCCGCATTCGATTTTGCTCGGACAGCTTCCGAAGCTCCGCCCACTAGTCAGAGTTGTCAGAACCGTGTAAATTTTTTCACGGACCGGAAGTTCCGGACTGTCCGCAAACTGTTGCAACTGTCAGCAGATGTTTGGTCGGGCAAGCGCAAGTAGCTAGCAGACGACGGATGTCTTAAAAAAGATGCGCGCGGTGTTAGATGACGTGTGCGTCTGTGTACTTTGCACGCTCCAGGCAGCAACTACTGTGCATTGAGTTATTGCTTCTGTTACATCAGTGCTTTGTGTGCCATTATGCAAGTTTTTCACGAGCCGTCTAATTGCTGTAGTTTTAGTTTTCGTGTTTTTTAAAAGAAGCAGAGCAATCAGGCGCACATGCTTGCTTTTCGTAATGTGTTTTGTGAAATCTGTCATGCTCATTGTTGTAAGCAAGTAATTTTTTTCTTTTCAGGTAAATGAAATTAGCGTGTGAAGAATCTTGTATTGCATGTGCCTATTACACGCCGGTAGCTGGGGTGGGATACAATAGGAGCTTAGGGGATTGCTGTTAGCATATATGCTGATCCCTTCTGTTACCAAGTTCGAGCGTATGATTTTTGACGTGTACACGTGCTCTCTCCTAGACACGCGTCGGGCCTTTAATTAGCAGATGGTCTCGCGAGCTTTGAGGATGTCGGCGGGTGCTTTCTGCATAAAGACTGACGTGGCACGATCACGATATTGCTTATGTCTGTGTGGGAATTCCGCTTAAGTTTCTCAGGCTCACTAGCTAGCGCGACATAAAGTTCTATGCGCTCGGGCTACGATTCCACTGTGCAAGCTTTATGGTTGTGTTGGCGACGTGGCCTCTGAGACTGCACCATTTCTGAGGCCATGCTTATGAAAACGCTGGGTAGGGGGCTGTCTACGAGTAGCAAATAGCAGATGGCAGCCAGGAGAGACTTCCGGTTGTGGTGCTTGGGTCACGTGACTGTGACGTGCTCTTTTGTTGGGGCTAGTCAGACCGGAAGCCGTGGGCGGTATTCGAAGAGGCCCACTAAACTCCACCATAAGTTGAGAATAGCCTCGGAGCTTGGTGCATTGTAGGTGACAAAATCGGAAGTAGTCGGACTATGTGAACATCCAAAATAAAATTAAAGCTTCCCACCACGGTGATGTTTTATAGGACGAACGTTGTGGGTATGCCCGCCCCACTCTGCCGTAGCCTTTACAGTGCAAGTCATAGAAGGACCAGGAGCCTCGTGAACGGGATCAAGGCGCTCTTCGATTGCAAATAACTCTGCTTCTGTTGAATGCATTGTACTTTTTATGGGAAAGTATTTCTGAAATAGTCACTTAGCTTCAAATGCATTTCTTGACTATGATAAAATGTGGTTCAGAGCCCTTAAGCTGCCATTACTATATACAACAAGCAAGGAATTTTAGCATAAATGAAGAAAACCTGACATTTGTAAACATGCAGCAGTTTGGCTCGGACAGAATCCTATGATGCATTCAGCCGCACACTTAGTCTTGTGTAGGCATTTTGCTAGTCTGTTTACCTGTGTTTTAATTCATCAGCTGGCTCGGTATGCTGCATTGTTGCTTTACTATTTCTTGATATATCATCTACATCTTATTCCTTCAAGCCTTCAGTTTATAAGAATGGAATTTTTGAATGTAGGTCAAGCGCATAGAACTGGTTGTTTCTAAACACTTCGATGATGTAACTTGTTGTCAGGCTATTTTCCACATAAATTGTGGAAAACAGCAACTACTTTACTATGAGCATGAAAAGTATAAACTAAGCAATTTCATTACTAGTCCTACTTATTTTCATGACATCTTTAAAGCAGATTTACGCAAATCAGGGTTCGCACACTTTCTTGAAATTGAAACATTTCTTCAAGACCATTGAAAACATTTGGAATTTCTTGAGTGGGTACAATCTAAAATCGATTTTGTGATCCGCTTTCTATGGCGGATCAGTGTGGACCCGGCAAACTTTCCACATTAAGAACAATGGTATAAAAAGCTTAAGCCACGGTGAGTGCCCAGGCAGATCCATTTCGCACGACTGCTGGCTTGGCTTCCAGTGGCCCGCTGTATGGCCTCCAAGATTGGGAGCGCGCACTATCCTCGTTGGCAAAGGCCATGTCTGCACTTCCTTGGCTGATAAAACGCTCCAGGGGACTGCACTTTTTCCGTTTTCTTTCTCTTTCTTTAATTTTTTTTCTCGGTCAGCACTATTGTAATAACCACTTATTAGGTCATAGAGGTTCTCGCCATATTAATATATGTGGCGGGTTCCTTTTTCTTTATCACCGCGTGGCAGCGCGCAGTTCAAATTAATGGAGAAGCTGATGCGCATGCGCAGTATTGAGTTGGTTTACCCATAGACGCCTACAATGCGTGGCCGGACCGTGACAGTCAGTTCAATTATCCAAAGGTTCGAATAAATGAGGAACGAATTAACAAGCATTTACTGTATAACTTTTTGTGTTTATAGTGCAATGAGGCTATTTAAAGTGTTTTGGAAGTGTTATAATAGGAAAATGATACACGGGATGCTGCTCTGCACACTGAAAAAAGCTTTGACGCGGCCTTGAAAGCATTTGAATACCTATGAATTTCTGCCACCGAGACCTGTACAAATCCTGATATTTTACATTCACCAGAGTGCTCTGAAACAACCAATCAAATGTGCCCTAAATGTACCGCTTCTGCTATGAAGTAAATATTTTTGTGTTTCAGCGGTGCTGCTGCGGGTGCTGCGGGTGCAGCTGGAGGTGCGGCAGCAGAACAGGGACGTCTTGCATGAGCTCCAGCAGCTGAGGCATGTGGTACGGGTCGTGTCCGAGAGGCTGGATGAAATTGAGCCTCTCGACAGGACCCGTGCAGTGTCTCAGCCTGCCCTGTCGACGGTGCCTCCAGTTCTTCCTCGGCTACCTGCCAACAATAATGAATTGGAGGCAGCAGAGGCAGCCGTGCAGGATGAGGCTGTGGCTTCCACCTTGGTTTGTACTGCCCTTTTATTTTAATTATAAGGCTATGTAACATGTTGAAGTTCTGTGCATGTATGTTTCCTGAAACATGCTGTGGTTTTTATGTGAAGGAACTTTGCTTCGCACACACAAAAGAGTTCATGGAAATAATTTGTTCCCTGCTGTATAGGTTCTAATGATATATTTCAACTAGACCTTAGTTTCTTTAACATGCATCTTAATCTAAGCATACACTAGTGTTCTTGCAATGAGGCCTCATCGAAATGTGACCATGAATGCCAGAATCAAATCTGTGACCTCGAGCTCAGCACCGCAACGCCATAGCCACTGAGCTAGCATAGTGACTTGCTGAATCGTCGATTTCCAACAGCTCTCCGTAGAGATACATTCATGAAGCAGGAGTAAGTCGTTAAGGTAATAAAAATCCATTGCTGATACAAAGTGCAAACTGGCAGTTCTCTGTAGAAGGACACAATGCAGAACACTTGTGCGTAAATTCTTTTTGTTGGACAAGTTGTAGATACATCGTGAATGATAAATAGCAGTGCAAACAAGTGGGACACAGTACAGGAAAAGGGGTGCAATGATCTTCTGTATATACTGTATTTACCTCATTTTAATCTAGTTTTATTTACCATGAATAAGAGGCCTATCATGTGGCTTTCTATTAGTGTATGAGGTTCATGGTATTGTTATTGAAATGCAGTCCACATTTTTCTGTTATTTTTTTAACTTACAATATGCTGATAAGCCTTCATTTGTAGTGAGCAGGAAAGTGGCGCGCAGCCTTTCTTTTTGATGAGTTGGCTTGGTAAGTCTATCGACAGAATGATAACGGGCGCCAGGCAGCCATGATGTAGGCGTGTACTTAGGGGAAAAACGCTGTACAAATGTAAGAAGGTCTGTATGACAATGCAAACTTATTTTACCAACTTGATATTTTCAAAAGTGGCTGAAAAGGCCAAAATGTGAGCAGGTAACTGCAGTTCCCCTCATCCTGTAAAAGCAGAATGATGGGCTGCTTTCACAGTTTGCGAAGCTGCAGGTGTAAACACTGCTGAGGGCTAGCTTTTGGTTACCACAAAACTAGGTCTTTAAAAACTGGTTGTCAGTCCCTTTAACACAAAATGTGAAGGTCTGAAACTATCGTGTCGGTATGCCTTTAAGCTGTTTTGTGCCACACGTGTGAAGATCCGACTTTTCTGCAGTCTAATGTCACATCTCTTAATTATGCATTGGCAATTTGCATACAAGTAGAATTGGTGCACTTACATAAATTTTAATGATGGTGAAAGCTTGGAGAGGTAGTTACTATGAAACACAGTTACAGTGCTAAGGGTTACGAAACACAAACATGAAATGCACAGAACAGACAAGATCTGATGCACTTCGTGTTTGTGTTTCTTCCACAACACCGTTCCAGGTGTTGTGGAGCACATTTACAATTAAAGAGCATTGCGTCACAAACCTCTTGCAGCAAAAAAAGTCTTACTTTGCACTTGGCTAAAAATTCACTTCTCTTGGCAATAAATTATATTCTAGTAGTATTGGGTAGATTTTTCAACTTGAAAACGTTGTCACGTACCATGCTCATTACCACATTTTTGTCTTTTGCAGCGCAAGCACCTCCTGCAAATAGGAGGGAAGTCGCTGCGCGAGGTGGCATCGAATGCCATGAAGGCTGTAATGGCACACCCCGTCCAAGTGCTTTACAGCCTTCATGGCAGGAAGGGGAAGAGGGCTTTCGTAAATCTGAAGTTATGCCGGATAGTCACAGGTAAGGCCTCCTTAGTCATCCTTTTGCATTTGCAAGTATTGTGTATACAGCTGAACTCCTCTACAGCGAAATGGCTTCCCAAAATCCTGTCTTTCATATAAATTGTTAACTTCTACAACGAAGAAATTTAGGTGTCCCTGTTGGCTGATTTCATTTTTTACTATGAAAGCCACATACTCGGCCACCACTGCCCTTGAAGGCGTTGCGAAGGTGTGCTCTGCACTAGCGCCAATGGCAGTGCAGGTGAATTGCTTGACGAGCATGCCGATGAATTGCATCACACCAGGCAGCTTACACGTTTAGCATCAGCGGGTGAGATAGTTGATGAATATGTCTCGGTTGGTAAAGACATGGTGTGATCATCACTGAAGATGTTAACGCTATGTTAGGGTGGAAAAACAGGAATGTCAACGAAGGCAACAGGGATGAAGATCCTGTAAATGGATCAAGAATTTTCATGGCGGAGAAGGCGATAGCAGTATTTGATTCCCCACAGCATTACTTTGCGTATTCTGCATTTCGTTGCTGAGCATGCTGTGAACCTCGATTCAATATGGTTGGCTGCGGTTGCAAATTCTGTCAGATGAACTGTGTGTAAAGACTAAGTTAAGGTTTTCTTTTGTTGAATGTGTTTGCCTGCTCTATTGTGCGTGCATGTTGAATGTACTAATTGTGGTCTTTGTATGTTTGTGTGCAGATGTCATCTGTGCAAAAGGGGGGGCCGACCTGACAGAAGCTCAGGGCTTCATTAAGAGGTGGTTACCAGGGTCTGTGGACAGGGGTGGTGGCAGGAAGAGGCGTTTCGCAGAAACGTTAGCAGCAGAGCAGCCCCATGATCCCTCCCTTCGGGGCAGGGATCATTGCCTGCCCACTGCTGCCCTCTCCCTGCCCCACCCTTGGCCTCAGGGCCCTGGCCAGTCCACCGTTGGCCCCTCCTGTCCGGCTGCCCATGCTCCTTCCCCTGCTGCAGCCCCTGCTCCTGCCGCTCCTCCTGCCCCTGCTCCTGCCGCTCCTCCTGCCCCTCCTCCTGCCCTTGCTCCTGCTGCTCCCCCTGCCCCTCTATGCATCGATTGAGGCATTGCCTAAAATAGGCCAAATAAATTATATTTTCGTTTATGCTTTGTGTGTTTCCTTCCTGCACTTTTTTACATCCCGTTTTCTTAGCTACTAATTTTATAGGCAGTAAGCCAGCATACAAGCAACAAAATGGCTGAGTACAGGCTATGCTTGCAACACACTGGATAGAAAATGGCTGAGCACTGGATATGCTGGAAACGCGTTGGATAGAAAATGGCTGAGCACTGGATATGCTGGAAACGCGTTGGATACAGAATGGTTGAGCACTGGGATATGCTGGAAACGCGTTGGATAGAAAATGGCTGAGCACTGGATATGCTGGAAACGCGTTGGATAGAAAATGGCTGAGCACTGGATATGCTGGAAATGCGTTGGATACAGAATGGTGGAGCACTGGATTCTTGAAATACAAAATGGTTGATCACTGGCTTTATGCTCGAACTACATTGGATTCTACAATGGCGAACTGTTAGGCCAATCTTGGCTCGAACAGTGGGTGAACCTTGGATCGGGTTGCACTTTGCCATGATGCCAGGATTGGGCCAAAGTTAAAACCAATTTCTGCGAACATTGGACCATGCTTGGCCCAGTGCTGTTGTGCTGCCTGGGACCCTTTTCTCGTCTAACTTGGTCACTCGTTAGTCCGTGGTCGAATGGGTAGCGCATCGGGTTGCTGTGCTGAGACAACAGGGATAGAAACCAACCTACGGACCAACTTCACTCGCTGAGTCTGGCAATGTGTACATTGCTGCCGCTCTTGAAAGAACCTTTTTCACACGAACATCGGTCACTGAAGATGTGGTAGTGGGTAGGTACCGCTGTTCAGGGAAATTTTTTGAGGCCGATTTGGAATACTGTGCTACTCGGTCTGGGCTGGTCTTCAGTGAACCTCTTTAAGGCCAACTTAGATCACCTAGATCGCATGTAGGTTTGCGCCGTTCTTCAATAAACGTCTTTGACGTCAACTTGGATAACAAGTCATGTGGCACTGGGAATGTGCCAGTCTACAATGCCGAAAATTATGTCTTAAATGTGTCCCATTAGAGTAAAATAAAACGCACGTTACAAGTGCTTCTCAAAGAGAACAACTCGACGCTTTAGTAGGCTGCGCCACAAATGCATTCGCTATGCCCCGCTTTTCAGTGAACGTCTTTTACGCCAACGCTGTAGCAAGCTGCGCCATGAATTTATTAGGTATGTGTCGCTCTCCAGTGAATATCTCGCCAACTTGGGTCACTGAGCATCTGCCACTGGGTGTGCGGCAAGCGAGGGAATAATTTTCAGTGTTCGCAGAGCGTCTTGCATTGCGGGGCACGTGCGGACTTCCCGACTGCGCCACCAGATGGCGCAGCGTGTCCAGAAAACCCGGTTGCCACATTGCGCTTTTCTCAGCATTCGCATGCACCACCACTCCATGCATTTAGGAGACCATGCACAAGTTTCGTGACGTCGGGGCTAGATGGCGCCTGGTACGCGCGTTCGTCGTGTAGCGGGTTACCTACTCCGCCCCGTATCTCCAGCTTACGAAGGCGAATAGAGACACCCTAAACACGATACTTCGTAAGGCAACGAAGCAAGCACTGGGCATGCCCATATACTCGTCCACGCAAAGACTGCTAGACATGGGTGCCCATAACGCGGTGGAGGAGCTCATCGAAGTCCACCTCTCTAATCAGAGAATCCGGATCAGTCACACGGGGCACGGATCAGCCGTCCTACGCAAGATAGGATGGTAGATCGAGCGAGTACCCATCAAGGCTGCCCTTGCGGAAGACCTGGAAGACCATTTAGACCAAACCCCTTCCCCGGAACATGACGCCGGGCAAGGATGACGAGAGGCGCACCGCGCGGGCCAAAGCCATGGCCCGGAAGCTATACGAGAACCCCAGGGTCCTCTACGCGGACGCCTCGCTCCGAAAACACATTGACCGTGCAGCGGTGTTGGTTACGTCAAAAGACAGGCTGATCGTCAGCGTGTCCCTGAAGACATAAGACTCCGCAGTTGCCGAAGAAGCGGCCGTGGCCCTTACACAGCCGAGCGTGGACACCGTGGTCACCGACTCAAAGACAGCCTATGGAAGCTTCCGCAGGGGGGTAATCTCCTCCGCGGCCCGAGCCACTCTATCCAAGTGCAAGCCTCCGGGAAGAGCCATAGAGCTCGTGTAGGTCCCGGCTCAATCACGGGTAGTAGGCAACACCATCGCCGACTACTATGCCCGAGAAATGACAATCCGGGCAAAGCATCAGCCAGAAGAGCTACCGCACCCGGTTACCAGCTTTCGGGACATTACCTGAATGTGCCGAGAGGAAAGGTGAAGACTGCCGCACCACAAACTCACCAGGCAACACTCCTGCGTCGAGTTCAGGCGCTTGCGCATCTCGTACTGATGAACCGTATGTACCCTGCGGAACACTCTGTCCTTTTTTGCAAAAGGGCACCCTGCCGCACAACTTGGCAGAGTGCACAGAACTCCCCCTCCTCCCCTTCCCACTAGCATCCCCAACCCCTTGAGCGATGGGAGACCTTGTTATCCAGCCCCGCCTTACCGATTCAACTCGCAATGCCGGGCAGGGGCCAGGAGCTGCTAGGAACATATGGGTCCCGTAACTAATGAACCACTCCGTCTGGTGCTTGCGTGCACCGCCGATTTATTTTGGGGGCCCAATAAAAGTATATTCATCATCATTGATGGCGCCGACTGTTTTTAGGGAAGCGCGAGAGAGAAGTCCCGCTGTAGTACACGCCTCATGTATAACTCATTTAGACAGTGGCAATACGCTGTCTGTCTATATTGATTCAATCCTACACGCATTACCTTGAACAGTCATCGCGGGATATGTTCTGCCGAATTGTTTATAAAGCCAGCCGATGCGTTCAAGCACTGGTGCGCGAGCGAGGTGAGCAGACACTGAAAATGGTAATTTCTGTCAGGGCGCAGCGTGTTTTGCCGTGTGTTTCCTTAGCGGTTACAGATGACACCAGATTTTTGATGCAGTTACGTCGCGAGATGCCTCTGCTTGTATGCTAAGTCTTCAACTCTCCATATTCAGAAGCAATCTAAAAAAACTAGAAAAAAGTCCCAAACTTTGCGGCTTAGGTGACATAAAACTTAAAGTCTAAGCACCATTAACTTCCCGCGAGGAAGGGTAAGAAATGGCTAATCACTAGGCCGGAAGCGGACAGGCTTACGCGTGTCACATGCCGCCTTTTCAGGCAGTGGCGTAACTTCCACCACGTCCGTGGAACGTAAATCTGCTGGAGACCTTGACAAATCCCGCATCTGCTGTGAACAGGCATGCCTGACTGTACACCAAGTCAAAAATCAATTATTCTGTAATTAGGGGGACTCAGTAAATATTTTCACGTGGTAGTCATGATCAATAACACAGCAACAAAACTGTGAATGACGAAACTAACTTTTTATTGGGCGAACTTAACCTCATAAAGGCAAGTGACACTCGAAGCACAACGAACGCGGCTAACACAGTCAGCAATCGTCGGAATCTGGGCCCGAATTCACAAAAGCTTCTTAAGCTAGCATTTTTCGTAAGAAATTTCACCATTTTAGCCAATCCGGATGCCAGACATATCATTAGCGAAGCCGGCCAGCCGATTGCAAAGCTATCTTAAGAAAGAAAAGCTTGATGAATCTGGCCCCTGATTTGGCGGCCACACGGGTCGGATTTTACAGCGTAAGGTGTTATGGGCTCATTCCAATAGCCGTTTCGGGCGCGATGATGCTGCCGCTTGCGGCGTCCGCCGCGTAACCGCTATCACCGGAAACGCGAAAAAAGTACCCGATTCCCGCCCGGATCGAACCCGCGCCCGCTGCGTGGAAGCCGGATACTCTACTACTGACCCACGCAAGCGCTTGCTATCGGGCCGCGGAAAATACCCATATAGAAGGCACGCACCCAGGGGGAGACGACTCGAGCCTCCACCAGTATGGTGGCGCCATCTAGGCAAGGTGCCTGCAAACGCAGCGTCCGCAGGCGCAGACGAGGATATACGAACGCGCTCCCGAGCTGCCGAGCCTCCGCCTGTATGGTGGCACCATCTAGTTAGGGTGCCTGCAAAGGCGGCGCCCCCGACATGTAAGTTCCAGTTGCAAGGCTTGATCGGGCTCAGCAGACTGCTGTGGAGAGAGCATTACAAGCCGCAGCTCGCCGTCGACGCCGGGCGCACAGTTCGGATCGTTCTCGTCAAAACGAGGCGAACAGACTGCCGCGAAGACCCTGTTGTGCGTGGTGCCCAATTGGAGCCGCTCCACCAGCTAATGCTGTGACTGTGCTGCGTGTGCCACGCCGGCCTGTGACTTTTTATACATGAGTCTTCGAAGGCTCCAGAGTAATCACTGGTGCCCGCGTGTCTTTCAGAAAGTACTACACAATTCGCGTCGCGCATGCAATCAGATTACACAAGCTTCGGTGACAACAGAGAACGGATAGAACCATTGATAACATTCGAGTAGGTTCCAATTCGAGCACTTTTTACGTTGGGCTACCCGCCCGAGCCCGACCAAAAGCTTTATGGCGGGATCCGGGCCCGGCCCGGGTCCGGAAATATTCTACGTTACCCGCCCGGCCCGGCCCGTCACCCCTTTACCTTAGGCCCGAGCCCGGCCCGAGCCCGGCTCGAAACCGGCACGAACCCAGCTCGAGACCGGAAAAAAATCACCGAGCGGCATTAAAAAAATAAAATAAAGAAGAGAATGAAAAAATTACTCTTAAGGCATAAATACATGTCATATGCAATTAGGAACACCATTTGAGCGGTCTGAAATCAAATATCAGCGCGCGTAGTACGGATGACCCTGCTGAGTAGTATCGCCAGTAGTTTCGAAAGGCGCGAACTTGATGCGGCCCAGTCCACTTCTATCGCAGCGCCCCCACCGTATTTTTCCACGTCGGGCGCCTCACTGCAAAGCACGCGCAGCCCTAGGCGCTCGTCCCACTCAACCGTATTCTAGTAGCCGAAGCACAGCCACGACCGTTCGTGAGCGCAGCGCATGTCGGAATTGAGCGGTCGCACCTCATATCGGCTCTGTTGTTTTTTCACCGAAAAGGCGGATATTTCACCGTAAATGGTCTGAAACCGGTCCCCAAAGGTCAGTGAAGGTGCCCGGCACGCGTCTTCACCTTTTTCTGAACTTTCCGACTGGATTTTGTGCCCGAGAAGAGCGTTTCCATCTGACGTGGCGGCCGACGCGCTTGGCGTTCTTTACGTCTAATGCAACGAGCACCACGCCGAGACAGCCGGTTAGGTCTTGGCCTACCGGCGTCTGTTCCGACCCCGTTCGGGGCCATGGAGTCGTCCTTGAATATGGCCTACTGCGTCGAAGGAGAAAATATTACACCAGAAGAGTCCGAAAGTGACCCAAGGTGGGAGAGGGCCTTTCAAGCCCGAAAAGCTGCCTACCCCAAGATCCAACACGCGGCGTCGACACCGTTCCCGGCGCCACCGGCTGGTTCTACCGGCAGCGCTTCCAGTTCAACTACCCCTGCGACGGCTCCACTGCCTTCCGGCAAGCCAAAAGGGCACGCTCCTCTACCCAAGCTACCCAAAACGGACCTCAAAATCATATTCCAACCCGGCGGCGGACTGTGCGTACGACAGTGCAACGGCGGAGTGCTTCTCCCACTCGTATGCGCGGCAGCCTGCATTGACTATAACACTGCCCGGCAGCAGGACAAACTGCGCCTGAACCCATTCAATAACTCGTTCACGATCAGTACCCCTGCCGAGGTCCGAGCGAAGAGGTATGTGGCTGTGGACTCTTTGCAACTAGGCACCTTGAAATATCCACTCCGCGCTTATGTGGCCACCCCTGACGACGCGGTACGTGGCATCGTTTACAATGCGCTCTACAATCAAACAGAAGAAGAGATCATCCAAGACTTGCAAGCCATGAATAAGAGCTCTCAGTACACAATCACTGACGCAAGACATTTGGGCAAAACCAAGTCTATCCTAATCACCTTCATCAACGTGCAAGCACTCCCGAAGCAGCTGAACTTCCATGGGACTCTATATGTCTGTCACCCTTTCAAGGCCAAAGTGGAGGCATGTCACAACTGCTGGAGGGTAGGGCACAGAGTGGACGTGTGTCCGCACCCCAAGAGCAACCGCTGCCCGTGATGCGGAATAGAGCACCAACTCGTCGAACTACCCACCTGTACCACTAGGTGCATTCTCTGTGGAGAGGCGCACTTCATGGGGTCCAAGAAGTGCGGTTTCACCACACCGGCCATACCACCGGACACAAGTCTCCACCCGCCACCGCCAAAGTGGACCTGGTGACCGAGAAAAAGGTTAACCCCGACTCCACCCACCGACGCAGCTCCCGCAGTCGCACGAGGCTGCCCTCGGGCCCCCAGCAGAGGATGGGCAGGGCCTCCCGTTCCAGGACGCAGTCCAGGTCCAAATCCCGATCCACCACAAGGCGCGGCCGGACCCGGAGCCGCTCCACCTCCTACACTCCTCTACCTGGGGCCTAGACCAGTCCACGAAACAGGTGAGCTGGCGGCCGCGGTCTCAGTCTCTCGTGCGGGAGAATAAGGAGCTCAGGGCTCAGCTTCAAAAACAAACAGCCGAAATAGCTGAACTACGTGAACAAGTTCAATTACTGCTTAAGCGCGACACGCGTACGCGTAGAACCAACTCCCCTAATAAATCACCCCCCGCTAATTCTCTCTCTGTCACCCCCCCCCCTGCGGCGCAGGCATCTAACCCTCTGCCGCGATCCACGCAACGTCCCCCACCACGAAACCCCCCAGAAGCGCCGTGCGCAGACTGACGGCAGTGGACAAAATTCGCAAAACGAATCCATTTCTATGACGGACTTGGCAAATGCTATCCAAAGCATGCAACAAAGCCTCATGGTCGTGCATAAAGACAATGCTGCATGGATGGGAAACATGGCTAATAGACTCACGGCGCTCGAGCAACGGCAGGTCACCCAGGAAGTAACCGTTTCTCAAATACAAACTCAGCTCAACGGCTGCTACCTTCAAATTCTATAGCCTCGGCCTCCGTAGCCGAATCCCTCCACAGTCATTGTTATGGCAGTACACCTTAACGGGGCAGTGGCATGGCAGTGGAACTGCCGGAGTTACAGGGCTAAGCGCAGCAACCTCCAACTCCACCTACTGTCCCGGCCCACCAATCAAACACCCACAATCATAGCACTTCAGGAAACACACGGGCCCGCGAAACTCCTTAATTACACACCTTTCGAGACAGCCCATGTGACCTCCATCAGGGTAGCCACATTGGTACACCGAAATTATACAGCTACGCTCCATCCACTTGAAATTCCCGACATTGATGGAGTGCTCGTAGAACTCCTTCCCCGACAGAGACACGACACCAGTCTTTTTGTGCTCAACATCTACAGCCCCCCCCCCAAGGGCCCTGCGTCCCCGCTACTAATGGCGATACGCAAAACTTTAGACATCTGCGGAAGGAACCCATTAGTAATAGTGGGCGACTTCAACGCAAATCATACTAGCTGGGGATACAAAAAGAACTGCAGAAAAGGTACCACTCTATGGACGTTCATCCAAAATGAGGGGCTCTCGCTCCTCAACGACCTCAACTTTCCCGCAACAGTGTCCAACATAACACAAACCCGGACCTTACTCTCACTAAGCACATACCCAATGCTACATATGGCTGAACACGCTAAACTCATTGGGCAGTGACCACTTTATCCTCAGCACCTGTATCCCTACTCGCACGCTCTCTAAGACACAACGCCGCCAAGTCGCCATTACTGACTAGGACAGGTTTCGCAAGATTAGAGCAACCGCACCTGAAACCATCGATAATCTGGACACGTGGGTGCAGCAGCTGCTGGGAGACGCCACAAAGGTCACATCCCAGGTGCCAACCACATCAGACTCAGAACTCGCAGACAATAGGCTGTTACACATGTGGGAGGCGCACAACAGTTTACAGAAACGCTGGCTAGCCAATAAGCACAATCGCAAACTCAAAACCAGAATCGCGGCCCTTGTCAAGGAAATAGAAGAGCACGCGACAAACCTAACACGCCAACAGTGGGGGCAGCTGTGCGAACGCATGAGTGCCAATTGGGGCCTAAAGAACACGTGGTCATTCCTGCGATGCCTGCTAAACCCCGAAAACAAACACATCCAACAGCGCAAGAGTATTTCGCGGTTGCTTCACAACAGCCCAGCGGAAGACCAAGCACTGCTGGACTCTCTGCAAACCCAATATCTGGCGCACAGCACAAGGGTCCCCTTACCTCCTTATATCGGCCAGGACAACCCAGAACCGGATGCAGACATCACTGTCTGGGAAGTCCGGGCAGCCTTACATAAGCTCAGAACCACATCTGCCCCAGGGGAGGATAAGATCACCAACAAAGCTCTTCGAGACTTTGATGACAGATCGATAAAGGCGATCACCCAACTCTTTAACTCGCACTGGGCTCTCCCACCACAGTGGACTCATGCAAAGATCATATTTATTCCCAAGCCAGGCAAGCTGCTAGATTTCAAAAATCTACGGCCGGTTTCACTCACCTGATGTCTCGGTAAGCTTTTCGAACACATGGTACTAGAAAGACTGCAACACCATATGGAAACGCATAATCTCTTCCCTCACACAATGAATGGCTTCCGCGGGAATCTATCCACGCGAGACGTCATGCTTCAGCTCTCTGAAGAATTCCTGCACCCCCGGCATGCGAAACGCACAAGAGCCATACTAGCACTTGACCTCACCAAGGCCTTTGAGAATGTGGAACATACCGCAGTGCTGAAGGCATTATCCGATGTACACGTAGGCGGGAGAACTCACGCCTATGTCACAGCTTTCCTACAGGCCAGGACTGCGGTCCTGACTGTGGGACAGCTGACAACAAATGAGCTCCAGCTGGGTAGCAGAGGCACACCGCAAGGATCAGTGCTGTCGCCACTCCTCTTCAATCTCACTCTCATTCCCATGGCCAGACAGCTGGCGAATATTCCCAACCTCTCGCACTCCTTGTACGCAGACGATATTACCTTGTGGACCACCACAGGCAACACAGGCGACATGGAGACTACCTTACAAGTAGGGACAGATGTGGTGGCGGAGCGGGCTGCGGCAATAGGCCTCGCGTGCTCCCCCGTCAAGTCGTAACTTCTTGTTCTCCACCCTCCGAGGAGTCGCGCAGACCCAACTAGAGCCCCAAGCATCCGTATCCACATGGGGACGTGCTCCATTCCAGAGGTCGCAAAGCTACGAGGACTTGGCATGGTCATGCAGAACAACGGCAAACACACGGCGACCATAGCCACTCTCACCACCACAGTACACCACACTATGCGCATTATCAGGCGAATAGCCAAGAGACACAATGGGATGCGAGAGCATGACCTGAGAAGGTTAGTGCAGGCCTTTGTCATGTGCAGAGTAGTATACTCGCTCCCATATTTACATCTCACCAGGGCGGAAAAGGAAAAAGTGGATGCCCTTATACGCCACGCGTATAAGCCAGCGCTTAACCTACCCAGGCACACGCCAAATGAGCGCCTCCTTCGCATGGGGGTACATAACACACTTGATGAGCTCACGGAAGCCCACCGCACAGCCCAAATCGAGAGGTTGTCCTCTGCCACCACAGGATGGCACATCGTGGACATACTAAGACTAGCCCGACCTCCGAGGAAGATCAGACACGTTCCTTACCATTAAACATACAGAACTGCCTCACTATCCTCCCCCTGCCTAAAAATATGCAGCCCGTGCATCATGAGGCGCGCAGGCAGGCCAGGGCAAAAACCCTCTACAAGCAACACCACGACCGCCTCACGGTGTATGTCGACGCCGCTAGTTACCCACACAAACCGGCCTATGCTGTTAGTGTAGTGTCACATCAGCTTCGTTACACCACAGCAGCCACAATACAGGCACGCACGTCTCTAGAGGCGGAGGAGGCTGCCATAGCTCTGGCCACCACTGCTGCCGAGGTTATTCTTAGCGACTCCAAAACTGCAATCCGCAACTACTCCAAAGGCCGGGTTCATGAACCGGCAAGGAAAATTCTCAATCGTCAGACCCCCCTCAGACCAATTACGCTCATCTGGGTGCCCACGCGCGCGGGCCATCCAGGCCACGAGATGGCCCATTCCGTCGCTCGAGTAGCCGTCAACCGAGCCACGCCGTCCGATGACCTGGATAATGCCAGAGACCGATTGGTAGCATATCATGAGATTACCCTCCACTACCGCAAAATGCGGTTAACATATGCTCACCCTCACAAATTCTTAACCAAATTCCAGCAGACTACCTGGCGCCATCTCCAGGCACAAACCTTCCTCTCTCCAGCTTTTCTCGCCCTGGTTCATCCAGGTTTATATCGACAGGAATGTACGCTCTGCGGCGCACCTAGAGCCAACTTTCAGCACATAATGTTCATATGCCCTGAGCTCCAGCCGCCCTCTGAGTGGCAACTCACCGACATCGAGGGATGGGAGACCGCGGTGTCTGGCTCCAACCCAGCCGACCAAATACGGCTGGTGGACTGGGCTTTGAGGCTTGCCGAGGGCCACAAACTCCCGGCCACCCTACGCGCTCCTGAGCCCCCTCACAAGTAGTTTTGTTACGTAAGGCTCACGAACAATAAATGTTTACCACCACCACTATGGATGGAGTAAATGGAGAAAGAATGCTTCTCGTTCCTCCATGGTGCAGCGTAATGCGCTGCTGCTAGGTGGCCGGTAGAGAACATGCGTGTAATCATGGATGGACGCAGTGCCATATTTCTGCCGCGTGACCAATTATCTTACCAGTCATCGTTTTACCAATTCGCCTTTAAAGAATCAGCAAGTCGCGAGTGCGCTTGCACCGCTCTGAAAGCATTAATTACATTGATTTAGTTAAGGAATACAATGGCATCCTTTGGTTTGAGGCGACTTCGGTCTTTCTGGACTTTTACATTCAGTTCCAACAGCGCAAAATACGACAGAAGAAGAAAAGGGAAGTACACAGGAGTAGCACTGCTAGCTTCCAGCTGCGCCGGGGCAATAGGTATTTCAGAGTCCAGACGCGCGAGGATAACTCGCTGCACGTTACATGCAAACCACCAGAAAGTCCGAGCCCGGCCCGGGCCCGCGTCAAAATACCCGAGCCCGGCCCGGGCCCCGGTCAAAAAGCACATTCCGTGCCCGAGCCCGGCCGGAGCCCGTGACACAACTGCCCTACCCGGCCCAGCCCGGCCCGCGGGCCGGGCCGGACCCGGGCTTTCGGGTAAGCCCGAGCCCGTGCAGTGCGCTAGTTCCAATCATGCTGGTGCGTCTGGCGCTCAGCCATAACGTTAAGTTGTTAGTGGGTGAAATGCAGTCCCCGCGAAAAGGATAGAAAAGTACACGTGTCAACATGAACAAAGGAGTAACCTACCATCCTGTATTTGTTACAGTGGAGCCTACAGCACATTTATAACCTCCTTAGATCCCTTGCACAATGAATTGCACACTTGCTTTCGTTTTTTTTTTCAGAATTCGCTCAGAAGTGAATACTCAAGAAATTCATTATGGGTATGAAAACAAGTGGTTTCCTCGTATTCTTATCACCCGCTTTCGAGAAATTTGACAATTAATCTCGACCTCTGTGTCGTCCCAGACGGCTGAAAGCAACCTTGAGGTGTCTTTCGAGATCACTAAGATTGCGTGAAAATACCTGACGCGACAGCAACATGGCAATGTGCTTCAACTAGTTCCATCTTTATCTCGGCGTTTAAGCGATGAAATGCAGTTTTTACCACAACGAACATGACAAGACGATGGAGATACCACGTACAGGGAGACGGGGCTTGTGGCATCTAACGGTGGTATTTAAATTTTTAAAATAGTTTTTCAAGTTCACAACCTAACAATAGACAGTAAAAACCACTTTGAAGAGCGATTATATCCGATAGTTGTGTTCGGGTCTCAGGAGGATATAAGATTCTGTAACTTGAAGAAATTTATTGACGGTGCCTCGTTGTTGGGAACTGGAGACGAACAGCGAACTCAAATAAGGGCGTCTGCAGACAAACAAAACTCTGCGCTCTGCTGTCGTAAAACCAGGTATACGGTGCAGCTCCCTCTTGATGTAGACATCTGTTACTAGGCGCCCTGCTGTCTATGTCAGTGATACGACTGCCTTTGTTCTCATTTATTGTTGTAGCTTTAGTTGCTCTGGAAACGCTGAACGGTGGATAAAAACGTTTCATGGATAATGTACACCGTAATCCAGACCAGAGTGGAGAAGCGGCAGGAAGTGAGCGAGTCCTGAATTTTTTATGCGTGCAAAAGCCCCGAGTGCCAACCACTTGTGCTCCCTCTGTAGCCTTTTATTTTTTGTCGATCTTCACTTCTGCAGCTGCATGGCCTCCCTCGCACATAAGAAAATCCACAGAAAATTGTAGCCAAACCGGAACAAAAACTGCATGTCATTTCTGGCAGATCACATGATCTTGCGGCTATCCACACATTGATGTTATAAATAAATTTTTCATATCAAACGGGCCTTTCCGTAAGACATTTTGAAGCACAATTTTTATTACATTTCCGGCAGTGCTCTAACCGTGGGAATCAGTGCCTCGGTGAGGACTTGAGATCTTTTCTAGCTGCTCGACATTGATAACATTAAAAGCGTGGTATATTGCCATGGCGTAAGGTGATAATAATAATGTCATGGAGATGATGATGATCGTTGTGATTACTATGATGAGGGGAATGTAGCAGCACGAGCGCTACTAACCGGGTGGACAAATGATAACTTGGTCCTTGTAAGCTAGTGTGCCAACTACTATAAGGCCGAAATAAATAATTGTTCTTGTCGCTTATGTTTTATGTGGTTATTTCGCTTTATGTGGTCGGTTGATCTCTCTTCTCCACCACTGCGGGCCGGCGGTGGAGTTCTCCATGGTCGCGGAAAGCGAGACCTCGCGCCTTGGAGTGGGCCAGCTAGTTGAGGTTTGTGGGGCCTCCCATGATGGATCCTGTGTGAGCGGGGAACCACGTGAGAGTGTGGGTGGCGATGCTTTTGTCATCGAGGATGTGACAGGCTTCCTTACACACGGCGCCAACGCTGAAGGCGAGGATGGCTGCCCTGGAGTCGCTGAAGATATTGGAATGTTTGTCGTCCAGGAGGGCCAAGGCAATGACCACTTCCTCGGCCGCACGCGACGACGTGCTTCGTACGGAAGCGGCGTTAACGGTGGAACCGCTGTGGTTGATTGACACTACCGTGAAATTGTTGCAGTTGCTACACTGGGCAGCGTCAACGAAGCAGCTGCCGCCAGGGAGTTCTGTCGCCTGGCGTAGGAGCGCCACGGCCGCCCTGGCCTTCCTTCTTTCCACTTTGTGCTGGGGATGCGTATTGCACGGGGCGGGGGATATGATGATGTTGTGTTTTTGCTCTTTCGGAAGGCCCTGGTAGGCGTCTTCGACCGTGGCCGGGGGGACACCCATCCCTGTTAGGAGTCGTCTGCCCGCCCTGGTGCTGGAGAGTGAGTACCTGTGCCCTTTCTTTTGTTTTTGCAATTTCTTACAAGGTATTATGAATACCCAACTGCAGTAGTTGGTCGGTGCGTGTATAGTTTGGTAGTCCGAGCGCGCTCTTGATCACCCTCGTTATCATGGCAATCAGCTTGTCTCGGTCAGCCCTCTTCCAGACGTGCGTGGCCGCTACGTACGTGAAATGGCATAAGAAGAAAGCGTGGACTAGCTTTCTTATTGGACAAATTTTTTCGCAGTGGGCGCTCTTCGCCTTTCTATCAATTAAGTGATGTCACAAAACCGCAAAACCTCGCCACGTGAAAGTGGCGTGTAGGCATTAAAGATGCAGTAATGCGCCCAACAAAGTTCAATTTTTTTTTTGGAATAGCCGCGCATGCCCCGTTCCGGGTGAAATAGAAGATGGCTGCTCGCCGATTCCTCTGACACTGGCTATTCGGAGCTGCCGGGGAGAATGCCTTTATTTGGGTCAATAATGTTTACCCATCAGTATTACGTTGTCGAGCTCTATTGGCACGTATCATCATCATCAGCCTATATTTATCTTCACTGCAGGATTAAGACCCCTCCCTGCGATTTCCAATTACCCTTGTCGTGCGCTAGCTGATTACAACATGCGCCTGCAAATCTCCTAACTTCATCACTCCGCCCAGTTTTTTGTCGTCCTCGACTGCGCTTTCGCGTCTCTTGGTATCCATTCTATAACTCTAATGGTCCACCGGTTATCCATCCTACGCATTACATGGCCTGCCCAGCTCCATTTCTTTCGCTTAATGTCAACTAGAATATCGGCTATCCCCGGTTGCTCTCTGATCCACATTGCTCTTTCCTGTCTCTTAACGTTAGGCCAAACATTTTTCGTTCCATCGCACTTTGCGCGGTCCTTAATTTGTTCTGGAGATTCTTCGTTAACCTCCAAGTTTCTGCCCCATATGTTAGCACCGGTAGAATGCAATGATTGTAATATCGTGAGCAATATGAGCTCGAACACGGGAGCGCGTGGAAAATAGCCTCAAATCCTAGATAGCGTCATACGTGGATGGCGCTGCCGAAACCGGAGGGGAAAGGAGGGGCGCTCTTCCGCTAACTGTTGGCACTCCCGCTTCGCTAGGGTACAAAAAAATGATAAAAGTGGCGTATCCGAACGCTCAGCCAACACAGCCTAGATTTAATACAAGCATGACTTGTGCATTATGGCAGTCTACGTCACAGCCGGTATCTCAGCAGCTAGCATAACCTGATGGGTCATTTGATGTAGCTGTGCGCGTTGATGAGAATTGATATCACCGCTAGCGGCCAGTGACAGGCTACAAGCTACCGTTTTGCAGCAATGATATCGAGGCGGGAGTGTGAAGAGCCAGCGGAAGCGCGGCGCCCTTTCCAATTTGTTTCCAAAAGCGGCCGCTGCAAATCTGTCGATGTAGGGTTCGAGGCTATTTTCCACGCGCTCGCGTGTTCGAGCTCATATTGCTCACGATAGTACACTTTTCATTTCAACGACAATGGTACGCTGCCAGTCAGGATTTGGCAATGCCTGCCGTATGCACTCCAACCCAATTTTATTCTTCTGTAACTTTCCTTCTCGTGATGAGTGTCCCCTGTCAGTAATTGATCTAGATAAACGTATTGCTTTACAGACTCTACAAGCTGAGTGGCGATCCTTAATTCTTGTTCCGTTGCCAGACCATTGAAAATTACCTTTGTCTTCTGCATAATTATATTTAACCCAACTCTTACACTTTCTCGATTAAGGTCCTCCATCATTTGTTGTCATTGGTCCCCCTTGTTGCTGAATATTATAATGTCTTCCACAGTGTTTCATATACAACGGCTTCCATAGTGTGGGACCCGTTCATTAATAAGGGAATTATTAAACTTGAACGAATTCAGTGCTTGGCTGTGCGGTTTATTTGCTCTGATTACAAAACATCAACACCAGTTTCTCGAATGTTAGACCAACTTTGACTGGATCCGCTCCACATGCGCCGTAAAATGGCCACGCTGAAAATTTTTAATCATTGTTTCTTAACCCAACAGGTTTAGAAAGTGCCACATATATCACATAAGCTCCACACAGGCCGTTGCGTATTTTTCATTCTAAAGTAGTCCAGTCATACTTTTCCCGCGCTAAAATTTTTCTGAAATCATTTTTTCCACTTACGACCGATGAATGTAATCATTTACCGGAATGTGTTGTTGAACGCACGTCTTATGGTTCATTTGAAAAACTTTTGAAAAAGCATCTTTTGTAAACCCTCTTCTGCTTGGACAGCATTGCTGCCCGCAGTATTGTGTAAATAAATAAAATAAATGTCATCTGCAAACCGAAGCTTGTTGCTTGAATATTCGCCGTTGATCCTCACTCCTAAGGCTTCCCAGTCTAAGAGCTTGAATACTTCTAAGCATGCAGTGAATAGCACTGGGAAGATTTTGTCTCCTTGCCTGACCCCTATCTTGATAGATAACTTTCTACTTTTCGTGTGGAGAACCAAGGTAGCTGTGGAATCCATGTAGATGCTTGCCAAGATATTCGCGTATGTCCCCTGTACTCCTTAATTACGCAATGCCTCTATGACTGTTGGTATCTCTACTGAATCAAATGGTTTTTCATAAACTATAAAATTCATATAGAAAGGTTGATTGTACTCCGCAGATTCCTCCATTACATGATGGATGATAGGGATATAATCCATCGTAGAATAGCCCTTCCTGAAGCCAGCCTGTTCTCTTGGTTAACTGAAGTCAAGTGCTGCCTTGATTCTATTGGAAATTACCTTGGTGATTACTTTATACGATACTGAAAGCAAGCTAATCGGTCTATAATTATTCAAGTCTTTACGTCTATTTTCTTATGGATGAGTTTAATGTTGGCGTTCTTCCAGCTCTCTGGTACACTTGAAGTCGTGAGACATTGCGTATAAAGAGCCGCAAGCTTTTCAAGCGTGATATCACCTCCATATTTGATTGAAGGCTCTTCTAACATCATCGCTAGTTGTACAAGGAGCCTCTGTATGATGTTCATCACTACTTTGAATGAAAGTAGCTTGGCTGCTCTGAGAACTGTACAGGGCAGTATAAAATTCTTCCGCTGCTTTTACTATGTGATGGATATTGCTGACGATATTACCCTGCTTATCTTTCACTGTATACATCTTGCCTTGTCCTATCCCAAGTTTTCTTCTCAATGATTTCATGGTTCGATGATATTTTATTGCTTCCTCAATTTTTTACACGTTATAATTTCTAGTATCCCTCATTTCTTTTTGTTGATGAGTTTTGACTTATGCGAATTGTATCTGGTCTCTCGAGTTTGACACTTTCATGTTTCTGGTTTCTTCATTAGCTCCTTTATTACTTGGGAGAGCTTACCTACTGGTTGCCTTGGTGCCTTCCCTCCCACTTCAACTGCTGCTTCTGAGATCAGTCTTGTTACGGTTTTATTAATTACCTCTATGTTTTCTTCATCTTCCTGTTCTAAAGCAGCATATTTGTTTGCGAGCACCAGCCTGAATTGGTCTGCTTTTACCCTTACTCCGCCTAGGTTGGCCTGTTTCTTCTTGAACAATTTTGTTCTTTCTCTCTTCAAATTGAGAGAAATACCTATGGTCACTGCACTTTACCCTACCTAATACTTCTACAACCTGCACGATGCTGAGATTGGTAGAGAGTATGAAATCTATTTCAGTTCTTCTTTCTCTATTAGGGCTTTTCCAAGTCCACTTCATGGTGCTGTGCTTCCTGAGGAAGGTATTCGTTATTCGGAGCCTATTCCTTTCCGCGAATTCTACCAGCATCTATCCTTTAGCGTTCCTAGAATCGATGCCATAGTTGTCAATAGCTTGCTCGTATACAACATAGGCACATGTACAACATGGCATTGCCGACTCTTCTTTGCCATGGTTATGTTTTCGCGGCATTTCTAACTTACTGTTGCCCGCCGCCTTGATTTTCCACCAGCCACCACAAGCTAAGTACGGTGAAAGGGGCCCATCGCAGACGGCGGCATCATTCTCTTCAGCAGGATATTTAACGTGCGCTGCTAGCTCCGCCACACTAAAAGCTTCTCCACTTCTCCATGTTCCTCAGCTCTTATCCGCCAATTACACACACACGAAAAAAATTGTCGAGGTAAGCAATCTTATTCACTTTGAAAGCAACAAAAGTGACCTTCTATACATCAGGAGAGCATTTGATTGGGCTGTTCAAACAACGCTGCCGGACATCGCCCGATGTTCGCTTGGACTTACGTAAATTTGACGTCTGGAGATTGAATAAAAACAGGTTGAAATATTTTTGCATTTTATGACTCCAAGTGCGATCATGCAACGTTGTCAAACCAAATTATACGTGACGACGCAAGAATGATCGCAGAACTGCCAATAAAATAATTTTCGCTACATATAATTTTGCTTGCAATTAAAATTTTGTAAAAGTCTGCTAACAATAAGCGACACTGTCTATTTGTTACACCACAATGTCGCACAGAAGAGATCGCACTGAAGATTGTAAACGTCAATGAGTTGAATTTGAGGGCGATAAATGGCGCAGCCCTTTGCAAAAAAAAAAAAAACTAGTTTTCGTGGACATTTGGTGCCGAAAGTCATTGTTGTAGAGTATAAGACTCAATGAATTAAAAAAACCACTTTGAGGTACGCCTGGGATGATTGAAGATATGAATTATGAGTGTTTAATGTTTTATTGTTAAGTTACTTTTCCGGTTTTACATAAAAGCCAGAAATGTAGAGCACGGAGAACTTTAACATGTTCATATGTTTCATAAACGTACTTTTCTTTACCTCTCCAAAGTTTTTAGCCATGTGTAGAGCTGCAGGTTGTGCAAGTTTCAGTTTTTTTATGAGAAATATTATGGCATACCTTTTCACCGTTTAAGAAGAGTGCGTGAAAAAGTTGATAAGCGCTAAGGCAAAACCTCTTGTCGTTAACACACGCAGTAACTACTCGAAAGCCGTGCTCTCTTGGATGGATGAAGCTGACTGATCTTAGAAATCAGATTGCTCTGAGAGAAAGTATTATGTTCTGTGAGCTTAGAAAAAAATACATGCAAGATTTTTGCGGATAATTGTGATCTGACGTTGATGGATGCCTGTTGGACCAAACAACAACCTTCCCCGTTCTCTTGGAGAAGGGTGGAGTGGGGCCTCTTATATCATCCTAGCATCGGAGCCACCTGTGGAAGACGACGACAATGAACGTCAGTCAGCCCTCCACGATTGGCCAAAAAATTTTCGGGCCACCGCCTCTTCAACTGTCTGTCAAACGACGTCACGAAAACCAACTTCTGGCGTGATATCTTCAGACTGATTACGCGTGATGCGACCGAAGAAACGAAAAATAATTATTTCCGAATTTACGCGTTTTCCCCATTTGCCCTCTATTATGGATGGATGAATGTAAAACTTTAATCAAACGGAAACGGAAACACATTCAAATAGCTTCACGTTATAGCTCCTTAGGTGAACACACATTACACCAATAAATCCAACCACTGTTTGCGGCACAACCTTTATCTTGCTGCTCCATTATTCAGAATTTTGGCTTATTCACAACTTGTACACCATAAACTACAATACACAAAAGCTATCTGGGAGTGCCATCAATGTACAGTTATTGACAAGGGAGTCCATATCAAGGTGATGTGGAAACAAAGCTTTAGTAGGAGGGAGCACGTCTCTGTGACCACGTGATTTTTTGTTCCACTCGATTAGAGGCCGCGTTTTTTTTTTTCAATATCATCGCGCAACTAGCCAATTAAGGCTTTCGCTTTAAAATGAGCACATGTGCCGCTAAACCTCATCATCAGTGAAACAACAAAATACCACAATGCATAGGAAAAGTACTGCACGCAATGACCACAGTTAGATGATGAAACGAGAGAGGATGTTTTGCGCGTGTTAAATAAGATGAGAAATAATCCTGAAAATTGCATAGCTAGAACAGGAGCGATAAATTGGAGGTGCAGTGGTTGGCCATACGTACTTATATGCCTTTTGTCCCAGATAACGTTAACCAAGCCATCCCGCGAAAAAAATATATTAGAAAACATGGTGCAAGATCAGGAAGATCAGACCTTAAGACCTACGGTGTTCGGTAGTCATACTTCTGGCGACCAAACACCGTAGGTATTAAAGTCGTATCTTGCACCATGTATTTTTTTTGAGATGCACAACTTAGCTAACGTTAGCTTGGACAACCTATATAATATCGTGAGCCGCAAGTTTCGTCAGAGTGATGGATAGCGCCTCCGACAACGACAACACCGCCGTACAGTGATGAGTATGTTAAGAATAGGAAAATTTCGTCCACGCAGAGTTTCCACACTGATTTTAACCACACGCAGAAGCAACCGCTGAGCATTGCCGTACAACGAGAATAAAGGCCGAATAAATATTTTGAATATATGCAAAGGCACGCATTCGCCTCACAGGCGTGACAATAATGCAAATACGCGCAATGATTAGAAACAACAAGTTAAAACGGCCTTAGATCCAGGGCCGTGGTGGTTGAATCCAAGTTGAGTGAAAAAATATACCTTCATATCCCAAGAGATCGTCCACGCACTTAACAAGAGTGAGCCATCATTGTGGTGTGATTTGATATTTCTCCAACATGCCAAAATATAGCCCACTTCTCATAGTCGCACTGCCATAAGGGGGTGGCGCCGCTGACGCACCACCAGTGGTGATACTAGGAAAAAAACGGGGTCAATTATCTACTGCCGGAGATAACGAACAATTCTGACTGGGTGAGGCAGTCGTCTTTGATTCAATAGCGTTTGCTGCAATGGTGACCTTCGCAGACGACAGGTACCACGGGAGATAAGCGAACAACGTTGAACAATTCGCGAAATCGCAAAACTTGGTTACTCACGTGACCATCGCATCGGAGGAGGTAGACATCTCGTTTGTGCCAGATAAGGGCAAGACAATACTCCATCCCGCTGACGTGAGTTGGTTGAAACTGTTTAAAGACAGCCTCCGCGAGACATACGCTAGCTTCATCCGAACTGGGGTATTAACGCCCAAGGAAAATCTGAAGAAACTCTCATTGCAAGACGTCGTGAACTTCGTACCCAAGGCTCGGTGATCCGTGTGCGAGGAAGTTGTGGCCCAATCGGTCAAGCCATGTCGAGTACCTACCATCCCTGATGGGCCCGAAGACGCCGAGTTAGACAAGCAACTGGCATCGGTGGTTCCCCATTCCGCGTCCCTGCCAACTGACCATGTGTGGAACGAGGTCAGAAACATTTTGTTCGGCAGTGATAGTGACTGTTCTTTTGCAAGTTTCGAGGAAGACGGAAGGAGTGCATATAAAAAAAAACGCTATAACCTTTGGCTACAATGTTCCTTTTTAACACGAAAGTGTTTTATACCGGGTTCCACCATCAACTTTCTGTAAAGAAGTTGACGTCGGCGCAAGCGCGTAAAATATGCCCTCTCTTGGCAGGGATGGCGCCATCATCTTGGAGTGGTGAAGAGAAGTACTGCATCATGACACTAACGAGCGCCGACAGTGAACGCTTGGATAGTCTCCGCGCCGGGGAAGCTCGAACGCGGTGCAGTCTGGTGTAGGCGGTGTACGCCTTCTGCTGAGGTGACAACACAGTTTCCGGCCCTAGTTTGTCTTTAACCCGTGAGATTATTCTGCGACGCCTCGTCGCCTACGGAGTGCAGCTTCAACATGCATCATGACCGCTTAAACGCCGCTTACTGCTTCGCTGGACATGGCACCAACTAAGAATACTGCTGCGCTAGGTGGCGCAGAAAGGCAACGACGTCGACGGGCGAATCTCGCTTTGGTCTGACGAGAGACACGCCAGCGTGAAGCAAGACGCCTTCCCACGTTCGCGGCGCACGCTGCAAGCTCTGCCACTCGCATTCCTCAACGTAAGCGCGTCGCAACTCAACTTACTGTCCAAGACACTACGGAGCGGCAGCAAAATATTTGAACGTTCGCCGAAGTGACTCGGCAGCAGGACGCCGCACCCTAAGCAAACTTGCAGCACCGTGCCGACCAGCAAGTCGTGCGCCTTTTGCTGCAGCGGTACGTGAGTTCACGAAGCAAACATGCAACATATTCTGAGAACAGACGTTTCAATTTCGTGTTCTACAGATTCTTATGAAAGAGCGGTCAACCATATCTTTTTCCGAACTTTTATTGATCGTACACCACAATTTAGCCCACGCCCTTTTTTTCACCCACTTTGCCTTAGAATTTAGGTAGGCTATCTTTCGGAATATTACGATAGCCATGAATTTCGAATATTGCCCCTTTGGCGGTCTGTCGAACTTTGCCGCAATCCCATAGTCTAACTCAACCACCAGCATTTAAAGAATATATATATATATATATATATATATATATATATATATTTCAAAGCATCGGCCAAAATTCAATAACTTTCAGTCAGTAACGTTGAAAAGTACTTCCTTCTAATAACATAACCACTCACAACCATTAGTCGCAACCTCCTTGGTGCGTTACTGTAGTGTTTTATTATTAACCTAACGCTGTGCAGGAAGGTTACGATTTAGTGTCTTAAGTGCGTTCGCCATTACACGTTAGCACACTCTCGATGTTGTTACTTGAAAGTTTTTGAACTACTGAACTGAAGTTTGAACAGCCCCAATAAAACAAGGACACGAAGAAGCAAATACGACAGACAAGCGCTGCCTGCGAACTGGAAGTTGATTTTAAATTCATCAGCCATTTATGCTTTTTCTAGCATAGGCATGCGTACACCAGTCACATAAACACCAGCCAGATCAGCAACATCATAATCTATCATGCAAAATGATTGATTATGATGTTGCCTATGGTATTTGTTTCTTCGTGTCCTTGTTTTATTCGCGGTGTTCAGTTCTATGTATGAACCAACTAGTCCTCATCAAGACCTTTTGTTGAACTTCGGACGATATATGGAAATATTATTTTGTTAAATGCTGCCCATTGAATTAAGCTTCTGCATTGCGGTCAAGTTCGTCAAATGGCCGATGGACCCACGTGCGAAATTACTGGACATCACTAGTTTACTGGGAGGAATTTGCTCTGCAACAGCCAATAAAGTGCGGGAATGTTGTTTGTTTCAGATAATAAAGGAGCTTGAATACAGGTAGCACCTCGATCCAAAAGGATAGGTAACGAGGCGCCGAGGCGTGTCTAATTGCCGCTTGGTGTACCCTTGGCCCACTTCAGCGCTCACGAAACGTAGCAGCAAATGCTCAAGAATTAACTGTCATTCCTAACAATGACCTTGTGACTCCTTCATGAAGCCGTCTCATATCACTTACGTTGGCCCCAGTGCCAAACATATGACTATAGTAAGCACTACGTACGTTCCAGCAGTCAAAATACCCTTTCTAAATAATTTGACATTGCGGGCGATGCCCGAAAGCATCAGTTATGATGCGTAGTCTGAGAATTCGCCTGATTCTTTTATTCCTTATAGGAGCTGGTAGCTTCTTTGCGAAGTACAACTCAATACTGCAATAGTATACGTGTTATGTTTCCAGTTTGCGGTCTGCGTAGTCCTCTTGCTAATCAGCCTGCCTTGCGATGAATTCACGCTAAATATTTAGCCCACTTTCAAGTAAATGGAGTTGTGAAAAGCTTTTTCTTTCTTTTTCGGTGCACTTTTGGAAAGAAAAACAACAAAGTATTTCTTTTAGGGACTTCCTCAGTTATAATATCGCAAGGTGGGTAATAAAACATTGATTCAGAACAGAAGGACCGCCTTGTTGTCTAACATAGTTACTTTCAGATATAGCGCAAATAAGTACTCATACACACGAAGAAGACACAACAGATGCGGACGAGTGCTACTACCGAGTGTTTATTTCATTTCAGACACCCTCCGATTTATAAAGTGTACCTGTGTCAAGCCCAGTTCCACGTGCGAAGGTGATAAAAACAAATCTAAACAGTTGGTACAAGCGCTAGTACGCGTCTGTCATGTCTTCTTCGTGTATGTGTACTTTTTTTGCAATATATCTGGAAAATTCCAAACAGGGTCGCCATATACATAAAATATTTAGCTTCACGCGCTACCACCATCACCGATTGCACAATACATGTTAGTTTTTTACATCAACTTGAAACGCTGTCCCGCATCTCCCAATTCGGAACATTTTAGACATTTTTCTTCATGTTTGCTCGGTCAGCAGTTCAGAGTCAAAGACGTTGAACTTGAACAAAAAAATTGGCGAGGGAACGGGTACATGGAACATCGTTTCTCACACAACTTTATGCGAATACTTAGAGCTGAAAGGCTTTCCGTGTAGCGGTTCACTAGTTCTAAGATAAATTTTCCTGTGAGCTTAAAGCACCCTGGGTCAGATCTAGAAGAGGTACGGATTCAACGAGGCCCTTGCAGCAATAGTAGGTTCGGAGAAATGGGATAAAAATGTCTTTCCGTTTTTTGGTGACTATGCTCGATACAGCACCCGAAATATATTTTTTTGTAAGTTACAACACTCATTACAAAAACCGGGAATACGGGCACCCGCCAGCTACGAAACTGATTTTTGAAAATATAGTGTTTACCTAGTTTTTTCCGACATTCTTTTCACACCTATATGCTTCACAATGTTCCTTCACAATAAATATACCCACTCAAATTGTGACAGGTATTTCCCCTCGGCATGCTGTTATTTCAGCGTATTTAGACGGAGCAAAGGCGCTGTAACGACCATCTCTGGTTCGCCAACACTTACACTGCTCCGAAGACCAAAGTCATGACTTTCACACGCAGAGCAGCAAGCATTCGTTTATCTTATTCGGTACATTCTGTACTATTGTGTAAGGACTGTGAGACAAATGATCTTGGCGCTCTTTTTGATACAACCTTACACTTTTCAGCTCGCACTCAACGCGTCGCAATGCGGGGTATGCGCTCTCTTGGCTCTGTTTGCTGACTATCAAGAGAATTCGATTCTTCTACATCGTTCCGCAAGTTGTACACAACAATCTGCCTTCCTCAACTGGAATACGCGTCGGTCGTATGGAGTCGAACTTTTAGCTCCCACAGTGACATAATAGATTGGGTCCAGAAATTGGTTCTATGCATATATCATCACCGCTGTGATAACACGGACACTGGACCTTGTAGCACTGTTGGATTATTGTCATTGCCCTTACTTCGCTGCCGACGTAATCACGCTGAGCTTCCGTTTCATTTCAATCTGCTTCACGGTACCCTGACCTTCCCCGAACTCCTCAGTTGTATGATGTTCATCTTCCGCGCAAGATCACCAGAAAACCTAGACCTTCCCATGTTACATACTGTCATCACCAACACTCAAGCGTCCCAAGAATAGAGACACGCTTATTTTCATAATCTTTGTGTTTTTCATAGCTTGCTGCTATTGTTATTTTCGGAGCTTTGAGTTGCTGTGTCATAGTTTCGCATATTGGTCAACTGCCCTTCTTTGGTTTCTCATTTGTATTCACCTTGGGCCTTGTTGATCTACAATCTTCTTTGCAAAGATGTTCTGTTTATTATATGATAGACGAAAGCCGTACTATTTCAACCTAAAGATTCTAGGGCTAATATTACTGACCGTACAATTTTTAGAAACTCAACTGTCAATGTAACCTCCTCAGTTAAATGCCTAGGCGTCATTTTTGAGGAACATTTAACATGGAATAAACATGTCGACAAGCTAATGGGTCTGTAATTCTTCAATTCTTTAACGTCTCCCTTCTTATGGATAAGTATAATGTTGGCGTTCTTCCAGCACTCTGGTACACTTGAAGTTGTGAGGCATTGCGTATAAAGGGCGGCAAGCTTTTCAAGCATGATATCTCCTCCATCTTTGATTAAATCTACTGTTATTCCATCTTCTCCAGGCGCTTTTCCCCTGGTCATGTCTTTCAAGGCCCTTCTAACTTCATCGCTAGTTATAGAAGGAGCTTCTGTATCCGGTTCATCACTATTTCGAATGAAAGTAGCTTGGCTGTTTTGGCTACTGTGCAGGTCAGTATAGAATTCTTCTGCTGCTTTTACTATGTCATCGAAATTGCTGATGATATTATCATGCTTATCTTTCAGTGCATACATCTTGCCTTGTCCTATGCCTAGTTTTCTTCTTACTGATTTCATGCTGCGTCCATATTTTACGGCTTCCTCAATTTTTCCCACGTTATAATTTCGAATATCCCTTACTTTCTTCTTGTTGATCAGTTTTGACAGTTCAGCGAATTCTATCTGATCTCTTGAGTTCGATACTTTCATGTTTTGTCGTTTCTTTATTAGGTCCTTTGTTTCTTGGGAGAGCTTCCCTACAGGTTGCTTTGGTGCCTTACCTCCCACTTCAATTGCTGCTTCTGAGATCAGCCTAGTTACGGTTTCATTCATTAGCTCTATGTTATCTTCATCTTCCTGTTCTAAAGCTGCATATTTGTTTGCGAGCACCAGTCTGAATTGGTCTGCTTTCACCCTTACTGCGTCTAGGTTGGCCTGTTTCCTCTTGACTAATTTCACTCTTTCTCTCTTCAAATTGAGAGAAATCCAAGACCTCACTAGCCTATGGTCACTGCACTTTACCTTACCTAACACTTCTACATTCTGCACTATGCTTGGATCAGCAGAGAGTATGAAATCTATTTCATTCCTTGTTTCTCCATTAGGGCTTTTCCAGGTCCACTTCCTGTTGGTGCGCTTCCTGAAGAATGTATTCATTATTCGGAGCCTATTCCTTTCCGCGAATTCCACCAACATCTCTCCTCTTGCATTCCTAGAATCGATGCCGTAGTTTCCAATTGCTTGCTCGCCAACCTGCTTTTTGCCCACTTTTGCATTGAAGTCGCCCATGACTACAGTATACTGAGTTTGCACCTTTCTCATTGCTAATTCCACATCTTCATAAAACTGTTCTATTTCTTCATCATCGTGAGTGGAGGTTGGGGCGTAGGCTTGTACTACCTTCATTTTGTACCTGCTATTCAGTTTTATTACGACGACTGCTACCCTCTCATTAATGCTGTAGAATTTATCAATGTTGCCCGCTATGTTGTTATGGACTAGAAATCCTACCCCGGATTCTCTCTTATCTGGAAGACCTCTGTAGCAGAGGACGTGGCCGTTAGTCAGCACTGTGTAAGCTTCACCAGTTCTTCTAACCTCACTAAGGCCAATAATATCCCAGGCAATGCCTGATAATTCCTCAAATAGTCCTGCTAAGCTAGCTTCACTAGAGAGGGTGCGCGTGTTGAACGTTGCCAGTATGTATGCAGTGCTTTCAGTATTGTATAAAATATTCACCAAGATAATTTCCAATAGAATCAGGACAACACTTGACTTCAGTCAACCAAGAGAACAGGCTGGTTTCAGGAAGGGATATTCTACGATGGACCATATCCATGCTATCAATCAGGTAATCGAGAAATCTGCGGAGTACAATCAACCTCTCTATATGGCTTTCATAGATTATGAAAAGGCATTCGATTCTGTAGAGATACCAGCAGTCATAGAGGCATTGCGTAATCAAGGAGTAGAGGAGGCATACGTGAATATCTTAGCAAATATCTACAAGGATTCCACAGCTACCTTGGTTCTTCACAAGAAAAGTAGAAAGATACCTATCAAGAAAGGGGTCAGGCAAGGAGACACAATCTCTCCAATGCTATTCACTGCATGCTTAGAAGAAGTATTCAAGCTCTTAGACTGGGAAGGATTAGGAGTGAAGATCGACGGCGAATATCTCGGCAACCTTCGGTTTGCAGATGACATTGTCCTATTGAGCAACAATGGAGAGGAATTACAACAAATGATTGAGGACCTTCATCGAGAAAGTGCAAGAATTGGGTTGAAGATGAATATGCAGAAGACAAAGATAATGTTCAATAGCCTGGCAAGGGAACAAGAATTCAGGATCGCCAGTCAGCCTCTAGAGTCTGTAAAGGAATATGTTTATCTAGGTCAATTACTCACAGGGGACCCTGATCATGAGAAAGAAATTTACAGAAGAATAAAATTGGGCTGGAGTGCATACGGCAGGCATTGCCAAATCCTGACTGAGAGCTTACCACTGTCGTTGAAAAGAAAAGTCTACAATCATTGCATACTACCGGTGCTAACATATGGGGCAGAAACTTGGAGGTTAACAAAGAAGCTCGAGAACAAGTTAAGGACCGCACAAAGAGCGATGGAACGAAAAATCCTAGGAGTAACGTTAAGAGACAGGAAGAGAGCGGTGTGGATCAGAGAACAAACGGGGGTAGACGATATTCTAGTTGACATTAAGCGGAAGAAATGGAGCTGGGCAGGCCATGTAATGCGTAGGATGGATAACCGGTGGACCATTAGGGTTACACTATGGATACCAAGAGAAGGGAAGCGCAGTCGAGGACGGCAGAAAGTCAGGTGGGATGATGAGGTTAGGAAATTCGCAGGAGCAAGTTGGAATACGCTAGCGCAAGACAGGGGTAATTGGAGATTGCAGGGAGAGGCCTTCGTCCTGCAGTGGACATAAATATAGGCTGATGATGATGATGATGATGAAACATGTCGACATGCTCAGCGGTAAACTTGAAGGCGTCATGGGTGCCTTTGCAAGGGTACGCTCTTCTTTGCCCGGTTCCTTCAAATTATTATTCTGTAACTCTCTTTTTTTCTCAACTAAAATACTGTCAAATTGTCTGGGGAAACACTACAGGGTCAAACATTACTAAACATTCTCTACTACAGATAAAGGCTGTGCGTGCGATTAGCAGCTCGACCTATGACGCACACACTGAACCCCTTTTTAAGAAACTTCAAGTTTGTCCTGTAAACCTGATATTCAATGAATTGATCTTTCAACGGTATCTTACAGAAAGAAAGCGAGGGAGTCACTTTATTGAGGACCTGCCCAGCTTATGCAAGATCATAACAAATGCAGCACTCGTCATGCGACCTGGTTCAAACCCTGCGCACGCACAAATTATGGAACACAGCTACTCTCCCACTCAGTACCGTCCTTGTTGAATTCACTTGGTTAATGATGACTTACTTCATTTCTTATGTTTCTGCAATAATGGTGATTGTCCCTGTATTACATTGCATGAACCACACTTCTCGATTGCGTACATTTATATTCTTCTCTTGCCATCGTATAACGCTATCTAACAATGTCCGATTGCTGCTGCTAATTCTTCTTTTCTTCACCTTTACACAATTTTGAAAGGGGCGCAGACCCCTGTCACGCGGAAGTGATTTTGACCTTTGTTCTGTGCCGCCTACATCATGTATTGGATGTGAAATAAACTTAATTGGATCTTTTTTTTTACTTATGTTCCCCTGCCGTTTTTTTAATGTATGCCTGCGCCAGCGCTCCGATCTCATGGTTGTTCCTGGGCATTGTACATAAGTAAATAAATGATTGTAATTATTATTATTATTGTTATCGTTGTTGTTGTCATACAACCTTTGTAACGTCAGTTCTTCTTCGTCATTCGATTGTCGTCACTGCGTCAGCGTCATACGGTCGTCGTGTTGCCTTGCTTAGGGGCGATCTTGGCAAGGGAGTGTCATTGCAAAGTGCGATGGTACCAGAGTATGTTGGGTATAGCCCAAGCAACGGCCGGAAGTTTCAGAATGACCACTACAGATGCTAAATAATACGTGAGTCCACAAATACAATGGGCCGCTACATTGAACCCAATGCTAATCGCCCTACCATCGACATTCATCAGGATGAGTTCTGCCAAAATATTTGTTTCGTGTATTTCTAGGCACGTGTTGCCTCAGGAGAAGCATCGGTAGCGGGGAGATATTACGTGCAGTAAGCCTTGTAATAAGCCCCTACACATACAATAGCTCAAACAAGCGTCATATCACCATTTCTAACTTATTTATTCTAGTCTTCTACCCGCTCGCTCCCGCTGATGGTCTCCGACTTCGTCTCTTTCAGCACGCTTCAAACACACACAATTTCTCTTCATCCCTTCTGGGGAGGCATTTAAACACCTTGGCTATGGAAGCCGATTCTTCATTTTCGTTCGTGCCGATAGAGCAGACAGTTTCTCAGTTGCCTTGCTGACTTGCGGTTTTCACGACACGATATGGTACTTTATATACAGAGCCAGTACTAGCCCCTTCCTCACGAGAGCCAAGTCTCCTACATGTAGTGCTGGTAATGTTGTGGTTAGCTTTTTATCAAAGGTTCTTTTCATTCTTTCATGGTTGTTTGTCTTGGCTGTCTTCTGTCGTTCTTGTTTCTTTAAGCTGTACTACCATTTGTGCTGCACTTATACTGTACTCTCAAGGACACATCAATCGGAAGATAAGTTGGTTTCCCAGTTGCAACAAATAGTGTTGTACATCCCAGAACCGTTGCGTGCGGTCTGCTGTAATGAGATACCGCTGCATCTAGCAGCACTTCCATCCTCCCGGGAAACATGAGTATATGTGATGTATTGCTTCAGGCCCCGAATAGTTCGTTTCGCCAATCCATTATCTGCGGCATGGTACGCGGTGGATGATCGCAATTTTATCCCACGTCGTTCTGCCCGTTCCTTCAGTTTATGGCTTCGAAAGGCTGGACCATTATCCGATACCAAAACTGCACGTTGTCAAACATTTTTCGGTTGAGCAATGAGATGAGTCCTCTCTTCGTGGCTTCACTGGTGCCATCTTTGTGCATTCGTCCAGGCGCACAAGAAACACTTGCGTTTTCTTCGCATCTTCCAACTTCTTACGGAGCTAGGAAATGTATAAGTTGACCAGTTCGAATGGTATACCTGAATGTTTCGGCAATGTCATTTGTTGAGTTGGTTGTTTCAATTTCACCTTATTCGGCTGACATTGGCGACATGATCGCACACATATTGGCGTCTCGTTCGCAGCGACGCCATGTAAATCTCTTCGTAAGCTTTATTTAGGATTTCAAAAACCCATCATGTCCACCTGAATGAGGGCTATTATAGTAGAAATCCGTGATTTTCGACAAAAGGGTGGGAGGCACTGAAATTTTCCCCTTCACTGTGGGCTGGAGTGCTTCAGTTATTTCCGATACTTTCACGCCGTTTATTGCCTCTTTTTGAAGTGAAACAGCCGTGACGACCAACATCGGCATAACATAAGCGTCTTTCATTGAAGCTCCCGGGCGATGACTGACTTCAAAGTAAAACTGATGAAGCTCGCTTAGCCTTCATGCGATTTTTACTTTAGGTTCCACCAACTGCAAAAGGTATGTCAGTGCTTGATGATCAGTATAGAGCTTCCATTTTGTTCCTTGTAAGTAGGAGCGGAAGTGAATATATAACTGTAGTAACCCGCCGCGCGAAGCTGTTGATTGGTTGACCGGGTGGACTCTCCGTGATACAGAACTGCTCCCGTTCCCTAGTGCGACGCATCAGTATTAAGTTCAAATAGTAACGAAAAGTGCGAAAGGCAAAGCAAAGGGTCAGAAGAAGTTATCTGTACCAGCTCTTATTACGCGCAATCGCGTTCTTGTGTCTACCGAAACGGTACATCTTGTTGCGTCGACCTTGTTAAGCATCATGTCTTCGTAGCGTAGTCTCCAATAAACGCTCTCTAATGGCAGCCTAGTCCCAAAAACAAGCGAAGCGAATGGACGTCAGATAAGTTCAAAAGCTTGGCGATGCGCGTCACGGGGTCTTCTTTGGTATTCTTGGAGGTCCGATCAAATATTTGGCCCAAAACGTGACTGTTTTTGAAGAAGTCCTACTTCATGAAGTTTACCGTAGCATGGCTTCCGAAAAGGCAGTGAGAACACGCGCAATGTGTTCTTGTCGCACTTCACTCTCATAGTATCCAACAATGCGGTCTATATATAAGTTGCAGAAGCGACCAAAAGAGGGTTTGGAACCGTAATCATCTTCTGAAACCAGCAGGGTAATTTTTTCCAACCAAACGGAAGACGATTATACTTACAAATGTCAAATAGGGCCACAAAGGTTATACATTGCCTGGTTTCTTCTTGAAGTGGCATTTGCTAGAAACCTTCCCACAGATCTATTCTGGAAAACTAGGTACATCCGCATGTTTCGTCAGTGACGCTCTCTATTCGAGGCATTAGAAATAGGATCATATGCGTCTGGTTGTTGCTCGATTTGTAGTCACTGCAACGTCTGAGGCTGCGGTTTTCTTTTCAGGCGATGGTCATTGGCGATGCAAACGGCCATACAAATGAACGGATGATATGAGCATCTAACATCGTTTGAACCTCCTCTTTTACCACGTCTTCTTTTTGTAGATAGGTAGTATGTTTTTTTTCGGACTTTACTGTTGTCGTGTTTTTTAAATGGACTTCAGACATGATGGTACCAAAAGGATAGCCTCCAAAGCAAAACAATACCGGGTAGGTTTACCGAATACTGTCTCCATTCTTCGGCTAGCGAATGCGGTTAGGCATCACTCATAGGTTGAAAATGATCTTCGCTGAGGCTAACAGACACATTGCCGTGGTAATGAATGTTTAGCCTCAGCGATTTTCTGTCCGGGCGAGAGAGAAGAAACTTGCATTCGACGTGTTCTATCACGAAGGTAAGAACATCTGCGTACTGTGACGGAGATTTTAGTCATTAGCTTATCAATTCACAGTGCTGCTTTTCACGACCAGCAGAACCTCGCACAAAGAGTGATTTGCCTGTCAAATTGCTATTTGCATTTGACCTGCTTCTCTTGAGTATTCATATTGAAGCTCCGCTGTCGACAAGAGCTCGCAGGTTCTGTCCGTTCAGTTCAAGTTGTATGCGAAGTAAGCTTGAAAAAATCAGTTAGATGGTCTCGTTTCGTTTCGGTTGAACACATTCAGGCTTTGGCGTCATTCTTTTCTGTTTGTAAAGTGTTGACGACTTCAAGGCATCACCGGATCCTCCATTGGTCACCCAACGACTATGTGCACTATGTTTAAGTTGTGGCGACTTTACATCCGAGTTGCTGGACTGAGATATGACTGGCTCATAAGATCTGACCGCGTCTTGCAGCACCTCTTACACAAATAGTGAGGGAATGCGTGTAGCAGCTCTAGCAGGGCTTTGAGAGTTTCTGGGCCCTTTATTTGTGCATGTGATTTCGAATATGTTGAGAGACCATGAATTACAAGGCTAAGACTGATGTTAATAGTAATTCTGGTTCAGAAAATCGAAGCAGTCGCTGCTTGTCAAGAAAGTAGTCAAGCGGGGAACCAGACCTAAAACAGTAAAACAGTTCCTGGTCCCATGGCTTTATGGTATTTGTTTGGAATGCAGACAGGAAGTTCTCTTTCTACATGTACCAAGATTCGAAAGCATGCTCTAAAAAGCGCAAGTCATGACACTTTCTCGCTATACGACTGGGAAATAATGATATGTTTAAGACCCGGCCTTTGTGCGACAGCCACCCATTGTATATCACTGCAGCCTCATAAAGTGATTCATCCTTCTGGGTTATCAGAAGACGCACCAAAAGTTTCTGGCCGTAAAATTTCAGCTGGATAGTTTCTCTTTTGGCGTAAAGCAGACAGGAGAGTTTCCGCCATGGAATGTTGTTGCGAAAAGTTCTGTTGCATTGTTATAGCCTGAAGAATTATTGATCTCTCGTTATATGACGCTGCACGACCGAACGGTCGTTCAAGTACAAGCTGGTTAAACTTCACCTTCACCTTCACCGAACCTAGAATAACAAGCTCTTCGGGCGACACAGAAGCTCGATCCAGAGAAGACCCAGGAGCTCACCCGTTGTTGCATCCACAGTGAGGTCGACCGGCGAATGATCGTGGACATGGAATGCTTTGAATCCCACTCGGTCTTTGTACCTCTCCATGATAAAAGTCAGCCACATCATCGTTCACTCGTCGGCTGTGCCTGAGTATTTAATATGCTCGCACATTATCGAATAGATCAAACAAGCGTCATGTCGCCATTTCTCACTTCTTTATTCTCTTCTATATCCTTGCTCTGCCCGATGTTCTCCGACTTCTCCTTCCGCTCGCTTCAAGCCTTGCAAATATTTCATTAGGTATCGATAAGCTGTCCTTTTGCATGCGGAGGAATCTGCTGCCCACAAGAAAAGATCAAAATATATGCAATTTTTCTATTTTTTACTTCCTGAAGCATCTAATAATAATGGTAAAATGACAGTTTTATTCTACCCCTTTAAGATGTCGAATTGTCTTACCCCAAGAAAACATCAACGCCTCTTTCTATGATTTAAAGATCATTAAAAACAATGTTTGAGTAAATAGTGTCACCACTATTTGACAATTATTGTCTTAAGCTGCCTTTATTTTAGCTTTCATATTGTTTATGGCTAGAGTGAGCTTTTGTTTGATGTTGGTCTGAGCATTCTTTTGTTTGTTGGCCTTCTGGCCCTTCGTTTCGCGTGGATGATGTCGCGTGTAACCCAAGGATTGTGTTTGTTTCTTTGCTGTCAATGCAGTAAAAAGTAACAGATTTAATCTTTTACATAACGACTTCTACGTCACTACTGGGAACGTTGGCTAGTTGTTCGACAGCGCTTAGTTCATGATACAGATGGTCTACAATGTTGCTATCGTCAGCTCTGTTGAAATCTAGAAAAGCAGTAATTAGTTTGTGTGCTAATCTAGTGTCTTGAATAGGGAGAAAGCACAGGCTTATTTTATCGTCTGACATGCCATCGATCAGTGCTGCCTTAGCTTTTTCTACTGAAAATGGTCACGCAAAACTGTCAACTCAAGGACGTTAGAACTGCTTTCTTGAACACGTGTAGGTTCTTTTGTAATTGAAGAAAGGTTAAATGCGAGGATCATGTCAATAAAAACATCCGAGCATGCGCCTCTGCTTTCCATAGTGTGCCAGTTTATATCGGATAAGTTTAAGTCCCCAACTAAGATTAGCTTAGCTCCAAGAACGTGTCTGAGCGTCTATGTATATTGTTCAAGTGGAAAGACACAGAGGCGCCCAAAGGGGTCGCCGAACAGTTCCCGTAGCTTATCTTTGAAACTTTCCTAGCTGGTTATCTCGTCCTTATGCGTTTGGAGCCACACGCGTGGGGTGCCGCAAAGATTAAAGATAACATTGGCGAGCATAATTGATGCGTCCCACCTGTTATTAGTAGTAACTCGTTCATAGAGCTCGATCCAATCGTATTGTCGACGTCCTGTCTCGCCAGGCCAGAGAACACACTAGGGTCGCGATATTGGGCAACCGTGACAATTGGAGCAGTTGCACTAGCCGCGGCCATTGCTGATGCAGTCTCGTCACCGGGAGGCATGGCGACAAGCTCGATGTACCGACCACTTCGGAGTTTCGTGGCGAGGACGGGAAACGCTAACCTCCACCAGAATGTTACGTGTATAAAGACACAGACGAAAGACGCTATTTACACTGGAGCGACAGCCAGACCAGCACTCGCTCGCGCCAAAAGCCCAAACACACTTCCTCGTTTATCGCGGTGGCTCGTCTGTTGAGCATCTCTTGATGATATCGTAATAATATAATAACTGCATGACATCGATTTTGGAGGACATGCTTCAATAGACGCAGCCGACAATAATTGGGTGAGCGCTGAAAAGTCTTTTGCAGAAAATGGCTTCCACGGCTTCTGCGTTCGGGGGAATAGTAAAGGGAATTTTCTTGTTTATAAGAATCCCTACGCCGCCGCCTCGAGTTATTGTGCCTTTACGTATGATAGCATAGCTTGGTGGCGTTATATCTAAATATATAACATTAGTTGTCAGCCACGTTTCAGTCACCGCCACGAACTCAGGTTCCATGCTGAGAAGCAGAGATTCAAGGGAAGTTAATTTTGATGGTATGCTGCATGGCATTTTTAGTTAGCAAAGCTTATTTCTTGGTCTGTTGCCGGCGGTGCCACCGTAATGCACATCTGTTCGTTTCTTCGTTGTTTTTTAGAACTAGACACGTCAGATGGGTGTTTTCAATGAGGGTTACCTTGTTGCTTTGAGCGTCCCATCGGTAAGTGTCGCCATTTATGCGAAGTTTATCGTATGCGACAGAGACTTTAGCTCCCGAGTTTTTGTTTGTTTCGCGAAGTCCCATAGCTTTTTTTTCTGATCTGACGCACACGAACTGAACAATCCTTCGCTTTATCACGGAAGTCGAGTACTTTCATTGTAATGGTCCTGGTTTTCCCAGATAATGGCTTTCCATGTCTGTGAACTCGGCGTATGGTTATTGGTCGAAATTTTAGTGTTCTTGACAATACTGTCATTAATAATTTCTTCAAGTGAGTGCTCGTTTTCACTAACTTCTTCTCGACGCCGGAAACAATTAAGTTGGATCGCCTAGCTTTGTTTTCTAGGTCCTTCTAGTGAACATACTACATGTTGTAAGTTTGCAGCCTGGTCAACGCAGGACGAAATATGCTTTCCAGAGACGTAGATTTTTCAAGTTTGGCATCGATAGAATTTAAACGCTTTTCTCAATATCTTTGAGGTGATCAGCAATCTGTTGCAAATGCTTGGTTAGCTGTGGCGCGTCAGGACCGGGGTTGGTCTCGACGTCCACAGCCAACAGCAACATTTGTTTGAAACACAGCGACCCGGCTCTATGCCTCCCTCCCATGCCTCCCATGCCTTCTTTCCAAAGGAAGCATCGTCCCTGTGCGTAACTCAAGCTTGTGCACGCAGGAAACAATAAAACGTAAGTCACTTGTATAGGCACGGCTTCATGCACGCCACATGCACCACTTCAGGTAGGGGCTTGCTGCGCCGCGAGCTTTCACCATCTCGCATGACTTCGTAGTTGACGTCGCTCGGGCATCGGATTACTATTTATGGCCCCAAATATCGCTTCAGTGGTTTTTTTCTTCCACAAAGTCCCAGACGACGTATTAGCATGCAAGCCTGCATTCTATCGCCGGGTGTATAGGCGACGGATCTGCGCTGACAACTGTACCACGTTGCATCATTGTCTTGATGGTGGTGGATGCGTACACGTGCAAGCTGTCTTGCTTCTTCGACATGTTGAATAATTTCTCCAGCACCTGCATGGATGTCTTCGTACTCTTGCGGCAGCACTCCATCCAACGTTGTCGTTGCTTCCCAACTGTGTAACAAGTTGAATGGTGTCATAAGGGTGTGTTTTGGTAAAGCGGCGTTATATACAAAGGGTAAATGAGGCAAAACGTTGTCCTGTTTCTTATGCTCCACGTCGACGTGCATGCATAGCATGTCTGACAGTGTCTTGATGAAACTCTAGGTTAGTCCATTCGGCTGAGGATGATAAGCTGTTGTTTTCTGATGGGACTGCGTCTAGAAGTTCAGCCGTGAATGCGGTACTACTGTCAATAATTACTACCGCTGGGGAACCGTGCCTTAGGACGATGTTGTCGACGAAAAATCGAGCTGCTTCAGCGGCTGTGCCCCGCTGGGTATCTTTTGTCACCACATAATGGGTAATGTAGTCAGTCGCGACAATAATCCATCTATTCCCTGTAGTTGAAGTTGAAACTGTTCCAAGAAAGTCCATGCCAATTTTGGTGAATAGAGTTCCCGGAACCTACACAGGATTTGGGAGACAAGCTCGCTTGTCGGCTGGTGCTTTGCCTCTTTGCAGGCAGGGCGAGCACGTGCATGATTTTGAACAGTGTCTGGGAGCTTCGTCCAATAATACTTGAGTCGCCGTCGGCAAAATGTTCGCGTGTAGCCTAAATGGCTAGAGGTTGCCTCATCATGACACACTGTGAGAATTTCATTGCGAAGCGAAGTAGGCACGACCAGTAAGTAGGTGCTACCCGTCGGAGAAAAGTTCTCATAGACAACATTGTCCTGCAAACAAAATGACGCCAGTCTTCTTGTAAACAGTAGCAGCCCGTCTTTAGCTCGGCCTTGCAAAAAATCAACGAATGCCAGCAGTACTGGGTCATCGCGCTGCTGCCATGAAATGGTAAATGCATCGACGACTCCCAAGACTGCAGCGTCCATGTCCCTATCCTCGGTGACAGAGCACTCGATGGCTGACCGAGAGAGGCCGTCGGCGTCATTGTGTTTTTTCCTTGGCTTGTATACGACGGTCATGTCAATCTCCTGAAGCCTAATGCTCCAGTGCGCCAATTATTCACATTAGCATTTTAAATTAGTCAGCGACCAGACTCGGGAGACAAACTCACGCAGAAGGTCGAGGGACAAAAAATGCACTAGCCAGCAGGAACAGCAACAAGAACGGTCTCCCTACTGCCGCACGCTAGTCACTTCTTTCTCTTCTTCACTACGTTTTCTTTAAATGCCCGATACATCTTATCGTCCTCCTCTTGCAGTACTACATACACGGCAATACCTATAAAAAAGGAGAGGCATGGATTGCGTCAGCAACACGTCTTTCTACTCGGAATTGAGAATGTTTGCTTTTAGGCAAAGCTTTATAGGCCCACAAATTTCGGCGGTGTTGTTGGTGGTGCTGGTGTCACACTGGAAAGTGGGCCGATCCTGGCGTTATGCAGCAAGGGTCAAAGCTCATTGGCACATACCAGGCACAAAAAACAAACAAAAAGAAATAGATAGAAAGAGAGCGAGAAAGAAAGAGAGGGGGAGAGAAAGAGAGAGAGAAATATAGATAGAGAGAGAGAGAAATAAAGAGAGAAAGAAAAAGACCGAGAGAAAGGAAGAGAGAGAGAAAGAAATCTAGAGAGAAATGTAGATAGAGACAGAAAGAGAAAGTGCGAAACAGAAACAGAAAGAGAAAGTGAGAAAGAACGAAAATCACCAGGAAGGTCAGATGCACACACAACAAGCTTCGCTTACCCCCATTTTCTCGACAGGGGAAGGGCTGGTGATTTTATGATTATTCCGTGTTTTGCTGCACTGATCCTGTACGCGTACGCTTTATTATTCCGACACCAATTATATGGACACTCCAGCCGCATTTATGCCGTCGCCGTCGTCGTCGCCGAGAGGTTCCGTATAAAGTCCACCGGCGATAAAATCGTCGCCGCGTGCCATACATTGTATGTGCTAGTGAAAGCATGCGACGGTGAGCCAGCGGCTCGCGCACTCAAGGGCTGGAAGCGGGAAGGAAGTGCGCGGTCGCGCACAGCGCTCCGGAGGAAGGGTAGGAAGGTGGAGGGGCTAAAACTCCTGAAACTTCCTAAAGTAGCAACACTCTCATCCTCCGCCTTCGCTCCTCCTCGTTTCTTGTCTCTTTCGCGCACCCTCCTCGACCGTGGCGCGCCCTACAACACTTGAGCGTAGCACACGACCCTTCGCAGAGTGAATGCACGCATAGCAAGGCGGTGCGCTTTAGGCGTTCGCGTTGGCTTTCTAGCGCCGAGTACTTTCGTGTACAGCATAGCATTTCTATATGGAGGGTAATACAAATTCAGTCACGACAGATACTTTTTTTCCTGTTTCGATAACAATTTTTTTACAAGTATCTAAACAAGCACTAACGCCATACCATGACCCCGAATGTATCGCGTGCGCTACAATTAAGTACTCAACATTTCAGAAGCGTGCGTCGCGAGATCCTGCTGCGCAGGGGTGTAAATAACACGTTAACGATCGAATGCCAGTATCCTGGTCTCCAGCAAGCCCTCAGTAATCTAAATAATTCGGGCCGTCCTTACCATGTGAATTTGCGTATCAGCTATGACGCACAAAGGCTGGCAGAGGGGACGAACGCACCAGCCTTAGTGCCCTACAGCGAGTCCGTCTCAGATATATAGTGGCCGTACGAACTAATATTTGACGACTAAACGAGCGTGCGAACGACAAACGAATGATCACACGACTAAACGAACGACGACTAAAGCAGCGAGTGAACGAGCGGGCGGCCGCACGTCTTCTTCGCGAGTACTCCACCGCCGCACCTGCAACTTCACACACTTTAACGCTCACGTGAAATAGCGCATACGTATCAAAGACCTATGATGCTGTCGTTTGGCGAAGAACGCACCCCATAACTCGGTTTCGGGAGAGCACGCCCGCTTTTCATCGGTGCCTTTGTATCGCAAATCCACCGGGCGACTGCCAACGATGAACTCAGACAATAGAAACAAACAAAGCTGTTCGCGCTAAAGAAGGCTACTATACCAAAAAAAAGGCAGAGAGTTGCTTTTCTAAAATGAGTTTTCACGCTCCAGCCTCAATTTTTGTCAAGAGGACTTGACTGAATCTAAAAAGTTTCGTAACCACGTTTTCGCACGCAGACTCGCGTGCCCGCGAATTCAAGCCTGTTCGTGTACAACATGATTAAGCGCACCAAATACGAACACGTAGTGCTTATATAAACAAAGTACACGTCGCGTAGGAATCGTGTTAAAACGTGCATACAAATGGCAACATGCTGAGTGATCTGCAAAATAGCTACTACGCTATGGATCGCAAAAATTCCGCAAGCCTGACACGTATTATACTATGAGAGACTCGCAATTTAGCTTGCATAGTCGTGTGGAGGATGTTGATCGGAAGTTCCCCGTTCCAATAAGATGAATGCGTGTCTTTCTGAACCCGTCGCGCTTACCGGACGGTATCGACAAGAGCCTCATGTATTTGCTGAAACTATTTTGGCATCTGAAGGCGCAGTACGTCATGGTCAAGGAAACTGCCGTGAAGCGACGTCGCACTTGCCACAAAACTTCGATCAAGGCATTCGCAAACCAAAACAACATGGAAGAACAACGGCGCCAACATGCGCTCCTCGCCAGTCGGTAGCCGCTTCTCAAGCAAAAATTTCGGTGAAGCACGACTGTAAACAAAAGAAGTCGGCGTGAGGGCCCACGTGATGCCATTAGGCCAATAGCGACGCGGCGTCGGCCTCGGACAGAGGGTGCGTGAGGAGGAGGCGGTATTCGTCAAAGCGTGGCGATACTTTACGAAGTTTGGGATAGTACACTCTAGTTTGAGGGGTTTTAGGAGGGGCCGCGCTTTTCTGCGGCCACGCGCTCCCGCGAGGCCGAAAGGCTCCGACGGCAGGGTGGGCAGGTGGTGGGGCCGCGCGCTCCCATGGGGAGGGGGAGGGGGGGTGCGTTCTGAGCCGCGAGCGCACCGTGCTTGAAAGCCTTCTGCGGCGGGGGCAGAATGCTGCTTCTTTGTGTTTTCGCGGCTAAGACCGCGTTGATGCGAGCGCCGGCACGAAGCTCAATTCGCTCGCTGCTGCTGGAGCGCTGACTCACTCCAGCGTTTTGAAAGCGACTTTCCCCGGTCATCGAGTGAGATGCGTTCATGTTTGCTTGTGCACGCGTGACACCATGCTTGTTAATTTAGCTAGTGTGCCTATGTTTACAAGTTTATACGGCCGATGGCACTGGTATCCTTACTTTGTATAGCTGTCTACTAGTTTCGTCGGTGACTTTTTTGTACATTTTTCTTGGCTGGATAACTACAATAATTCATTTCTGATTGTAGCGCCCATAGTGTCCAATCCTGTATTCTATGCAATTGCTCTTTTTTCTATTGTGCTACATTGGCTCTACCAAACAATTTCCTAAGCCGGGTACAGGAATCATCTTTTCAAGATCTTTGAAAAATAAGTGTGGAACAGCAGCAAAATTTGACAGCGCCTGCTTCAGAAAATCAACATGAATGGTTGCCATACCTAAATGAAACGTTATGCCTGAGGAGATCATCATCCCCAAGACCAGTCATATCTGCGTTAGTTCTTGAGATTGAAAGAGCTCAGATGCGTTATTAAAATGGTGATAGCGCATTAGTCGAGCGAGCCAAGAGCTCAGTCTAGAAAAATGGAGATAGCTCATTAGTCAAGCGAGCCAAGTCTACAAATATGAAGAACTTACCAACAAACCTAAAAATGTGTAGCAGATTCGCTTCTTCAAACAGAGAGCAACTAATATCTCAATTTTGACTTCCTAAAGGAAACCGGAAACCGAGGCAATGCGATACCCAATACAGAAGTCATTCCTTTAAAACTGTGGTTTACCATTCTGTTCAAAAGTAACAGAAAAAAAAAACGGTTTCTGAAAAAAAGAAGAAAACAATAAAAATATTTTCCTGTAACGGAGAACGATGGGTGAAGTCTCCTTCGCAAACCGCGAGAACACACATCAGAAATCTGATCACTGGATATGATTTAAATAAGATAAGAGCACTCCCGTCTAGCTTTACTCCAGAAACGGAGAACGCAAAACCGACGATTATCATACACTTTCTGAAAAAAGATATCCGAGTCGATTGAAAACGTGGCGCAGCGCCGCTGCACAGACATATCGCAACGCGTAGAAATCAAAGTCGACTGTGATGCGAATAACGAGTGTCCTTGCTGCCAGTATATATTTGTCAAAGCCATAGTTCACGGTTAAACAAATCGTGAGCGCTTCATTTGTCATGTAGCCCCTTTCTTTTTGGGCGTCTTGTAGCGCAAACTAATTTCGAAATAGACAAATGATTCACCTGAAAAAAATTCTGCAAATTTGTTTAATCATCAGGTGCAGCGAGCACGTCTTTTTCTTTTCGAAAAGTCACTTTCACAGAATGGTACCAATTTACGCAATTCAAGAACATAGAAATATTTTTACTCTTATGAAATTGAGGGGCTTTTGTATGCACAAATGTAAGAATTTTCTTTCGTTAGAAAAAAAATGGAGAGGAGAAGAAAATAAAGACAACCAAAAGCGCTTGAACGAAATCCTTCAAAAATTGATTCTAGCAAATTAAAGAAACAAGTCTGCGTGAAGGGATTCCTGTGGTGGTCGCGTGGGTTATGGGGAATGGAAAACAGCGGCAATTTTACGGGATTGAGAACGTAGCGGAAATTAAGCGTGCGTTGATGTTGTCGAGAGTTCAGTACGGAGTCCGTTTATAAACCAAAATTAAAAAAAGTGACTTCAGTGATCTCGCTATCCGTTCCCATCCTGAATGCCACAGCCACATTGAAGTTCTTTTTCTTTTTTCAGTCATCTGGCGGAAGTGGTGAGTGGAGGAGGGGGAGGAGGAGGAAAAAAAGAAGGAAAGGCAGGGAGGTTAACCAGAAGCACGTCCGGTTTGCTACCCTACACGGGGGAAGGGGTTTAAAGGGATGAAACGAAAGGAGAGAGAGGGAAGAAAGCACTCGCAGTATAAACACATGCGGTTGTCCAACACTTCACAATCGGTCACTGAGGCCAGTCGACTTCATGAACTGTAACAATGCCCGCGTCGCTTTGTAAGCCTGCGTTAGACCGATTAGACAGCAGACCTTTTTCAGAGACAAAGATTCTTGGACCGTGGCCCCACGCGTCGCAGGCTTACAAGTGGTGAGTGAGTCAGTGTAAAAGAGTGGCAGGCCACATTACTATAAATCGAGAATCTATGATCTATCTTGCCGAGTAGCGCTTCCATTTGTTGGCATAAAAATTCCTTTGAACTATTCACACACGCACTTTCTCGCAAAACTCAAAAATCTGATGCAAGCACCAAGGTTTTATTTATCATAAATATTTCTTCAAATATTGCGTAAAACAAATCAGACGTCTTATAAAATTGCTGTTTTGAAAATATTGAGTTGTGTCTCATTTTTCACCATGAAAATTTGTACCAGTTCTGCATAGCCGTATATTGAAAAGAAATATTCAGAAAGGGGAGGAAAAGGTGAGATCGCTACAAAATTTGACGATAATCCCCCCCCCCCCCCCTCCCCGGTTATTTTTTTGTGTACCCGAACACTTTTGCAGTTTGAGTTGTACCAAAACAAAAAAGAAAGTTGCAGGGATTATTACCGTATCCCTCAATACTATAGCATAGCAAGAAAGCGTGAATGCAGTGCAACGGGCACATTTCTGACCATGACGGAAAGGCTCTAGGAAACCTAGTCATAAAACACTAGTGCGCGTTGATGACTAAGTAGGGGAAGCAAAGCATGGCCTACAACAAGGTGCGGAATGCATAATGGGAGTGAAAATAACGACTTGAAATGTTGGTAAAATTTCGCTCTGGTTTGCCCGTACAGCAGCCCAAAAACTATTTACACCACTGGGAAAGTACTGATCAGGCTTTTACTTGCGCCAGTTGAACTATGCACCAGTATGAAAGAACGTCTCTGTGCTACAAATATTCCGAATGGATGACTGAGAGACGCAGCCATTAAACCTTTTCTTGGAACCAAAACATTTAGTTGGCCACGATGTCGATGAGCACAAGGACAGTTTCTTGTAGCATTCGCTTGATAAAACTGCGTGTAAGTGATCGCACATTGGGACCGCAGCACACGCGCCTACGGCAAAGCAGTCGATGGGGAACGTCGCAGTTGGTTCTCTGGACTTAATAATTTGCCCATAAAAAAAACTGCGGTGCCCCCCCCCCCCCCCCCTCCAAGCCATTTTAATGTACGCGAGGCTTTGAGTACGCTCTTCAATCTCAATCCTAATGCGGCTACTTAAAACGCGTGTCGATACATGAAATTGCTCCTCGATAGTAAGACAGAATAGCGGTTCTGGTGGGTCTCAATTATTTTAGAAAGAAATTTCACTGATATCTGGGACAGCGACGTTCGACAACCACACATGTTTCTTTTTTTGTCATGTTCTGATTAGGGCTTCCAATTTGATTCCATTTCATTCTGGTGCCGACCTCGATCGTGCTTCGATTGTGCGATGCATGTTGTCCCACGTAAATATTCTTAGTAAACGGAAACCTACTTTCCAAGCCGATAAGTGTGTTCGTGAGCGACAGAACGCAACCCGAGTGCCTTTCATTTACATGCGTACCAGGACAACCGCAAATGCGTGATTGCTTTTAGTGCGTTTCACATCAATTCACGTCAACCTGTTTTGGTGACGCAGGAAACGATCTCAAAGCTGCGAGAGTTTAGCCTTTCCCTTCGGTGCGTGCCTCAGCCAACAGTGGGAGCTAAAAGCTTTTCCATGTCATCACCCCCTTTTGAAGCATCAACTTTCTTGCGGTCGAAACTGTGTTGCGAGATCCGACGGTTCGCGGTGGCGGGAGGCGTTTGCAGTCTCGGGTTCACACGGGAAGCTTGAAAAATTCGCACATCTTGACAGACTGCAGTAGAAGCTAAGCGCGAGGTTTTTAAAGGCTGCACACAGTAGAGGGCTGACAGACGCTAAGTTACTGATTAGTGGCACTAAATTTTATTAGGCAATGTTGAAAGAAATATTTCTTTTGATAGATTATCTCTGCAGGCATTCCGAACGTATGAGTGCCACAAGAAAAATCTACTGACATATCAGAAGCAGGCCTGCTAGAGATTCATTTTCTAAGATTTTTCTTTGCAGTTAGTCATCGCTTGCAACATATGGATTTTTCCCGGTTTTTTTGGAGGCAGTACGTTAATTCGAACCCAGATTCGCTTGCTGCCCATATACAGGAAGTATGTCCATGTTGTTTATTTCCTCTCAGCTTATTCCACAGAATAGTTTCCAAAGCGCACAATTTTTTAATTTAATTTTTAATGTAATGAGCCATTATTAGCAAGGAAATATGCTGGCCATGTTCATTCGCTATACCGTCACGCTTTGGTTCGGCAGTGTCATATTTATTCATGTAGTGACGCGCCTATTGCTTGTCTTAGCCTGCCTCAGCTGCCTGTGCTTATGCTGGCAGCGCATGACACCGCTGTTTTAACGGCTGTAGTCAACAATGATTAGGAGCCTTATAGCGTAAAGCTATTCCAATCTTCCGATGTCAAATTTACATAACCTCGACGCAAGAATCAGGCAGTGACCTGCGGCGCAGCGCTGCTTCAACTTCACAATGAAAACCTCTACTCGTTTATAGGAGATCACTGCCTACCGTGAGAGCTTCTTATCTACGTAATTGCCTGATAAGTGGCGAGGAACATGCACAAGTGGAGAAGGGTTCGGTGGGGCAGTGCTAGCGAAGTCAAAGTAGAGACCCGGATGAGGAAAGTGGTGCCGGCGTCTGCCATTGGTGGGCTTCCCCTGCTTAGCTTGCGCTGGCTAGGCAAAAATCGCGGCGCCCTGCAACGGACGATTACAAATGGCGATAGAACGGATCCTCAGGGATGAAGAGTTGGATTAGCAAAGTCGTAGACGTGTTGAGAGGGCTCGAAGGTGTTATAATACGATGCGGAACTTCGCATTAAACGGGCATAAATTCATTCCCTCCTTCGGGTCCGAGTATCTAGTGCCAGTGTCGGCAGCGGGGAGTGATCTTGTATTCCCTTTGGAACGGGGTAGTCTACGGCTATTAGAAAAAAAGTTTTGCTTTGTTCGGCTTATTCGAGCATCTTTTTTGCGTACACGTCACTCTGATATGATGAGTTCTTGTGGTTTTGCGACGTAGCCTGGCAGAAAAGCTAAGTGGGCGCAGCGCGAAAGCTTTTGACCAATACAGGAGGGATAAGAGCCAGAAAGGCGTAGAATCAGAAATACTTATTATTCGTTTGTTCGCTCTGATCATGCAAAATCAGTGTGTACACGTGATAACACAAGGTGAGTTCTCGCGGTTTTCGTGACGTCGCGTGACTGACAGGCGAAGTGGGGATAGCCCTAAATATTTTCTACGAATCTTGGAGGGTTTACAGCAGAATTCGAATAGAAACCTTTGGAATAGCTTTACGTTATAGCGCCCTAGGTGAACGGCCGAGCTTCAAAAACGTAAATGTAAAAAAACGTAAAAAAAAATAAAAACGTAAAAAAAACCTTGTTCATGTGCTGCAAGCACCACCGTACGCCATGCATTCTAGGCAGGGTTAGAAACGGTATTTTAAACAGAGTATAGCCTGCACTTACTACCCCGGAATGAAGTCAGAATCAATGTGATTTGTTCCTACCGTTTTCTTTATTTGCCAATGGTTTCGAAGCCACAGTTTGTCATGTTGTCGATTCATCATTGAATTTCTCGGTGCGATGTCTTTCGATTACTTATTTTAAGGAGAAAGCCTTACATGGCCGTGTTGGCGGTGACCTTGCGGTGACCCTCACAGTGACCTTGGCGAAACTACCGTGACGAAAAACGGCAGACACAGCAAAGAGTAATAACACGTCTAAAAATGCTTGGATGGACGTCACATTTCTCCCGGAGGTTCCTGTAAACAAAGTAAATTAGTTGCTTTGAAAAGAAAATTTGGTAAATTGCCGTCTGGGTGGAGAATTGAATCCGGGCCTCCATGGTGTGAGACGAGCACGGTTCCCTGAAGTCATGGCTGCTTTTATTTTCTTTATTACCGGCTTGACAAAAGAAGGTACATTGTAAATAGGCGCAGTTGAGCCCGAACGGCAAAGCATCAATAGCGATAGCAAATTTAGTAGTAGAGCATACGGCGTAAAAATAGTAGTTTTATGGGCTACATAAACTTGGGAACATTCGCTTACTAACTGAAATAACCAGCATGGTGTCAGTGTGCTCAAGCAAACATGAATAGATCACACTCGAAGACCGCAAGCAAACACTGTCAAAACGCTGCCGTGATTTGCTTTGACGTGCTTAATTTTTACAGCGAAGCTGTTAAGGGCTAGGTTCCAGGAGATCGCGTCCGTAGACCGACCGGCGTGTACAATTTCGGCTCCATGTGCGCGGTGGTTTTACTGCATGTGGGGGGGGGGGGTGGTTTCCCGCCAGTTTTGCACCGCTGTCAAAACAGATGATGACTGATAGGTCAAGACATCAATAACATCACATGTTGGTCACTTACGTCACGATTAAAGATAAAATCTTGCGTGGTGCATACCCGCATTGGATATGCTGGTATCAGCCAGGGATAAGAAAGAAAGAAAGAAGGAAGGTAAGAGAAACATCACGTGTGGGTCATACCCGCGTTGGATATATGGGTAAGAGCACCCGAGAGCAGCAGTGGGAGAGATGTCACAGGATCCTGACGCTACCGTGCAGTGTGCTGCGGCTATGAACGCTGTGGCTCGTACACTAGTCTATGACCATGGGGCGGACTTGGCGCAGCAAATAACGCACTACTTGTCCATCGCGCCGGGTGAAAACAATACGCTGGTGCACATACACTTTGACGAACATGCTGAAGACGCTAATTATAATGAATAATGATAATATATATATATATATATATATATATATATATATATATATATTCACTATAGCAATATTCACTACACCAGACCCACCATAGTCACACCTTCGCTGGCTTCCATTTTCACAGTAGTGGAAGGGCTCTGCATTTTTTGTATCTGATCAATTGGAGTGTGCCGAGTTGCTCTAGATTTGTTCTTTTTGCTTTCGCGGCTTACAATGCGCATGAACTTAAGTTTTCTAGTAGCCTGAAGAAAAAAGATAATGTCGCTCGTTAATTGTTTACGTTGTGACTCGTAATACCGAAATGTTCAGTTTCCGTAATTTGAACCTAAACCAATGTAAGCCACCCACTGCTTCGCGTAATGACTAATGAGTATTTTTATTTCTATTATGTTATGGTGTTGGGCGGGGAGCACGAGGTGACGGGATTGAATCCCGGCCACGGCGGCCGCATTTCTATGTGGGCGAAATGCCAAATCACCCCAAGTACTTCGATTTAGGTGCAAGTAAAGAAACCCACGTGGTCCAAGATATCCAGGAGCCCCTACTACGGCATGCTCATAATCAAATCAAGTAATTTATTTAGTTTATTTTGTATTACGTGAGCGATTGAGTGGGCGTGAGTGAAAGTGTTTCATGGAGTGGAGGTGGAAGTAAGTCAACGTCCGAAAAAAGGTTTGAGAAGTTTTAACTAGTGCGCACTAATTTCGTCGAGCTATCCCACCCCCTTTTTCTCTTTAACATTGCGTCTGGCCAAGAAGTATCTGACAAATGTTCCGCTATCAGAAACGCATGGTTTCAGTTTTCAGGATTCGAAATTTTCAATTCAGATTAAGGTGCACATAGCTATAATTTACGTTTCGGTAGCGTGCATCTGCACACATGATTGAAACCGCGCCACAAACCCTGCCTGCTTGTCTCTTTACAATGCGACGTCAAACGCATTAGGCTACAAGTATCTATCTAGAATCATTCGCCAACTACATGACACCGACGTCACACGCTCTTGTCCACTCAGCGGATTGCCCATATTTAAGTACACAGTTCATATTGTTGTGGCGTTATAACTGCCCTGAAAGCAGTATCTGTGTTCCGTGAACGTGAATGTTTCTCTGTCATCGTGAATGACAGAGTCAACGTGAATGTCACTCTGTCATCAGTGACACCAAAAAAAAAAGAAAGGAAAACAGGAAGAGACGTAACTAATCAACTGAAGTAAGAAAGACTGATGAAAACAAAACGAATAATAATTACCCGTTACGGTGGTAGCTGGCTAAGTTACACACAATCGCACATGTTATGCTAGTGAAAAGCGTCCTAAACTTATACTATATGGTGTTTCAGAGCGCCGCTCTTAGGCACCCATTCATGCGGCGAGCGTAAAATAAAAGGCGGGGACAACGAAGCGAGCGTGAGGCGGAAAGCGGAGGAGGAGGGAATGGCGAAAGCGAGAGAAGAAAAGCGCAGTGCCGCGCAAGACGGGTTCTGCCACGATCGCTACGGGATGGCGCCAGAGTACCGCGCGTCGTCTGTTACCTTCTTTATCTTTCTTCGGTCACTGCTTTTCACCGGCTAACAAATGTTAAGCGTAATTATCCTTCAACGCACGACGTGCTTAAATAAATCAGAAGTTTCTCGAATGATATCGATAGTTCTATCCGTTGGCTGTTGTCACCAAACAATTTTGTAATCTGATTGTATTCGTGACGCGCATTGTGTAGCACTTTCGGGAAGCCACACGGGCATAGAGAAAGAAATTCAACAAGAGCAGACACTCGGCGAAAACTGGCAAGAGGAAACACGCGACTCTAGTATTGACGCCGTCCTATTGTTGCCTCGAGCATCGAAAAAAAAAGGTGAAATTAAGTTAACATACATTTTTAAAATAATTCCCGCGAAAAGTAACAAAGTTGTGCGTATAAATGAATTCATACTTTGTGACTTATTTTTCTTGCGTTACCTAGCGACAGGCCAAGGACGCGCCAGATGCATGCGTCATGCGCCAGACCCGCCACCGAAGCGAGCGAGGACGGCTGTGCGTGTCAGCGATCGCCCGTTCGCCGACCCGCCTGTCTCCCTTTTTTAATGTAGCCTGGTTTCTTGGCCTCCTGGCATATTCTTGCGTTCCTTCTGTACTTGGCCACGCATCACTGCAATATTGCACCACGGCAAGGTGACAAATTTTTTTTTTCACAGTCTTCGACGCCATTTGGCTTACGGCACGGGACCGAGACTTATGACGCAGTTAGCAAAAAGCTGCTCGGTCGTCCTGGCACTGTTAATTGATTGAATGAATCATGCTGGGACATGTTTCCGACGCTTCCTAGTGGAATATTGTAACTTATTTCGGTACTTTTTAGGCACACTGGCCGCACAGGGCGCTGTGACGAAGTTAGCGAGAACCAACTCGGTCGCAGTGCCTAGTGTTGTGCATCATATTAGGAGAAGTTTGTGCCGCTTTCTTTGACGCCATACATTATTGAAAAGTAATTTCGTATCTTTTTGGGGTACTTTTGTGGCACGCTGGCCGCACAGCGCTCTGTGACGCAGTTAGCGATAAGCGGCTCGGCCATGGTGACAAAGTTAGTTTGGCTTGTAATGAATATTAGTGGGACAAATTTGTGACGTTTTTTGTGGCTCCGCAACAACATATACCTTCTTTCGGTACTAGCGCTTGTCGAAAACGCGATGAGCGGTTGCCAATACTGATAACGTGGGAGAGTGTTGATTGCGCCCGCAGAACGCGCGAAAGATAACGCCGAGGAACCTATCAGAAACTTGTAATTCGAAAATTCCGTCATCTAGAGGACTGATAACAGGCATTGCAACCACCCATTCGTCTTGAGTGCGAGTAGAAAAGACATTCTGCGAGCGTGTAGCTTGGTCCGGCTGGGAGCCTCTGTTGTGTCCATCAGTGTACATAGCGTACCATCGCGTAGCCTGTGGCAAAGTTTTGAAAACGCGAAGTCACCCGTGTATTTCTGCTAATAAAGTGCAGGAAATAATGCCCGAGAATGGGGCAATGCTTGGAAATAAGTTGTTGTTATATTTTATGGTATTCATTGGTATGAGTCAGATATTTTCTACGCCATGTATATAAAAGTGAATTGCTTTTGTTTGTAATGCCGCCCATTCACCGATTTCGCACGTTTCAACTCTATAGGCAGTATTCCTGTGTCTAAATACCAAAATGGCATGCTTGTAATTAACTTTTTTTTCAGCAGATGCCGTCCGATGGAGCTTCGTGCGGGAAATACTGCTTACCTGGGGCCACAACGTTGGATGAATGCACAAAAAGCCCGGACCGAACATTTACATTGAGCAAAATAAACATTTCCTCATTTGACAAGGCGTCTTGCGTCTACTTTGTGAAATTGCACGTGGCACGGATTCGGTGGGCCTTGTTAAGATCGGTATCAATAATTTGTGCCAAATAAAATGATTGCGCACCAATACCACGCCCGGTTGAGCAATAAAAAATAAAATAAAAAGAAAGCTGATGGGCACAGCCCACGTAACGCGTGCCTGCTAGCGTTCAAAACGAGCGCGTCCGAAACCGAAACCGGTAGTCGGGTTCAGGTATTGATAACTACCGAGTCAGTGAGTCAGTCGACGAGTCAGCCGACGCGCTTGACCTGCAGATCAGATTTTCGACGAGCGACGACTCTTCATACATATCCCTCTCAAATTATTTGCCCTAATATATCGCGAAATGAAACCACGTATAGAGCGGCGCTCAAATTTTGCGTTAGGGAGTATCGTAGTCGCCGGTGAATATTTGGAGTGCAGCTCTTAGTCGCCCATTCCTGCGTCGGCGTGCCATCGGCTTCGTACCTCGTAACCTAGCGAACGAGCACACCGAAAGCTGAGAACGAACCCGGAGCGCAGCGGGAGATGAAAGAAAAGAGCGCGAGGGGGGAAGTGAAGAAGGAGGCTACAACGAAAGCATGAGGCGGTAAGCGGAGGAGGAGTGGAGGGGAGACGTCCTGCGCATGCGCTGTTGTGTCTGGCGGTCCCTCAGAACAAAGGAGGCCGGCGCCGACTCAGACGCGCCAATCTGGAGCCCCTTTCTCGCGTCCGAGAATTGTCACCTGGAACTGAGGGATTAGCAGTTGGTCTCCGGGCTATCTCATGCGTCGCTAAACGGCAGCGTCGCCTCTTCGGTGCGGTTCCGTGAATTACCAGCGCCGCCCGAACCACGATGAGGCCCGGCGCCGATTGCGACGCGCCAAACTAGCGCCCTTTCGAGACAGCCACCGACCTCCCTGGTTCCGCGAATTGACAGCTATGGAGAGGCGAATCTTGAAAGGGGCCAGTGTCTGGCAATCCCGGGAGAACGACATCAATGTTCGGTTCTCAAGGTGTCAACCGCTGCCTGTGTTCGGGGGCGACCTAGCAAGATTGGAGGCGGAGCCCGGCGGGAAACGACGACACATCACGTGCGGGATATGGCCTCCTGATCAAAGACTGTCATTGGCTAAAGGAACTAAAGTGTATTCCCTCGTCGAGTGAAAGAGGGAAACGGAAGGGATAAAACAGGGGACTTGAGTGTTGTGGTGACGCGAGACGATCGACCATGTAGAGGCTTGACCATGTAGAGACGCTCGACCATGTAGAACGCTCAGAGATGTAAACGCTACTACATGCAAATATGTTAGCACGTAGACGGCTCCACTATCATGGAGCCCATCTTGTAATATACCATGTACAGTGTATATAAAAGAGTTTTCTAATCTCCCTGGATATCTCCTCCTCTTGGCAACTGGCACGGCACCATACATGGCACCCTTCGTGGACACCACGAACAATCGACATTCGCAACAGCGCTTAGTTGCCGGCGGTCCCGGCATCCCAACCGCGTGGGCGATATGCAAAAAATTGAATTATGGGGTTTTACGCGCCAAAACAACGATCTGATTATAAGGCACGCCGTACATAGGGAGGGGGGGGACTCCGGAAATTTGGACCACCTGGGGGTCTTTAACGTGCACCTAAATCTAAGTACACGGGTGTTTTCGCATTTCGCCGCCATCGAAATGCGGCCGCCGTAGCCGGGTTACGCGTGGGCGATATCATTTGTGCTTCCGAGGGGGGAAGGGGGGGCAGGCCGGCGTGAGGTGGGGAGGCTACACTTGTCCGCGGTGTGAGGTGCTGAGGTTAGTCCGCAGTACGACCGTAGGTGACGGGGATCACTACTCCTGCAAGGGGCGATGGCAAGCCGCTACAAGTTAGGCCTGATGTGACGCTCCCCTGAGTGTTGTCGCCGCTGACACTGGTGGCGTCATTTGCCCGCGACGAAGGGCCGCTCTCGTCGTTAGTGGAACGAAAGTGTGAGAAGCGTAGGGCCGCGCAAGACAGTTGTGCGGCGACGATGGTTACAATATGGCGCTAAAGTAGCGCGCGTCGTCTGTATGGAAACAAAGCGCTGCATGAGTGGAGGTCTGTCTGCGGCTGTTGTTATGAATTGCGCCCGAGCGTCACCCACGCGCTGCCTCGCGTGATCTCATTTCGCGTCTACCATCGTCAGAAATATAAGCAGCAAATTCCACGATTTCCATAGAAGGTACAATAAAGCTTCTTGACATCGATGAATGTAAAGCTACAGGACCGGATTGTTTATCTCGTAGAATTTTGAAAAACTGTCCTCGAGACGTAGATAAATACCGTTCTTTGTAATTTACAACAAGTCTCTCAGTGATGGCTAGCTACCTGACGACTGGAAGCTAGCGTACGTAGTGCCAGTTTTTATGAATGTAACAAAACAGGGGTGTGTAATTATAGACCTATATATCTCACCCACAGTGTTGTAAGACTTTCGAGCACGTTATTAATGCGACCTAGGTTAAACACATTACGTCAATAGAATTTTGCTATAAACAACAGCATGGATTTCTAAACGTTTCTTTTGTACAACTAAGCTACTCGAATTTTACCACGATATAGCCTCCAGTCTCATTTGCAGAGGACACATTGATTGTTTATTTTCAGATTTTCATAAAAGGCTTTTGACACGGTTTCCAATCAGTTACTACTACAGAAACTTGTATACATTAATATTGACAACTCTGTTAGAAAATTGATAATGCAGTATTTAACATAACGGAAACAGCAAGTTGTTGCAAATGGCAAATGTTCTCCGTGCGTTGACGTAAGATCTGGGGTTCCACAGGGATCCGTACTCGGACCACTGCTGATCCTTGTTTTTATTAATGACATCGGTAATGAAATCAACTGTACGTCTGTTCGATGATGATTGGGCATTGTATTGTAATTGCGTACAGCTGCAGGAAGTTCTCCATCGTTTTGAAGTGTGGTGCAGTTTAAACAGGATAAATTTGTACATTAGTAAATGGGTGTATGTGAGCTTTATCACAAAAGTTCATAAACTGCGGTATCACTACTACCGAGAAAATCAAGTTGTTCGCCAGGAATCTTTGTACAAGTACCTCGAAGGGACTTTATCTGAGGATGTATCATGGTACGAGCATATTGATAGCATTGCGCGGAAGGCCGCAGCTTCCCTTGGTTTCCTTGGGAGGAATCTCAAGCATGTGGGAAGTCAGGTCGAAGAGGCTGCATACAAAGCCTACATAAGTCCATTACTTGAGTACACCTGCCCTGTGTGGGATCCACCCCACTCTGTACGAATTAAAGTGTTGGAACGTATACAGTCCAGTGCTGCAAAGTCTGTCCTGGCAACAATGGATTCAATAGTGCAACGGATATAAAAAGAAATCTAAGATGGGCTCCTCTAAGCGAACGCCGCAAAAAACCTTCGCCTGAAGCTTTTTTTACACCATATACAATAATCAAACTGGAATCAAGGCATCGTCATATCTACATCCTCCGTATTGCTTCTCCACCCGAAGATACCATGTGCTAAAAGTGCGGGAGTATGTCCCCAGGACTGACCTTGTTAAATTTTCCTTCTTTCCGAGGACAATATCTGCGTGGAATTTGATACGGCTGATGTTGTGAGCCAAAACTCTGTTGATTTGTTTTACTCTGTATTATGCCACTAGGGATAAGGCCAATGGCGTTTTGTTTGAATAAAGAACAAAGAATCTCCTTATTAGCGAGGCAGTCGTGCCGCACTTCGCTCCGTTTGCAATGGGCCGCACGAGACAGATTGTCGGCGCTAGTTACACTATTCACAGCGTTCTCTTCCTAATATAAACCGTGTACCTATACATAATCATAAATCGAAATATTGACATGCGAAGTGAAAGCACGTATAGATCTGCGCTCCGATTTGGCATTAGGGAGTATCGTAATCGTTGAACTTTTTGTTGCTGCACCATTTTTTTAATTGCCTGTGGCAGGTAGAAGAACTCCAACCCTTGATCTAATTTACTCACAGAGGCGGCCATTACGTTTGCAAAAAGTCCAAGTCTGTAATTGAATAATTAAAATAATTGCGCTAATGAATTTCTTTTATTTCATCCCGTTACGCCATATATTTCAACCTGTGAGTTCATAAGGCCTTGGACTTGGAACGAACTTTCAGGACTCTACCAGTTTCGAGAGGTTAATATTCAATATGTCCGACGAAGTAATTCCGACGACAGGGGTAATTGGAGATGGCAGGGAGAGGCCTTCGTCCTGCAGTGGACATAAAATATAGGCTGATGATGATGATGATGTCCGACGAAGTACATTGACGTTCCAGTTACATTTTTTAAAGAAACCCCTGTTTTATGGATTGAAGCACAAACGTAACTGGAACATTGATGCATTTTGAAGGACACTTCGAAAATTGATGTCTTGAAACTGATGCAGTCGAGCGATTTCGTTCCAGGTGGGTACGCCTTTCGAACTCGCTAGGTACAATTCGTAGAGTAAAATATCAGCCGTGAGATAAATAGTGATAAGGTAAATTATTGTAATTTTATTTTTATTCTATTAAGCATTTTGAATTCTCTTAAAATATTGGCTCCCTCATCGCCTGATTTTGATGAAGGGTTATAAATGTGCTGTCTGCCGTAAGCAATTGTTAAAATGGTGTAGTTAAAAAAATAAACAGCCTGTATTATGGCAACGCCAGTTTGATGTTCTCCCACTAGCGCTCATTAAGTTATAAATTGCGATAACACCCGCCCGGGAGCAGTCGATAAACAAAAATTTCATTCTTCTTCAAGAGAACACACCTTATTCTACGTAGGTGTGAAAAATATAGCCGCACAAACACACACAAAAAAAAGAATGCGCAAACCACCAGCGCAACAATTTTATTTTGAAAGTTATATATGGGCTTCAATATCACTGCTAGCAATGAACCTTTCTTTACCAAGTGAACAGAGTCTGTGTTTACAAAACGTACTTCAGTAATAGAAATTGGATTACCATTGCCCCTTTCATGTGATTATAAAACGATACTTAAACAAAAATGAACAGCGCTAACGATTTCGCCTGTGTATGAACTTCCGCGTTCCATCGTCTGCTAGCTCGCGCTAGAACCAGGTCCCAATCCGCGCGCTCTGCTGCTCAATGGCCGACTGTCTGCTAATGTATGACATGCGACGGGTCCCATTTAATTACAGGCGAACGCTACACTCGCGCTCCAGTGGGCTGTAATATCCCGGTTGTTTTAGTTTGTGTGCTGCTGTTGACGTTGTATATAAGGTCATTCGAGACGCGGGCATTGCGATAATTCAATTAGAGAGAAAGCCTCGCCTACCCGGTTCATTACCCTCGCCGGGTCTTTTGAAATAAAGAAAGAAAGGCAGTAAGCACGGCTGCAAGAATAACGAATTTATTATAACCGTCACACTGCGGAGCGGAAGAGAGGAAGGCTGCAGAAAGTTAACGGCTCGTGCTGATCAGCAGTGGCCTTTGGCACTCTGCTTGCTGCCACGTCGCAGCATCAATCGCGAATTCTGGGGATTCGCGATGCGCCAGCCAAAAACCTGTGCCCAGAAAGAAAAGGAAAGGCAAGGAACAAGCAGGAAGACAAAAATTCGGCGGTTCAGACGCACTGAGGGAATCTACGCAAGCGAAGCTTTCCGAACTGATTGCTGTGATTCACGATAATTAGCGGTGATGTTGGCGGCGAATGTGTACTTTTTTCAACGTTTAGTCAGCGTTCATAGTGGTGATTTTATATTAAACGTTACCTTGCGTGCACCACTGGTGTGTGACTGCCTATAGTACACAGAGCACACAAGGAGGCTTGAGGCGTTGTTGTGCGTCTTTGTTCGTAATCTATGGGAGGATTGAGTAATATCATTGCCCCACGTGGCACATCACATCGTGACAGAAGCGTTAATCTTTAATTTAATTATGGGGCTGTACGTGCCAAAACCACGCTCGGTTTTTTAGGCACGCCATAGTGGCGGACTCCGGATTACCTTTGACACCCTGGTGTTCTTTAACACGCATGTAAATCCAAATGCACTAGCGTTTTTGTATTTCGCTCCCGTCGAAATGCGGCTGCCACGGTCAGGGTTGAACCCGTGACCTCGATCAATACAACAGCCGTCAAGCTACCGCGGCGGGCACAGAAGTGTTGATTTGACGCGCGACAGTTTCCGTAGGCTCGCCTAGACCCTAAGGTGTTTTAACGCGGTTTTGTGTCTTAACGCATTCAGTCAGTTGTCTGCTTGACAAATTTGCAAGGTGTTCATTTTTCAGAAATAGCAGAAGCTATTTCTACCGCACCTTCAGTTCGCCCTTAACCGCCTGTTTCCTTGCCTTCTCAGTTCATATTTTCCCTCTCCAGCCCTCTTCCCTTTTATGGAAAGTGCGAGAGTGGCAAGGCTCTTATTCACCTGTTTTGCGACTGAGTGGGCTCTGCCTCCTATCCCTCCTCCTCTGTACAGTTCTATCTACCGTCCCTATCGACTAGCACGTTAGTAGAAAGGCAAGCGCTGCAGTTTGTGCAATGCTTTTGAGGTGGGTCAGGGATCATTACAGCTGTCAAGAGGCTAATGTGGCGACTTCCAGGGACTTCCAGAGGGCAGTGTGCACTTGGCACGCGATGGAAATGTCCAAATGAGTTTCTCGCGTCGAATTTCTCCTCTGCCATGCTCCTGCCATGTATATGCACGCTCTGAACCACCCTAAGATGTAGGGTGCAACGAAACAGCAGCAGCAGCCGCAGCAGCAGCGCGAAAGTTGAAGGAAGAGACGAAGAACGCTTCGCATTAAAAAGCAGCGGTTGCAGCGCAATAAATGGGGACTGCACCTCACGGAGAAAAATTACCGAAGAGAAGGCAAAGCAAAAGTTGCAGAGCAACACACTTCCCTGTTACAAGCCACATCAATCTCTGGCCCGGACCAAGGGGCTTAACACAGTTTTATTCAAGTATATTGAGACTCCAAGCGCATCTCTTCCGTCTGCGTCGACGTGAGGTTCCGTATAAATTCCAAGGGCGATAAAATCATCTCCGCGCGCCGTACGATGTATGTGCGATTGAAAGCGTGTGAGGGTGAGCCGGCAATCGCGGCTCAATTGAATGTGAGGGGAGGGTATGGATGAGGGGAGCGAAGGAAGAACGGGGGGGGGGGGGGGGCGTTTTACGCCGGGCACGCTGGCCCGACCGATGAATCTTGAAAGTCATCCGCGGCGGGGACAGAGTCCGCCCCGCGATGTGTTTTCGCGGCTTAGTTCGTGTTGATGCAAGCGGCAGCACAAAAGAGAATTCACTCGCTGCTGCTGCCAGGCTTACACTCCAGCGTTTTCACAGCGAGCTTCCGCGGTTATCGAGTGAGATGCGTTCAGGTTTGCTTGTGCGCGGGTGACATCATGCTTGTTCATTTAGTTAGTATGCCGATAAAACTACTATCCTTACTTCGTGTAGCTGTCCATTATTTTCTGCCACAATATATGCTATCGGCTTTCGGGCGAAACTGCGCCTTTTTACTAGTGAGAACATAATGGCACATAAAACAAATTAGGGTTGCATAAAGCAAAGCAAGGTTGAACAGAACACTGTCCTCGGAAAAAAGGTGGTACAAAATAGAATGGCCGCTATTATCCAATGTAGTTAAAACGGGACCACTTTCACGTGTTGTAAGCGCGGCTGCACTCAATTGGTAGCGTGAAATTTAAGCATTATAATCTAAGCGTCAGAGAGCTAATCACTTCCAGCCATATATCCCACATGTATAGGAAAATGGTCGGCTGTGAAGCGGGCTAAAAAATGTACATTAGCAGAACATGGGTGCTATGCAGGATGCGCCGAGTTTGGCGAAATACGGGATCTTCACGAGCTCTGGCGGCGCCCCAAGATGAAAGAACTAATTGTAACAAGACAAAGTTTGTCCGTCGGCACGCCTCCAGTTTCATTGGTTTATCTAGATTCATTCTGGGTGGCTATCCTCTCTTGGGCGCTGCCATATGGGCGGTCGACAAACTGGGGCTCACGTGATACTACGGTCGGTGCATGGTCGTACCTTCCTTCACTTGTCTGTCGTTCCACCGAGTGCATTATAGGCACAAGCATGTTATCAAATAAATGTATTTATTGAGATAGTATTAGTCACAATAACGTGGGTTATAAGCATTTTAAAGTTTACAAGATGTGCACTGAATGTGTATTAGACTAATTTGCCGTGTAATACGTTTCGCGTTATACCACGAGGGGACGCTCGCCCTCCTCTTTCTTCTTCTGGATTGGATTGGCGCAGCTCGTTACGTGCTTGTGCGAGCATTTCTGAGCATAGATCGGTGTGCGCTGGTTTTTGCGCTACGCTTTCAAGAGATCGCTCGTTGCTCCTTCTCTTTCCTCTGGATTGAATTGGTGCGGCTCGCTACCTGCTTGCGCTCCCATTTCCGAGCACAGATGGGGGTGCGCCTGGTTTTCACATTAGGCTTTCAACAGATCTATCGTTGCTCGCGCTAAAGTAAGGCTGCGAGACGAATGAGCGTCTGCCTAGCGCAGTAGTGGTTTGCAACGCGCTTACCACGCGCTTACCGCTTACTCACGAATGCCGGAAAGCACTCATACGAGGGTCAGAAAACTACGCTTTATTTTCTTTTACTTTTTGATGCACCTTCAGACGGGCTAGCGCCGAGCGATGGCTTCTAGCAACCGCAGGAAAGAGTCTTTGTACTGGGTAGCCCGAGCGATCCGTGGCTTCTAACAAACGCAAGAAATGGTCTTCGCAGCGTACATGGCGGTTAATTTATTACCACGACATCTATGCCAAGAATGATTCCAGCAGCGGTGCAGTTACCCTGTCACCACCGCTGACGAAGTGGCGATTCACATTTTTACAATAAATTTCTATTTTTTGCGTTTGAACGCTCGTTATGGGGTGCACAAACTTCACGCTGTGGTTGACTGTATTCCAGTGCAGATTGAGGCTCGCCTCGTTAGCATCCACTAAATTTGGAATACAGTTCTATGCGACCCATGTGTTACTGCGAATAAAGGTCCCTGGTTGAAGATTGGCTGCAATAATGGCTTCGTCTCGTCGGTCGACCTTGAAAAGTCACAGCACTCCTGCGGTAGCGCAGACCATGCCGAAGACCCACGGTGCACGATCTTTTAACATTGCTATAATTTTGGTGGCTCGGTGGAACGTTGTCGCCCTTCATCAGGCGGCCTCGGTTGTACTTTCGCTTTCCGCGAAGAAGGCACTCGTCAAATTGCACTATCTTCCCGGGGTCCCCGAGTGGACGTCGCGCCAGCAGCTCGTCCATCATGACCTCACGGGCGTAGTTCTTCCAGTCGGCGATGGCGTGCTTCGATAAAGCAAACAAGTCGCTGGTCATCTCCTTCAAAAGCCGCACATTTACGCTATTGCTCACGCAGTACGTGAGCCAAATCACTTGCCGCCTAAAGAGGTGGACGTTCGGACGGCCGAGGCGGTCCGCGTTGGCGAAGTAACTTTCTTCACCTCTCTTCCCGTAAAGTGCAGTGGTACCGTGTAACTGCAAAGACTGCTTTCGGCACCTGTTGCACCGGAAGGCAGCCTGGCGTCCATTCTGAGTCTTCCTGTACAATGTGACCAATTCGCAGCAGAACTGATAGTTGGGCGAGTTGGTACGAATTCATGGTGAATTCAAAGCGCTCGTGTGCCCCCCCCCCCCCCCCCCCTTCACTGTGTCCGTGTCGATTGTGCGCGCAAAAAGATTTCACTATGACCAATTCGCCTTCGCAGGTTAGTTGGTCCGGGTTGAACCCCAGGTGCTCGCAGGTGCCCCAGTACTCCGATGACGCCGCCGGACCAGGCCTGGCGCTGGGACACGGTGGACGCACGGTGCTTGAAGCCGGAGAGAGCCGAAGCGATCGCACGAACTCTTCCCCTGCAACCGAGTCACACAAATCTGCGCTCCGAAAGCATAATTTGCCCGCCACGCTGTCTCCCCAGACGAAAGCTTTCGCCTAACTCGCTACGCTGACGTATTGAAAAGGCGAAAATGAAGTTGAAACTCTGCGTCAGTCATGTAGGTGAACGGGTCCAGACGGTCTGTTGGCGCTTGCTGTCGCTGGATGCGATGACACAGGCTGCTGCTGCCGCTGCCATGTTCCCGAGTTAAACTCAGGAAGGGTTTCGCGATGTACGAGTTTGGCACGAGTTCGCCTGTCAATTAAAACCATAGGTCACGCCCCACGCGAGACATGTAACTTGAGCGCGCACCCACCACAGTTGAGCCATGCCTAACTTATTGTTCGGCAACAGCGACGCGGTGCTCAGTAGAAAGGCACCAACAATCTTGACCGCCGAGATAAAACACTCACAGCGCACTGTCATCGGTGATGTACTGAGCGCCGACTATCGCTGGCTTATACATACGCGTATATCTTCTCGGGCTGTGATGGCCCCACAACATGGTTTCATTGCCTGCACTGTGGTGACCTAGCACACAGCAAATAATTATCGGCACGTCACTGTAGCTACTTGCAAGGTGTCATTGCGCCGTGGTGGACAACGATGCTGAGAAGTGCGTAGTGTTTTCCAACGACAACGTAACGCAGCTGTCATTTGAGATGACTGATCTGTCATCGGCTATGTATCGGAGCGGTAGTGTCGCTAACACGGTCAGCGTCGGGCATTACCCGCTTTTGTAGACCCGTTACGATGACATTTCTTCATCACAAGCACTGCACACTAAACAGTTGCAACACCTTCATGCTTTCGAAGTCTCATTTCGTAACTGCACACTAGAGCCCTCACCTGCCAAAATGCGATTGTTCCGGTGTCATTACAATATCCATCTGCTATCGCTGTTAGCTTCCGCACAAACAATTCGCAAGCACTTTGGAGTGCACAACACACTCAAAATACTGCGTATATGCGCACTGAGGCACCTTCACTGGGCAAGCGATGAAAAGCAATTAATTGTGACGCTGCACAGCTCGCTCTTCTTCACAATGCATCACGGAGGCTTCGCGCACAGAAATAAACATGGCACCGTACAGCCATTTCGCAGCGACAGCCGTTGCTGCCCTCTCTGTGGCTAGAGTGTCGTTTTTCGTTGGTAAAGCGGCGGCCTTAATAGCCTCAGTGAAGCGCAGGCGGTGAATAGCCATTACGCAGCGATGCGTCGCCCTTCCTCTAATAGACAGGGAATGGTCAGATCATTGTCATGACTGACTTAATCGAGAATTGCACTGCAGCGCCGCTGGCTACTTGTCACCGTATGAACTCCCTGGTGTGTGCGACCGTCTAGAATGTATCCGCTTGTAAGCTGTCGCCTCACTGTCGCCACTCACGGCAAAAAAGTGCAAAATCTAATAATTCGCTCGATCTCCGTTTGTCATCAGAAATTTACAGCATTCAAAAAAAAAAACAACGATACTTTAAGAGATAAATTGTTCGTTATTTTATTTCTTGTATTTTAAAGTATTCGATCGAAGGAAAGTGTAGATGCAAGAATGCACAGCATGTGCCCTGTTCGCATTCGACGGAGGACAGAAAGATAATGCTCGAAAGAAGAGGCACGCCCTTGACGCGCCCGAGAAAGGCGTGGCAAGCGGCTCACGGCAAGTGTGCAGATAGACAGCGGGACAGTCACGGTATTGCTAAATTGCGATAATACGTTGATAAGAATACGCGGTGCTGGCGCGTTTCGTTGCGCATTCTTCTGTGCTTGAAACGCCGCGCAGGGTGAGCTCATGTTGTCATACGCGGCTTTATCGCGACATTTCTTTTGGCCCGTTGACCTTGCGCTTTCCTTGCTATCTCCGTTCACTGACTGCCATCGAGCAAACTCGGGTAAAACTCGTGCGAACGAGAAACTCGGCTCATCCTGCATAGCACCCCATGTTTCTTTTTACTTTATTACTTTATGAACAGAGTGAGAAAACGAAGCTCAATGCGAAGTAGTGAGAGAGAGAGAGCGGGAATGAAGGATGTTCCGGTTAACTATAGACATTGCCCAGCTTGCTACCCTGTGTGTGCAGAGGGGGACAAATGAGGGAAAGAAATAAGACGTGAGACTAGCTCATCCACATGCATTCAGCACTAAGTAAGGTGTAATGTGAAGGGAATATCAGTAGAGAACAGAAAATAAAAAAAAGTCCACACAATACAGTTTTTCATCAGTCCGATGCTTTTAAAAAACACACGAGCGCATTTAGCACAGTTTACAAGATGGATGGACGGATGGAATAAACTTTATTGAAGTCCTGCAGATCATGACTCATCACGAAGCGGGCCGCTTCCATGTAGGAACCGACAGGCCAAGGCTCTGGGCCGCATCGCGGGCATGCGAGACAGTCCAGAGTTTGACGGTCAGCAAGAAGCGCGCTGCGGAGAGCCGCATCCCACCTGGCTTCGTCGTTCCTGTTGATAGAGCGTGATCGGGGAACACTGCCAGAGCCTGTGCTCTAACCGCACTCGTGGTAAGAAGCATCAGTATAAGTATCGGGATAGATCTAATGTAAAAGGAAGGGGTTAGGATAAGTGCACGAGGCGTAGTGTTAAAGCTTGTGCCCGGTTAAGTTTCGGGTGCAGGGTCGCATAAGTCCTACGTCCAAGATAAAAGTGCTTAGTAAGTTCGTTGTAGGTGGAGGAGGTGCCCCGATTCTCAATGGAGTCGTCTATGGAGCGTGTCGGAGCCGCGTGGCAGGGAAGTTCACGCGCAGCCCCGTGAGCCAACTCGTTGCGATTGAGTGGAGCAGCCTCAATCCGACCCAAATGTGCAGGAAACCCGTAGATAACATGATGGGTAATCGTTTGGCCCTTAATTTGTTTGAGGACTTGCTTCGAGATGGTACCCTTTTCAATTGACCTGACCGCAGAACGATAGCCGCTATAAATAGCGTCTCTCTAGTCATCTGATAAAGATACGGCAATTGTCATTTGCTCAGATACTTCGGAATTTTCGGCCTGAACCTAGGCACCATTTTTTTACTGTCAAGCACAAGAATTCTAAATGCATGCCGACCTCTGTAGGCAGCCGCATCCGCAAAGCTGACCTGTCGCTGATCACTATGTATCTGCTTGAGCACGTTGCCCCATCTCGCCCTACGCCGACCCCGATTATGTTCGGGATGCATATTCCTAGGAATAGGTGCAACAGTGGTGTTCTCCCGTACAGAGTGGGGAAGACTTGTGTATAGCAGCGTAAGCGCGTCGGCCTGGTAACCGAGTTCCTGCAAGATACACCTGCCCGCCTTGGACGCGGAGAGACGAACCGATTGCATGCGCTCCTGAGCCTCTTAATCTCCTCTAGGGTATTATGTATACCGAGGTAAAATTAGCGGGTGCGACTTTTTCCAATTATCGCCCCACGCACGCTTCATGTTCCTATACATGCTATACATAGCATGTATAGGAACCCCCATTAACACGAAATGGCACTTTTAAATGTAGTTTGTTTTTCTAGAGTAATTAAGGAGTGGAACATGCTGCTCCATTCACTGGTTCCCTCTTCTTCCATAGATACATTTTTAAACGAGCTGCATGTTCTTGTTCATTCGGGTGAAGAAGTTTCCTGATCCGCTACTTTCTATAATGTGTTCAGTATATTAGTACTGTGAATATATGTGAATAAAGTAGTGCCTTTATTATTATTGTGAATATCTGTGAATAAAGTAGTGGCTTTATTATTATTATTATTGTTGTTATTAATATTATTATCACTGTCTTAATTGTTGCGCGTGTGATTATTCATTGTATTGTAAATAATGATTGTATTTCCATTCCTGTAATGACCCTTTGGGGGCTAACAGTATCAATAAACAAACAAAGCTTAGAACGATAGAAAGCTGAGCTATGTGGTAAGGGGTATTAATGCAAAAAGGGAAAGGCGCGCATACACGGACCCAAGAGGAGAGAAGTGGACAACACAAGCGACGACTATGAACTGAAGGGAGCACTGAGGCGAAAAAAGAAAGAAGACACAAAACTCGTCTGCGCATACTGGTGCACTGAGGGGAAAAAAGAAAGAAGACAAAAAACTCATCTGCGCATGCTGGCAGCATGCGCAGATGCGTTTTTTCTCTTCTTTTTTTCGCCTGAGTGCTCCATTCAGTTCCTCGATCCCCAGATCCTCGGCCAGGTTACTCCATTTAGGCTCAGATGCGTTCTTGACAAAAATCAGATCAGGAGTCGAGTCCCTACACGTTGACGTACCAATGTGGGTTGGAAATGCGGGAACAGAGATCAACGTCAGGTCAAGATCCGTGGCGTCTTGCGAGAAATCTACCTTTGCCAGTATCATACCTATAGCCCCATACAGGAAGTGGAGCGTTGAAGTCCCCCGCTATTACTAGGAGATTGGGCCCTACCAGAAACACAGCTTTGCGAAACAAGGCATTAAACCTCTGCCTCCATTCATTGGGGCTGCTGTAAATATTGAGAATAAATATGCCGCCTAGGTTCAAGCGATTGGGTATAATTTCCACCATCATATACTCAACAGTGCTAGTGGTCACTTTAAGGTTGTGTACTACATGAGTGAGCTGATTGCTCGCCAAAGTACAAATTCCCTTGCCCGCCATCTGTCCAATAACCGGGTGATATTCAGTCATCAAAACATCAGATGCAAGAGTCTCTTCAAGTAGAATTATATGAGATTTCCCTTCATGGCTGCGCAGATATTGTTGCAAAGGAGCTCTCTTTCAAGAAAGGCCCCTGAAATTCCACTGCCAAACTTGGAATACTTCAAGGGGCGGAGTGATCTCGTACACGTTGAATGCTACTTACCCGAGGGGGGTCAAGAGCCGTAACAACATTGCTAGCCATGGAGCCGGGGAGCAGCACCGGAGGATCTATTGGGGCAATTGGTCCAGCCACAAGTTCCAATAGTGAATCGACCCTAGCAAAACGCTGGTTCATGCCCATCTCTAGTGCTATAATTCTATTCTGTATTTCTTTGAATCTGTCCTCTAGCTGTTTGACACCCTCGTTTAAAGCGGTGAGCATCTCCCGCACCTGCGATTTATTTGTGCGTGATACGTTCTACTGTTCACAGGCTATGACCCTCTCCTTCGGGGGTCGCGGCTCGTCACCTTTCTCAGCCATCGGAACTTCCATAACTTCTATCTCGATGGTAGCCGGTACTGCTCACTCTTAGCGCCTTTGATCTTTGTAATCTCTGCCATTAACCTGGTAATACTTTCCCTCATAGCCGCATTTTCGCGCTCTAATCTCCAAATTTTCTCCGCACTAGGATCATGCTCTGGCCGTAGCTCCGAAATCACCTCTGATAGTCCTGCACGGACCCGATAAGCCCAGGTGGGACTGCCCGCTTTGTGGGTGGTCTCCTATTGCTGCTGCTGTCCCTGCTACTGCTGTTGCTGCTGTGATGTGTGGTGCGCGACGGTGATATTTGTGGTGTGCGACACGGTGCGGTGGTTGGAGACAAAGAGCAGACGACGAGTAGTGCGCGCGCCGAGGCGAATTCCACGCTGTTGGAAAACGACGACGCCGAAGACCGTCCGGCGCGTGAACACACGGCACAAGAAAAACAACAAAAGAAAGCCAATCCAATCACAAAGGAACACGGAGCCTCGAGCAGCCAATGAGGAATCGACCAGAGCAGCAGAAAAAGGAGCCGCGCTGGCAGTAGGGGGGAAGAGTTCCAGAAGCGGCACCAGGGCAAGGTCGGTCACCGGATCGGGGGTTGAAGACGGCCGTCGGGTTGCGGACCCGAGCCACCAGGACTTCAACCGACCGGGGCCTCCTGGCAACCCATTCCTGGGCGTCGCCATTCCATCCATTGGGGAACTGCTGCCCGAGGCCGGTGAGCGTCTACGACCGTGGGCAGAACGAGAGTTGTCGGGCAACGGGCCCGAGCTCCACGACCACCTGCCCGGCCAGAACGCCGCCACCGTCAACCCGTACTGCCAAGCCGCCTGCCTTCCTGGGCATCGTCACTCTGCCCGATTGTCAACTGCTGCTGCCCGAGGCCGGTGAGCGTCTGCGCCCGTGGGCAGAACGAGAGCTGTCGTGCTATGGGCCCGAGCTCCACGACCAGCTGCCCGGCCAGAACGCCAGCGCTGTCTTTCCGTGCTGCCGAGCCGCCTGTCTTCTCACTCCACACCAGAGCTGCCCCGCACTGGCAGCCTGTACGACGGTCCGATACAACGACCTTCTATGGTGAGACCAACACCACTTCTCTCGTCGTCTCTTCTCCGCTGCTTCGCGTCGGACTATAGCACGCGCACACGCCCGCTTCCTGCCCGAACTTCCCTGTGTTTGTTGCTGTAATTTCTTGCTAAGTGTCTACTTTGATTCTTTATTCTCGCTTCTAGTTTTATTAAACATTTTTGTGTTTTTCAACAAACGGCTTTGTCCTCGATTGGGTTATGGGAGGCTCCACCTATGAGAACCGCCAGAAACATTAACACAAAACAAGCTGTCTTCACAGCTGCCATTGGTTCCCATCAGGATCACGCCGGGCCCTAGATCTGGATTGACTTCTGGATTCGAAGCGGACCCTGGAAATGGATCTTTCCCAGGCTCGTCCTCAGGAACTGCTCCGGGATGTACGGCGGCACCCTCTGGATCGCAATCTGGATCGGGAACACCATCCCTCGGGAGCAGGCTGCTGAGGGTGCTGCTCTTCGAGCACCGGGAACTGCCGCCCGTCATTGTAGTTGTCTGAGGTAGAGTGCTCCACTTGACCTCTCTCATCCCTGGTTCGTTCTCGCCGACGTCGTCGAACCACATATGGCACTTGGAAACGATGCTTATATTCTATATCGGCCATGAGATGGCTCCCACCGCACAGATTGCATTTAGGCAGGCATTCATGGCTCTCCGGATTAGGAATTACATACATAGAGGAATTACCCTCTACATATGGCTTCACGGGGGGGGGGGGGGGGTCGGACACACATCGGCACGATGTCCAAGCCTTCCACACCCGTAACAGACGTCAAACTGCTTGCGGTAAAGCATGCACCTGACTAGTGCATTGTCGTATTTGACGAAGTTGGGTACCCGGTATCCATTAAATGCGATAATGACTGCACCGGTGTCCTCAATCCTTTTGACTGCCTAATCCAAGGGGTTCCATGAATTGACGATCCAGCGCTGCACTACTTCAGGGCAGTCACAACGGGGGATGTCTCGGATGACTTCCGTAGCATAGGGTGCCGTGCGGTAGGCCGCAGCATCGTGCATGCACTCCGCCACCAAAATATTCTTGATCCTGACGTACTTGGTAGCATTCTCCTATTCGGGAGTACTGACCACGACTATATTTTGTTGCAAATTTGGACAGATTGTGTCCGCTTCACCCTCCGAAGCCTCGATAGAAGCCTTGGTGGTGATTGCATCAGCCACCACGGTCGGGCCTATTTTGGAAATATTCAGGCGACCTCTTAGTTTAATCACAATCTTGATATCATCCTTTGGAAGCGGCGGCATTCTTCCACGGCGAATAATGTGGTTCTTGACGCTAGCCCCGGCTCTTCCAGTATTCTGCCCGGGCTCCACGCTAAGGATAGCCTTAGGGTTAGCTCCAGCACTGTAACCGTCTTTCGACGATTCGGATAAAACACGTCGCTGGCCGTTAATCCGCCTGCCAGCATTGTCCGAAAATTCCTCGGGTGAAAGGTCCTCGCCTTCTACCGTATATTCCATGATAATAGTTCCCTTCAGGCGACCAAGAGTCCGGGAGCAACTTCCCGTCAAAAGACGGTAGCGGTTACAGTGAGCTCCACCGTCGGCGTCGTCAAAGCGAAAAAGAACCGCGAAATTGGAAAGAGTCACTCACTGCCAAACGTCTGGTATCCAGTTGTAGCTCACAACTTCACGCATCCGTCCATAGCAAAATTGTGCACCCGAAAATTAAAAATGCGGTCGAAACTGCCTGAAAAAAACTATAGCCGATGCATGCACACATGGACATGCTTGTTCTCCGTTCACAACATGGTGAAACTCAGTCGCAGTGCTTACTGTGGATAAATGTATCAGGTGTGTCGGTGGCCTCGCGTGAGCACATCAGGCAGCACAATCAGCTGGGCGAAGCCACAATGTCCCGTCCGCCCCTAAAGGATTTTATCATGTCTCTATCAGCAACGCAATGGCAAATGTTTAGATTTTGGGAAGAGAATTGGTCATAATTTCCACAACGTAAACTCCTCGCGCTTTGTAAAGTAAAATTAAAAGAGCGCATAGAGGACACGCACAAGACGGAACGCCACGAGCGCGTGTTTTGTACTGCACTTTTGCTCTTCCGTCTTGTCCGTGTCCTTTCACTTTATACCATGAACGAAGTAGCCAAGCGGCAAGCCTCGTTAAGCTATCCTAGCGCTTTCAAGGGCTACCTTATGGTTACAGAACATTGCCAGTTCGCCAGTGACGCAAAGTGGAGTGAGTTCGGAACCTGTAGATTTGGCTGAATGGAAGGAGATCACTACTATGCTTACGCAACTGTAGTTCTCGGCTTTTCTTTTTTTACTATAAAATAAATGAAAGTCCCCAGACCGGATTTTCTAAGTACATCCAGCCGGTTCTCTCCCCTAAGCAAACGACGATAACCCTCTCTACTATCATGTCTCGTTACCAACAGGCCACCTGCTCATCCGCAGCCGCTGCTTTACTATAGAGAACAAACCTTCCAACCACCGCCTCTTTGTTTTGAGCACATGTCTCAGTAGGCATGTGCACTATGAAGCTCGAAGTGTTATACACATTCCTATCACGCACATTTCCTGTCGTTTTTTTCAAGGATGAAGGCATTGCCATAGAGAGAGGAGATATCACAGCGCATGTTCACCCACAACAACAGTAAACGCACACACATGCGTCCATCAAGTGTATCTTGTCAGGTGGCACATCCCGCGCAGCGTGTAAACACTTTGTACATAATGTCACGGGTCAACGCGAACAAGAGACCACACGTTGAACAAGACGGCGGAGCAGCTTCAGAATCACCAGCACAAAGACATCTTCTTCGTCTTCGAATACCCTGTCCTACTACTCAGAGTCAGTTAATGCACATACTGTCATCGTCGTTTAAACGTCTATAGATAGAGTACGCGTCAATAAGGTGCAGCTTTACGCAAAATATTACATAGTAGATCGCAGACTTTCTACCGATTGATCGCAGATTCTCGAAGGACTGTAAGCCAAGCAGTGCCTACAGTCTGTGTTGTCTTGTGGTGGTCCTCCGGAGGACCACCACAAGACAACACAGACTTTAGAATTGATAAAGAAGTCTCAAGAAGAAGCGTCTTGCGTAGCTTTGCCGCTTGGCTATTTGAACGGTGTGATCCGCGTCACACGGACTCTGAGAATGGTGACCTCTGCTTAAAAAATGTGGACACCACAGTACTGGGCAATACTGTAGCGGACAATGGGGACGTTGTACGCAATGCAAAAAAAAAATATTCTTGAACACTTGGACATGTCCACTTTCTGCGAGTATTTTCCTATCACAACACATCAGCTGCGAGCCATAAGATTTTTGCTGTAGCCTGCAGATTTCTTTGTTTACCTCCGTCACATGAGCGCGAAATTAGTGTTGTGGTTTCTTTTAATGGTGATAATGTGACACCTCGATGTTTATTCTTGTCCGTTTATTTATTTACTGTATTTTTTCACGGTACGCTTTGGAGATTTCAGATCGTTTTTTAGCCTACCAAGTGTAGAAGAAGTACTCTTATTTGGAGACATTACGTATTGCTTCGGTTTCCCGCTCGCTGTACTCAGTTGTGGAAACAACATTACCAGAAAAAGCCAGTGCTTTATTTCGTTTTACACATTGTTCTGTAAGGGCAATGAAGTTGCCATAATTGCGTAATACAATCACACGGATGGCATTGTCTGTAAGCACAATTAGGCTTGCTATCGGTGTATATATAACTAAATAAACGGATGATGTCGTGTATAAGCCAGGCTTAGTATGGCTCTCGACTACGCTAGAAACACACTTACCCGTTGTGTGTCTTGCATTTACCTTCTGCCTTCATCGTATACCATATTGACTCCTGAACTTTGTTTCCCTATTCACATCTGCTGTTAAAGGAGGCAGAAATGAATGCGTTCGATATATTCAGGCCAGTATTTCTTTTCTTGTCCAGTACAGGAATAAAAAAAATAGAAAAAATCCGAGCATGCGAGCTCTGTGCAAAAATGAAATGCAGAATTTCTCCAAATATTCATAAACTGACGTCTGTAAAACGTAGAACGAAGAATAATAAAAAAATAGTGCGTGCACACTTATAAAATAACTCGCGGCAGCGCGCCTCCCGTTTCGTGGCTGGATAGGTAGATATCACCATGTACAAGGAAAACATACAGGGGCACCCAGAAATGAAAGTGCCGAAAAAAATAAGAAATGCAGAAATCGCATATCGTAAAAGTCAAGTGCACTTCGTTGATCAAAAGCTTCGTGGTTAAAAGAACCCGGTCATAAATCTTTTTTCGGGACATTTCCGCGCTGCCGTATCCCGGATAGGGCAGCGCGGTTACATGTGTAAACGATAGTGCTTTAAGTAATTGATTCTCCTTTGGTGTTGTGTGGGCTACTAGCGTGGCGCGCCTTTCACAAAGAAAGCCAACAGGCTAATATGTATACGCGTGATGAAAGGTCATCGGGAGGCTTTTATTACCATGCAAAGCTCTAAATGTAGTATGCTTTCACAAGAAACCGTAACATACAAATGAGAACGGGGCGCTGTGACCATTCAGAACAGTGCTTCTCTTTTTCTTTTTGTAGTAGTGAAAAAGCTTTTATAAATTGTCGCTCTTCACTCCCTCTGATTAGGCGCGCCTCTAGAGTCACTTCCAATTGAATAATTTATCATGTTTGTGGCAGTTACCTTTTAGCCACGCTAGATATCTAGTTCTGTAAGGCGATTCCCTCACTAAATAAAGTTCGCATAAAATCGCAATCTGCTATGCAAGCTGTAAAATTCAGTTTTTATATTTGTATACGAGCCATTCTCCCCATATGCTTCGAACTCAGTTTTGACTCTGAACGTAGTGCGAAGAATAGTCCTACTTTAGTGTTGTACTAACAAGTGCTCCACTCACCACTTTGACTCAGCCTAACTGTGGCGTTTTGATGCTAAGCCATAGATATTACCAAGACCAATTATTCGAGACAGGTACACGAGCTACCGTGCATGTATTGCAATAACGCCCATGCACTGAGATCATTAAGTACACTATACAAGTTGCAGTTTCACCCGAAAGCCGAAGCTGCGAGCTACCGTGCTTGTATTGGAATAACACCCATGCATTGAGATCATTAAGTACACTAAAAAAGTCACGGTTTCGGCCGAGAGGCGGAGCATCAATAGCGATAGCAAATTTACTAGTAGAGAGCTATACGGAGTAAGGACAGTAGTTTTATCAGCTACATAAACTTGGACACATTCGCTTAGTAACAGAATTAACAAGCATGGTGTCAGCGCGCACAAACAATCATGAATAGATCACACTCGATGACTGCAACAACCACTGTCAAAACGCTGGCGTGAGCAAGCGCGGCTGCTGCGACCGAAGGTTCGTGCGGTCTATCGCTTCAACGGAAACTGAGCCGCGACGGCACAGCGCATACAAAGGTAAGAGCCATGTGGAGATTGCTTTCAAGATACGGTGCGCACGACCGCCCTCAGCCGCGCAAAGTACAAGTACGCAGTTGCTGGCAGAGTAGAAGCCGCGCCCCGTTCCTCCCGCGCTGCCTTCCTGCTTTCCTCTTTTCGCGTGGGAGATTGAGTCGTCAGTTGCCCTTGCAACCGGTCGCAAGATACGCATTTGGTGCCGCAGCTAAACGTCGCCTCCAATCCACCAACGGCATTTCGCATGACGGAAGACTTCGTGTTTGCTCTCCGCCGTGCGCTCGCTCTCCGTGAAAGCGCGCTTCCCTCGTGCGTTTTCACTCGCACATCAGCATACGGCGCCCAGCGACGGTTTTACCTCTGTTTGACTTTATACGGAACCTCACGGCGACAGCGATGGCGACTGCAGAAATGCGCTCGGTGAGTCCATATAATTGCTATTGCATTTAAAATTGACAGTAACTTTAGCATAATTCATAGAGGGTGAAGGCGAAAGCCTGCGCACTCAAGAGACATTCATGAAATTATTTAACATTCTCATTCGAATGCGTTGTTACTTCTTATAATCTGTTTTCTTCCATCAAAGGTTGTTGGTTCGAGTGCCTTAGTTAACTCTATATTAATTATTTTCGCCTTATTTACTTTGCTTAAAGCCCAAAGGTCGTGGGTTCGACTCCCACATAAGATCAATGGTTTGACTCCCATCATAGCTCGTCCGTTCGAGTGCCTGAATTAACTTTATCATAATTAACTTTACCTTTTTCGGCACGATGAGCGGCATGGGAGCCAGCTGTGGAAGAAGACGACGAGCGCGTCTCTGAGCGAGGCGAGCTCAAATGAGTTTCTGTACCGCACGGCACGTTTTTCAAGGCCACCGTCTTAAGAGGCATTTAAGACTTTATCCTTAAAACGACAATTCGAACGAACTTGCTTGTCCCGGTTACAGCAGCACATTTTTTTCTTCTTAAAGTGGTAATTGCTATCGAAAGGCGAAGCATTTAAAGTGATGCCAAGGTTTAGCACAGAGTTGAAGCTTTTCGAACGGTATTCAATAATGTGCAGGGACGACATGTTGGTGTGACGTAACACGCGAGCCATCTGCCGCCGGGCAGCAGAAACACACTTGTCAACAACCAACCGACGAACAACGTTGGCTTGAGAGGAGCACTGCCAGTGGCATTGCAAACATCTCGCCTCGGTGGCACACAGGATGAGACCGAAGGGAAATTGTTGGCATTCGTAGCTGGAAGTTTACGCTCATTCCTTTAAGACCGCTGAATAAGCCATGTACGCACTCGTTTGTTCGGAAGGAACGCTAGCTCTTGTACGCAATATGTTCGGGTCAGCGGAAGGGAGGACGCGGCCCTGACTTCAGTGCAGAGCTGATTGAGTGGAGCGTAGCAGAGCGTCTGCTCGTCACCGTCCTTTTTGCAGCCAAACGTTCACCGTGTGTGTCGCGTTTTTGGATATAGTTTAATCCACATTACGCAGGCCGCGCATGCGCCGGATACTATGACAGCATGACGGGGGGGGGGGGGGGGCAGTGGTGGCGACGACGCCGCGAACATGCCTCGAGTGTCCGTGTAACTGTGATTGCAATGAAAAATTTTATTGTGATGATCCTCATCAAGACAGAGAGGCGCATGTAGGGTTCAGGCACTCTTACTGCGAGCGCGCGGAAAAAGTCGCACGGCCGCTTAGGTTGAAGTAAAGATGCGTTCGAGGCATCGGCCTCTTGTCTGCTTCTCTCCGTCATAATGGCGCAGTCTACAACAAAGCTGCCTAAAGTCTGTCCTCGTGGTTCTTCGGCGTGGCGGGTCTCACCTGATAAGGACCGTCGTACACGTTTCATTGGTTATGGAGCCCGCAACCCTACAACCATCGCAAGTACCCACCGCTCTATCTGGGGATGGCGTCCAAGGCTCCTCGGTCGCTCTATAACAGGACTAAGTCCAAGTCATTCTCAAGCTGACACAACAGCTCCAGGTTATGATGAGCACCTTCAGATCAGTCAGGGGTTGGACTGCGGTTTGAATTCACACTGAGACAGCGTTTCGACCCCTCCATCTTGAACCCGTCCTGCCAGGGAACCCCATTCACGCTTTCCTTGGCGAGGATATCCTCCCAGACAATACTTCGAATTCCAAGCCACCAAGGGCGGCCATCTACGCTTCCTTGGTGGTACAACCGGCTGCCGCGTCTACCACAATGACCGCACTGTCCGTGGATGGCCTCCAAGCCGCCTAGGGCAACTGGACAGGCAGCCTGGCGTAGACGAGGTGCTGCGACTTCCAGCAGCTGGCTTTCGTGGAAATTTTGGCGTCTCCCGGCTTTCAACAGGACGCCGTACTTTGGGTGCGCGCTATCATTGCCTTGGGTGATCGTCATGCTTGACCAGACCGCAAAAGATGGCTGCTTGCAGCAAAACGACTTTGCGCTGTCGCTAAGGCACGGTACAATTGCGAAGGCATCAAGCGGCGGACCTGGCCTGAATGGAGTGCAGCACTGATAGGTGCTTTCGGCCGGCTTCCTTATGCCTGCGGTGAGTTCGACCAGCACTATGCTGCAGTAGGTGCGTTCTGCAGCCCTCCGACAGAAAGTTCCGCCGCAAACCTCTGGCAAAGCCTCCTTTTGCAGATGCGGGTCTGTAACTTTGCGTCGGTAACTGGCGTCGCACATTAATTACCAGAGGTCGAGACCAATGCACAAACACATCAGTCGACGGCAAGGCCTCCAAGCTGGACATCGGTTGGGCACTTGAAGGCGCAGGCTCACCAGATGACGCCGTCCGCTCCATCTCAGCTTATGGGAAACGCTCGGCGAACCACCCACTTCTGCTGTACTGAAACGTTTGTACCAATTATTTATTAACAAAACTGGAATTGATAGCAAAAGTTACCTAAAACAGCCAAATTATATATTTGTGCGAACTGACCACGAGTACAAAATTCGGGAATACCAGGCCAGAACGAGCCTGCACGGAAATGCGTTTTTTTTTTGTAGAAACTCTCGCTCAGTGGAATCGACTGACGTCTGAGCATGTTTGCATTAAGAATGAAGATGTATTCTTTGCAAGCTTGTAGCCTCCCTGCTTTAACGCCTTCGCGCTAAGCGGGCAAGTGTACGAATAAAGAAAAGAAAAACCTACCTCCAGGCGGCCTAGGGGATCAGGATTTCCGAAGGCTTTATTCAGCCCACAAGAATGGCCACCGGAAGTGAAGTTCCAGATCACAATCTCCGGCCATCATTTTCCGTGGACGTCACGGGCCTGTAAAATTCTTCCGAGGTCGCGGCTTCTGGCCGATCTAGTATCCCGCCCAAAACATTGAACAGCTAAACTACATGCAATGGGTAGTCGTACTCCGATGATGGAGCGCTAACACTCTAGGTCCTATAATACCGATATATGCACGGATCCTAAGAATTAGATACTCAAGGACTCGTCAGACGAACACCTCTGGACTTCGCCGCAGTCCTTGGCACAATACGGAAACGTTCATGCCTTGCCCAGTGACGTCTCGCTGAAGCGATCCACAGACACCAACACGGCTGTGGTCATCATTACACAATACCTGCGCTGGTCCGAGGTCATCATCCTTGAAGACCTGTCATCCTCCCATCATACGCGATGCAGATTGAGGGCAAGTCAACTCCTGCAGATGGCATCAACACTAATCTGGACGGCCGGGAAGCGCACAGCGTTTTATCAAGATCTACTTGATAGAGCACCTTGAGGAGCCTTGTTCTGTCAGCGGCAACTCAGTAAAAGCGCAAGTTGCGCAGCATACTAGCACGGATGCTCGCATCTTCATTCAAGCCATGTCATACACAACCGCGATGTTTGCGATCAACCACGTTGAGTGCTACAAACAGGGGTTCAGCACCCAGGATCTCCTGCCGCGTTTTCCCAACCATGACGGGCTAATCATGAGCAGAACGCAGCACTCCTTGCCGCCCGCTAGAGAAGCCGGTTGCGCATGCACTGGGTGCCTCAACGACGACGAATTTTTTCCCAGCCTTGTTGCCTACGGTGTTCACTATCCGCTTGCCCTCAAAAACCCCAGAGCCATCCTCGGCAGCTTGGCAAGTCGTAGCGTGGCCGAGTGTGATGATACTCATGAAGACAAAGAGGAGCACTTGTTCTTAGGCGTTAGTACTGCGGGCGCGTGGAGAAAAGAGGAAGCGAAGAGGTGTTCGGAGCGTCGCCCTCTTGTCACCTTCTCTCCATTACAATGTGTACTTCTGTGACGAGGTTGCGCCACGCCGGTATTGTTCTGTTTCGGCTAGTGGTGTCTTCACAAAAATTCAGAAATCACCATTAAAACACAGGAAGGGTCATGATTTGTCATGCGAATAATATGATGAAGCTTACGGATTTATACGTACCGAATACGCAAGTGAAACGATAAGGTAGAGCGCTATATTGCACTCACGTGAAGAATGTCGTGTTCTGTACAGATGCATCCAAACTGTGTAGATTTCAAGGTATACAGGAGCGGGAAAACATTCAGTCGATACTGTATTACAGAAGCTAATTATTCAATTATAGCTCACCACAGCCGTCGCGTCATGTATATTGTAAGTAAGGTGTGCGATTATTTACAGGGGAGGATAGATGAAAGGACATGAAGGGAACGGCCGAAGACGAAATCCAGTCTGGTACGATCAACCGCCTAGTTCACGCGCGCCCTCCCCGCCACCTCTTTGTCTTATTCTTGCTGCTCGCGTTGCCCCGACATTTTCCCCGGGGGCAGACGAAGCTGGCCGAGCGAATTAAATGGGAATGTGATGATACTGCTTGAGGTGAGCCACATGAACAACTTGAGTCATGCGCGAACGCCGATTATTTGCAGTCACTTGGGGTGACAACGTAGCTTACGTCACTTACCCCCGTTTTCTTAAACACGCCTTCACTAAGCGCTTCTCCTCGACTTAGCCAAGTCGAGGCGACAAGCGTTCCTTCACTCAAGGCGCCGTTGCGTTTCATGAACACTACTTCACTTTTCCTCCGCCAAAGAACGCCTTGAAAATGCGCCCTTGACTCGAGTGAAGTGCACCGACCGAGAAAAGCGTCTGATATCGAGGCTATTCTTAAATGCTCTTAGCAAAAGCCCAATTATTTAAGACAGGTATGTGTTTCGGTTAATTTGGCTTCGTTATAAATTGACAACATGGCGCAATGCACAAATTTAGCTCGGCAGCGCTGCCACTGTTAGCGTTCGACTGATAGATCAAGCGGGAGCTATGTTTGAGGTCTGGCAACGATCGCACCCCAGCAGCTGAGCATGGCGCATGGCTGAAAAATAAGAAAATTTGCGCCCGCATTTGTCTGCTGCTCGTTGTTTCCTTGTGCTTAATTTGTGGTTCACGTTGCAGTTGTTAATCGTGGTTATTATGGATGATATTGTCCGTGTGTGTGCTGTGATCGAGCCGGACTGACTTCGAAGGAGACAACGCATGGAACGGCCGATGGGCAGCGTTGGTTAACTTCAAGACCATGTGCTGCTGAAAGCTTTCTGAAAGCAACAGGACAAAAAATAAGGGTGAGTGAGCAGTTTATGCATGGAAGCACATTACGCTGTTGCGGTTCTCGTGAAGTTGCCGCCACGCTATCAATAAAACGTGTCCGATGTATCCAAGCATGCAACTGGCTCCAGTTGCTCATGCTGCGGGCATTAGCACCCGAAGCATACTATTCGAGGCAGCATGAGATTTCGCGAGACGTACCTTTTTTTTTCTTTTTTTGCATTGGAGCTTGTGGGAGATTCTTCGCGACAATCTGTTATCGGTTTAGTTGTTTAAACATAAATGCACAACACACCGCTCCGCGACTGTGTCCGATGATCATTCCACTATCGCGTAAGAAATCTTTGAGTAGAGAAGAAGCAGTTGTAGTATACATGTGCCAGAATGCATATGGTTGAGTGCGTAGCTCCGGCAGTTTTAAGGAAACAAACGTTTTTCAGTCCTGTACTTTATTTTAGAAGCCGCGGTGGTTAGTCGGTTTGTTCAAATTGTATCACATATCGTCAGTGAACCAGCTCTGGTGCCTGCATTTCCAGTGCTGCTTCACTTCACATATACGCTACGCAATATTTTATTTTCCCGAAAATTCACTTCTCAGTTCATTACCAGCATTAGTGTTTTATCGTCTTACCTTTTTCATTGTGCTATGTCGCAGCATCTCCTGCACTTTCCATAAACTGTGCTTTCAAGTTCACGCAACGCCCAGATTTTTTTTTTTAGTTGTGCTATGTCTTTTCATTTCAGTTGCTTAGCTGCACTGAACTTAGCCCGCGAACGCTTTATGTACATACCATTTTTGGCATTCTGCTGCAGGATGTGGGCCTTGGAAAGACCAGCTGATGGAAAAAAATCAACGTCTGTGTTGCACTGTAAGACATGTGACTGACGGGAAAGCATCGATAGATACGGTGTCTGCCTGTTGGAAATGCACCATCTCGCTTCCCTGAAAGAACTTAGGTGCTGCGGAAGTACTTGACTGATCAGCCCGGTCGTTAGTCTGTGCTTATTTTTTATGCTTATCATTAATAATATTGATGTTATGTCTGGCCACATTGACAAAATGGTGAAATGCACGCCGTGTTATTTAAAACAGCAAACATGAAACAGCTATGCAGTAATGAAATCAAACTCATATTTCATTCCTCTTTAACAGTGATATATAATTGTTTTGAAGAGCATAGTCACGATGATGATCTGCGAAGTCATGAGTTGCCCATAATGTGTTACGGTTGAGACGTGAGCTTTTTACTGCCCACAATTTGTAATGCAGCACGTAAGTATTTAGTGCAATGTTGAAGCTACTTTTGCTTGAGCAAGTGTACATCAAGAAATATACCATAATTTTAATGGTTGATCTCAGCTTTGCTGAACTCATGGTAGTATGCGCTCTATACTGTATTTTTCAGCAGCCTGTTGTGGGATCCCACAAGACACGCTCTGTTCCTCAGTCAATTAGTGAACTTCTGCAAGCCCCATGGAAGCCAACTGTAATCCGCATCGAATGGAAACAATTTATTGTTCCGGCCTTCATAATTAATCTTAAGCTTACGTTAGAAATGGAGCTGAAACAGCGTATATTCTGTAAAAGATTTATCACTGCACACCGTCGGGTGGCCACACCCGACGGTATGCTATGGTCTAGAACACTGCTAGTCTGCTGTCTAGAACACTGACGGTGTTTTATTATAAAATAGCTTTGTCAGTAGTACTACTGCTTATGTTTGTAGGATCAGAGTCCACGATCTTTTTGCAATCCTATCAGAACACAAAAAGACGAGGATAATTTTAATTTATTGTTTCAGAAATTGACACTTTGACTGACAAGAAATTATTCAGTGATACAGAGTGCTTTATTAAATATGGCTTAAGAAAAAAAACCTGGATGAAAAATACAGACTTAAGCTGCAAGGTGGATATGAAGGCAGATTTATGCAAAATGCCTTTAGTGGTGATGTTTGAGCTGTTAGGATGTCAGAAAGGAGATAGAGGTTTTAGCCAAAATAGTGCGACAACGACTACAGTGCAGCAGTACACATTAACTGGAGCTCCACTCTTCTCCCCTTGCACACCAACGCACGCGCATGCCCTTGAAAAGGCAGTTGCTCTGCGTGGTTGCGTTGGCAGCCTGGTTCCTGCATAAGAGAAGGGGTTGGTTATAAACATAAAATGATGGTAACACACGTAAAAACTAGCTTAGGTACACTACTCGTTTTCATCAGTTTACTTTTCGAAGTAAATACATTCGTTAAAGATTTTCATTGTGTTCAGGAAGCCGATTTTTTTTTTACATTGATAAGCTCGGACTGTTTTCATTCATATTTGCAAAGATACAGTTTTAAGCTGGTCTGGCGTTTGCACAGCCAGACTGACATGCAGCAATCTAACACTTACATAATGCACTCACTAATAGCTGGAATGTGGGCAACAAATATATGTGTCATATACCTGCTACCACTTGCTAGCGTTTTCTGTATTAGGAGCTGGGTCAACTGCTACAGCTTTTTTTATCACAATAAAGATAATGTGATGTACAAAAACTATCCTCTCTTGTATTGTTATTCAATGTTTTGTATTGGAATAAAACATTACATTCCCTCTGTATACGTGCAGGTATAATTATGAATACCATTTCATGGTTGCTCACTTCCTCGTTGGGCTTGGATGTTCATAAGCATAAGCTAATTAAGCTGAATATTTTGAAGCAAGGCTCAGGTAATTATTGCTAACGACTGTAAATAGCAGCTACTGCCACACGTCCCACGCAGAATTACAGTATACTTTTTGTTTTCCCTAGAGCAACTAACTGCATGAAATTATAGGGAAACAGAAAAGTGAACACACCTGGTCGCTTTTAGAGAAGCTCGCCTTGCTGTGGTGGGCTTCGCCGTCCTTGGAATAGCGTAGTAATTGATGGACCCGAGTACAAACCGCTCAGGCGGAGCGAATTCCGGCGCTCGCGAAGCCAGACCCGCATCCAGCAATCGAGCACACAGGCAATACACCCACTAATGGCAGGAATCTTCGCAGTTGTTTTCTTTTCATAGGTTCGAAGTCCGCCGCAGTTATGTATTGTGCCGCGTTTCAAATGATGCTGCTTCGTATGATCACCCGCGATAAACAGGGCACTGGCGCTGATAGTAGTTTCGGAGGACTCGCACGAAGAATACACGTATGCAGGTCATCAACTGGCTCATGCACGGAATAAGACGACAGGTCACTGCACTAGCTGGCAGTCTTCTTGACAGGATGGCCGATCTGTGTCGGTGCCATAGTATAGAATTACTCCGTTGCCGAAGCGCTCCAGAGGATTGCACCGGTGCGTAAAACGATGCCCTTGAAGATGCGCAGCATCGTTAACGAAAGAAAAGCTGCGGAGGCAACTGGCGTCCATCTGAAAAAGCCGACGAGGCGAGTGACAGATCACAACGCAGCCATGTTTGCGCACTAACTTCACTCAAGGAGCGATTCAAGCTAGCTGCGGGGCTATACCATAGAGAAAGAAATTCAACTCCTTTCTCTATGGCTATACCTTGAGATTATCCAGTAAAACGCTCGAGCTTTCCTTCACTCAAGGCGCGTTTCGAGCGGAGGGCGATTTGTGAAATAAAAGCCGCCCTCAAGGAGCATTTCGAGTGGAGGGTCGAGTCGAGGTGCGTTTGTGAATACGGGGCTTAGACGAGCGAGAATCACGAAGGGTTCTGAGTAAGAGGCGAGAAACTTGTGGTACAGTATTTTTTGCGAACTGGTGCCCACAGCCATACATAGTCATTGGGCGAAAAGCTCACGCGAATATGCTGGGAATCGTAGAGGCTCTTGCAGTGGCCTTGTGGGGACAATGTTCTCAGATGTGCGAGTCACCCTGCTTCTTTTGCATGACATACATTCTGAGCGATGGACATGTCTTCACGATGCTGAAAGGAGAGGAGAGTGTCCAGAAAGCTCCTCGGATTTCGTACGTAAAGGAAAAAGAACGGCGCATATCCAGTCAATTCATGCTTGGCAGTATTGTGCGCGTAGGTAACAAAAGACAATATACGGTGTCCCAGTTTTCGTGGTCAGCATCGCCTTACATTGACAGCATGATAGTAAGGGTGCGATTCATCCGCTCATTGAGACCGTTAGTTTTCGTGTGGTAAGGAGAGGAATGCCGATAAGAAGAACCAGAAAGCCGCAGAAGTCCTTCAACAACGTCGGCAGTAACTTGCCGTCCACGAACACTGAAGACAACCCGTGGAGTGCCGTGATGTAAGATGACGCCGTACAGCAGGAAGGAAGAGACATCAGCTGCTGTGGCAGATGTAAGTGCCGCGGTTTCCGTCATGATCATCATCATCATCATCAGCCTATATTTTATGTCCACTGCAGGACCAATGCCTCTCCCTGCAATCTCCAATTACCCCTGTCTTGCGCTAGCTGATTCCAATTAGCGCCTGCAAATCTCGTAACTTCATCACCCCATCTGGTTTTCTGCCGACCTCGACTGCGCTTCCCTTCTCTTAGTATCCGTTCTGTAACTTGTTCTCGACCTTCTTTGTTAACCTCCAAGTTTCTGCTCCATGTTTTAGCACTGGTAGAAGGCAATGATTGTACACTTTTCTTTTGAACGACAGTGGTAAGCTCCCAGTTTGGATTTGGCGATGCCTGCCGTATGCACTCCAACCCAATTTTATCCTTCTGAAAATTTCCGTCTCATGATCAGGGCGTCCTGTGAGTAATTGACTTAGATAAACGTACTCCTTTACAGACTCTAGACGCTGATTGGCGATCCTGAATTCTTGTTCCCTTGCCAGGATTTTAAGCCTTACCTTTGTCATCTGCATATTATTCTTCAATCCCCCTCTTACACTTCCATGGTTAAGGCGCTCAATCAATTGTAATTCGTCCCCATTGTTGCTGAAAAGGACAATCCCATCTGCAAACCGAAGGTTGCTGAGATATTCGCCGTTGATTCTCACTCCTAAGCTTTCCTAGTCTAAGAGCTTGAATACTTCTAAGCATGCAGTGAACAGCATTGTAGAGATTGTGTCTCCTTGCCTGAGTCCTTTCTTTCTAGGTAACTTTCTACTTTCCATGTGGGGAAGCAGTGTAGCTGTGGAATCTTTGTAGATATTTCCCAACATATTCACGTATGCCTCCTGTACTCCTTGATTGCGCAATGCCTCTATGACTGCAGGTATCTCGACTGAATGAAATGCCGTTTCATAATCTATGAAAGTCATACAGAGAGGTTTATTCTACTCCGAAGATTTCTCGATTACCTAATTGATGACAAGGATATGATCCATCGTAGAATATCCCTTCCTGAAGCCAGCCTGTTCTCTTGGTTGGCTGAAGTCAAGTGTTGCCCTGATTCTATTGGAAATTACCTTGGTGAATATTTTATACAACACTGAAAGCTAGTTCACGGCTCTTTAATTCTGCAATTCTAAAACATCTCTCTTCTTATGGATGAGTATAATGTTGGCGTTCTTCCAGCTTTCTAGTACACTTGAAGTCGTGAGGCATTGCGTATAAAGGGCGGCAAGATTTTCAGTCTTGACATCTCCTCCATGTTTGATTAAATCAACTGTTATTCCATCTTCTCCAGCAGCTTTTCCCCTGGTCATGTCTTTCCAGGCCCTTCTAACTAATTGATAGTTATAGAAAGAGCCTATGTATCCTTTTCACCTGCACTTCTAATGAAAGTATCTTGGCTGTTATGGTCACTGCACAGGTCAGTATAGAATTCTTCCGCTGCTTTTACTATGTCATCGAAACTGCTGATGATATTACCCTGCTTATCTTTCAGTGAATACATCTCGTCTTGTCCTATGCCAAGTTTTCTTCTCACTTATTTCATGCTGCATCCATATTTTACGGCTTAGTCAATCTTTCCCACGTTATAATTTCGAATATACCTTACTTTCTTCTCGTTGATAAGTTTTGACAGTTCAGCGAATTCTGACTGATTTCTTGAGTTTGACACTTTCATGCTTTGTCATTTCTTTATTAGGTCCTGTGCTACTTGGGAGAGCTTACCTACTGGTTGCCTTGGTGCCTTACTTCATACTTCAGCTGCTGCTTCGGTAATCAGCCTAGTTATGGTTTCATTCATTACCTCTATGTTATCCTCATCTTTCTCTTCTAAAGCTTCATATTTGTTTGCGAGCACCAGCCTGAATCCGCCTTTTTCATTTTCCTGTGCTGCCACCTGCCGCAAACCGCTGGAAACGTTTTGGTAGGGTTCCGTCAGGGCCATATGAGCGTTCCACGCGCTATCTGAACGTTGGTTTCAGCTGGATGTTTCGGCGTGCTGCTTGTTGCGTGGAGCGTATTTATTTTGAATGGCCACTGCAGGCCAGCACATAGTTCCGGGAGGCTACTTGGCTCTTAGTGATGGCTGGGTGAGACACATTCGCGGTCCTGCGCCAACAGATCGGCTCATAAACGACTACCTGTTGTCCTCGGGTATGCGTTGCGATCGCCAGTTTGAGAGGGGTCGACATTTTAAAGAAGAAAGCTACATCCGCAATATGATGTATCATGAAGTGTCACCCCAGAGTGCTGTAGGTGTTTTGCGGTGTATTTGCCTGCCGTCGATGAAGGGCGGCTACTACATGGTGCACGCCGCAGTCAGGAAGGATACCGGAGCCGTCTCCGAGGTGCATTGCCTTTGCGCGGCCGGGTGAGTAAATTTTTCTCTTCGCATGCGATCCCTTAAGATGTTGAAAGCTACTTCAGTGTAATGTAATATAAGCGCGTCGCTATATATCTAGCACTGATAGTTGAGAGTGGCAGAAGCTTCTTGAGTGAACGTAAACATAGTAAAAACTGTCAAAGGCAATGTCGGAACCGATTCTCTCGTGCTTCAATATAGCTGCACGAGAATGACAAGCTGTTCGTACATTCGGGTGTGTAACGTTTCTAAATTATACAGCACAAAAACGTAACCACTGTGCGGAACACGAGAACATTAACCGTTGCTTTGCTTTTCACTCACGTTGCATTTTGCTCGGCTCATACTAGTCATTCCTGTACGTACGTATGTACATACGTACGTGTGCAGGCAGCCGTTGGTTATTGTAGCGTGATCTGCAGTAGCCCAGTCGTTCGACGCGCTAAAAAAATACCAGCGCAAACCTCTTATTTTGTTCGGTTTGTTTGCGTCCTTTCACTTCACCGTGTAGTAGGTGTTAGATGCGTTCTATTTGCGCTGCTACTGCGCTGGCATTTGATACGCACATTACAGAAGTTGCTTCGGTGCATTTCATACGCTACCACGTTTACTGTCTTTTCTTTTTACCTTCGGTTGTGCTGCATTAGGTATCATTTTGAGCATTTGTACTGTAAGCCAACATTTCAAGAGATTGATTGTTTAACATCAACTCTTAAAATATTTTATCCGTAACATGAATCGTCGAGTGTTTGAAAGGGAAGTGCGTTTACGCGGAAGCAGATCTTTACACCCAAGATATGTGGCAATGTTTAACAGACAATTTTTCACACTTCAAATGGCCCTGTTTTGTATTTACAGATTAAGTGGAACATGCCAGCATGTTGTTGGTCTGCTGCTGACCGCAGCCAGTGCAGCTTCCCTCCAGCCTACGCGCACGGATCTGCGGTGTGCTTGGATTGTTCCTCCTGGAGGTTCTCATTTTCTTCGTGAGCTATACATAACCAGATTGTAACAGAAGTTACAACAATCATATCAATTTCTAGCCAAGAAGCTGGAGCCTTCAAAGCCCTTGAAAGACATTACATTCAAGGTGGCTAGCCCCAACGCGACAAATGCCACCAAGAGAAAAAGATCTTATGACCCTTGTCCCCAGGCACTCCCTGGCGATTTGGACACACTTCGGAGGAACCTGCAGAATGCATCACCCCGAGCATTGTGGCTTCGCTATGACAAGGTTTAGTAGAGAGGTGTCTTTTTCGTATTTGAAGAACACTTGAGCAAAATAGCAATAAAACCTAGTGACAGCTTGTCAGTTAGCCTGCGCTGCTAAAGCTAAAGCGAATTCATAGTTTTGTGCTGTGGAACGCTTACTGGTCGGAGGGCGCAATCTTGCAGTCGCAACACGAAAATCATTGTGAACAGTCTTTATGACAATTTCTTTATCCGCAGTTGTGAGTGCGTTTATGAAGTCGTACACTTTAAACTAGCTGGAAACTGTGATAGGTGGGCCGGACAGCAGTTCTACGTCAACATTGGTGGAAAGCAGAGAATTGTTGCCACAGCTTTAGGAAAATAATATTTTGTTTGTCAAGCCAATGTTCACTTTGTTACTCGCAGGGAGAACACAGAACTAGATTTACCTACTCTCAAACAAAAGCACGTGTGCCATTATGCAGTGAGATATGCCACGACACAAGACACCTATGCAGATCCAGCCATTACCATGAAGGCAGCAGCACTTGTTAGCACGAAACACATTGTAAAGGCATTCAATTAAGGTCGGGGACCAACTTGAGTAAAAAATTTGGCCTTGGTGGTATGACATACTGCAAGTGAGGCGCAAAATTTGGATAGCCAGAGTGCCTGACAGACAGATACCACATGTGCTGCACCCTCAGTTTCTATTTTTTTCACTTCGCTTGCAGTCATTGCTGTCAACCACACTCCACCACTAATTGGCCCAGTACAATTTAATTCATTTCAGACTGTTTTCTTGTTTTGTGTTTGTATTAGCCTATGTGAAGAATTCTCTTATTTATTTGCAGCACCATTCAAGTCACCACCTGCTTCCTCAACTGGCGGATGCAGGAAGTCTGGTACCTGAGGTACTATTTTTTTAGTGCTGCAGCCTTGGGACTAAGATAAACTTTTGCTAAAAGTAGTGTACAGTTAGCAGGAATGCCGCTGACAGCTGCTTGTTAAGAATGTTATGTTGTCTGTTTGACAATCTTTGTTCAGGTAAAATTTGACGTAACTCCACCTCAACAATTATTAGCAGTAAAGGGACAGCTGTATATCACCTAAATCAATTAGAAATGATAACCAGAAGTGCGCTGTCTGCTGCTAATCCTTCCGCACAAAATCAGCTGAATCAAACAATAAGGAATTGATCAACAAAGCACACAGATGTTGTTCTGTTGTGTAGTTGACTGATACAGCCTTTTACTTTTGGTGCACCTAGTGGTGCGTGTGTAACAGATTGTGACGGCACTAAATTAAGGTCAGCGATGAAAATTCGCGGTGCTGACAACCACACTTCGTCACTGGTTGGCCCAGTAGGATCTCATTTATTTCAGACCGTTTTCTTGTTTTGTGTTTTTGTATTAGGTGAAGTAAGAGTTGTCTTATTTATTCGCAGCGCCAGTCCAGTTGCCACCTGCTCGACAGCTGGTGTATGCCGCAAGATTGGAACCTGAAGGTACTTTACTCCTTTGAGTGCTGGAGGCTTGGGACAAAGGTAAACATTTGCTAAATGTAGCACGCAGTCAGTAGGAATGCTGCAGGTAGCCGCCTGTTATGAATGGTATTTTGTCTGTTTGAAAAACATTGTACACAGTGGCAAAGTTTCCCGTAACTCCATCTCGCCAATTATTAGCAGTAAAGGGAGAGCTGTGTATCACCTAAATCAATTAGAAATGATAACCAGAAGTCTGAGCAAGAAAAACTAGTGCAAGACCTACCAGTTTTTGCTATGTTCTCCACAAATTTTCTCTACTTCCTGTACTTTCTTGCAGCCGCCCAGAAGATTCCAGCCCTGATGGACCTTGTGAAAAGCAAGCTGGAGCTTTCTGGGCCAGAATTCTTGACCTGGCTCAAGCAAGCGTACACGGACAAAGACATTGCAGATATCGAGTCTTTAACAAGATTGCAGGCACATTCACATCTGTGGATGCAGTATAGGAAAGGCATAGTTACGGCAAGTATAGCTCGTGCGTGCCTGATTCGTACACAAAGCTTGGACAAAGAACAAGGACCCCATAACCTGCGAGGAGTCGTCAGTCTAGTTCTGCGTTCAACAACGTATCAAAGTGCTGCAATGAAAGATGGCTCGCGTAAGGAAGCAGAGGCCAAGCAGTTCTATTTATGTAACCTTAAAAAAGAGAGTCATGCCGCCTCTGTTGCAGATGTAGGACTCAAGGTGTTTAAAGATATGCCAATTATTGGCGCATCACCAGATGGGTTAGTAACATTCACCTGTGAATGCTGCAGAGGAAAAGCTCGAGCTCTTGAAGTGAAGTGTCCTTTGAGACTTCAAAACTCTTTCAGAGACTTTCAGGCTAAGAATCCGAAACTTGTCTATGAAACGCAAATGAATTTGGTGATGGGCGTTTTGAACTTATCAGAGTGCGACTTTGTTGTTTACATTACCGAAAATGAAGCTGAAATTGTTACTCTAAGGTTTGACAAAATCCAGTTTGAGGAGCTTTTGCAAGCTGTAGGAACTCTGTTTTATGGTTACCTCTACCCAGCTTTGCAGAGCGAGTGTGACTGAACACTGGTGCATTCAAGTTTGTTTGGTGAATGTGCTTTTTAATATCAAAGCTCTTGGCACAAATAGAAATTGGTGCGCATGCTTCATTGCCATGTCTAGTCCCTTTTTCTGAAGTGCCACCGACATTTTTTATGTAATGTTCCTTGAAGTTGTATATGGAGTAGATGTCTGTCCTTAACACTTCCGAGGAGAGCTTCCATTTTTGGACATTGTGCAATCTCAGTGGTCGCACACTGTACACATGGTACTGGTGCTAGCTGTGGTGCATATGCACTAATAGTCAGAAAGTTTAGGCACTCCTTGACTTGCTCAAGTATAGTTGTCTACCTGTCAGGAGCATTGAACCATTCATATTTAACTGGTGCACATGCTGCATTGCCAATTCTAGTCCCTTTTTCTGATGTGCCGCCAACATTTTTTATGCAATGTTCCTTGAAGTTGTATATCGAGCAGGTGTCTGTCCTTGGCGTTTTCGTGGAAAGGTGAAACTGCTTTTGGAAAATGCAATGAGAAACACTAGTTTTAATGCATTGGATATTCTTTTTGATCGTCAGCTATGTTGGCATGTAAAGCTTTTTGCTTCCATCATAGTGCAATGCGACTTCCACTTGAAAAGTCTTGACTATAGCTTCATGCCTTGGTGCATAATTGGCAGCTTTAATTATTTGACCACCATACCGATATTTCATTTGTTACACATCATCTCCTGCATGAGTGCTCTTGTAAATACATGTGTGTTTCTGCCGCCATATGGTGTCGCAGAAATGGCCAAATTTCCAACAATCATGTTTAAATGGTGTCTGGGACCTAGCCGACAAGGTTTTTTATTGTATGTAAAAGCTGTAGTTGCTGGAAACTACAGTGAAGTCATTCATGCAACTCTCCTTTTACAAGTGTTGTGAAGTGTTGGATGTGTATATTTACTCATTTCTTCTTGCCTTGGAAATGTATGTGTAAGCAATGGCACTCTATCAGGTATTGTGTACGCTATTCATCTCGCACAACCTGGAGGCACGTATCTTATACTGCATCCCAAAGTTCCTCACCAGTGCCATTGAGGGAACTTTCTAGTGCTATAGTTGCGCTCTCTGCTGCTAGCAATGCAGCTAGGCTCAAGTGTTAGTGCAATGTGTATATGCACTCATGTTAAAGTGGTAACAGTTGACATGTACCTCCAAGCAAAACATGGCTTGGTTTGTTCAGTACATACCGTATTTTCTGGACTATAAGTCGTACCTTTGTGTAATTTACACCCCCACTCTTTTCGTGCATTTCAAAGAAATAAATGGCATATAAGATGCACCTATATTAACTAGCCCAGCATGATAAATTTTGACTGCGCAAGCGTGTAAACTGATTGCAAAATGTCATGCTTACCCATTTCGGGGCACTGAATTTTAGCAAAAAAAATTTTGCAAGCGGCAAGGTCAAGCAAAAAAAGTATGTCAACAACCACTGCTCTTAGGCGCAGAAAACTAATATTTATTGCACTTCACTTGGAGCCATAAAAAGTCTCTTCCTCCGACGCAGTCAAAAAGTTTAGTAACTTCGGTCGGCATCATAGCTAGGTCACTGTCGTGACCCGGACACATACGCAAGTTGCACTAACTTTTTAATAATACTGCGACTTATAGTTAGGAAAACACAGTAGATATATATTTGGTCATATGACTGAATTCAACCAGTCTGTTGATATTCCAAATGCTGTTAGTGTGCCTACGAATCCAATAAAATTGTTTTTTCACATACTGTGTGCATCGTGTAAAATCCACCTAAACGTGATGCCAGCAGAACACCCTGCACTTGGCAACTACACTGATGGGCAGAGTTGAAGAAATTAGCCATGTCAATTGCAGTAACAAGTGGACATTTAGTATTTTCTTAAAACCGGGGCAGAACCAATTAAAAATTACAATACACTGACATTGAGTGTTTCTTGTGGTCAAATATTTCGGAACCCTTGATATGGACCTACTTAAGCACGGCAACATGAGCTGATAAAACGAATCTGTAACAGCAACCAAATGTTCCGACAGCTGTTGTATGCATGTCTCATTACAGAAACTTCATGAACAGTTCTGGAATTTAGGTGCTGTAGGGACAGTGAATAGCAACTGGAAGCAGTGCGATGAGTGTAAAACCAGAAATATTTATTGAAAAGCATAAATAGAAACCAACCCATACTTGTAGCAGAGATATTTTGTACAGCAACAAAAACAGAAACGTCAATGAACACAGAGTAGCATACGGTCGAACACCTTTATAACAAAGCACTCTGAACCTGCAAATCCTTTTCTTATATAAGACACTTCGTTGTAAAGATAAGTCGTTGTACCGGTGCCGTTCACAAAAAAAAAACACTTCACTCATTGGTCTTTGAATATTTGAAGCATTCTCTAGGGAAAGGACACCAGAGGGTACATATTTTTAGCAAGTTTATGCAGACAAATTCATTAAACAGGCAAAATCAGCAACAGCAATTCTAATGAAAAAAAGTCAACGTGATCTAAAAATTATGTTCTTCGTGTCACTCTGCACTGCTGCAGCTTTGCTGTTGCTTGTGTTCTGTGTTTAAAGGTAAATGAGCTTTAGTAAAGTGTGTATGTACCCCTCAAAGAGCGTGTGTTCAAAGCAAGCTTTCTATATATAAAAACTGTGCAACAATCCCCTTTCCTCCTTCTCAGTGTCATGACCACGGCATTTTGTAATTCTTAAAGTTAAGGGTTGGCACGTATGCTTGTTTTAAAGCACGGCTTTCTTCGCAAACCCTCCCTGACTTTCCTGACCGTGGCTAACGAGAAATTTACTAGGCTTAATGGAAGATAGCAAATCAACAGAGGTCAAGAATTTCGATGATCATGGCGGCGGCCTTGCCGAACATATAAGTGGATATAAAAACAAAGATTATAGGTACCTATGAAGTGGTTCAGTTAAAGCTTATAAGCTGACCACGTACTTCCAGCTCTATTTTGGGGAACCAAAAAAAGAGCTTCATACATAAAACCTGCACTTATAATGTCGACTCAAAAATATCTCTACAGCGCCCCAATCTGATAGCAAAATGGTTAATTGTATTTCACTAATTCTTTGATTTAGCCATTATGTAAGTGCTACTTGGGAGTGTGCCTGTTCTTGGCCAATCCTCGGGAAAGGGCATGTCTTACTGTGACAAGAGGTAGAGAATCCCTAAATGTTGCTGGATACATGTCATACTTTTCTGTGTGTGCACCTGTTCTCACCATATTGTATGCTTCTCTATTACGTGTAATGCATTTATAGACTGCTTTGCTTAAAATTCGCCTTGCATAGATTCCAACTTCTGCATAAATAAAAAAAATTTCTTTGCCCCACATTGACTGACAAGGGTCGTCACTTATCGCATTGATATTGGAAATGTCTGACCGATCCATCGGCGTACTTACCACATGTCGGCCACAGAGCACTACGTCATAGAAACAGAACTTGAGAAAATGGTCACTAATGTCTGTCATCTTTGCTGTTGCAGCTCCGCTTCGTGGTACTTGTAAATGGAATAGATAAGCCTTAGGTCTGAACAACCCCCACCCCTAACAATATGACAAAACTTTGACGTGGTAAAGAGCTAGGCTGGGTGCTTATTGACCCTTTTCGCAGCGATTCCGTGGGCGCGGCCATGTAACGTCTCCATTGCTTGCCTAAACTGTCTCCGTGTTTACAATGGATGTGTACGATACCGTGGACAGTGACTGGGTGGATGAAACGAAGCTTTGGCCACAGCTTCAGAAAATATGGAAAAACGCTTTTGGAGCTGATTAACATATGTCCAAACTGTGCGAGCAGCGTATATGGTGCTTGGTCTAAAAGTGGGGCTAAATATGTATTCGAAGCTATACAAACTTTCCGCTTATGAATTTAATCGGGATTAGGGTGTTTTGGTCTTCGTTCTTTATTTGGCAAATATTTTGAAGCAGCAGCTTGTCGTGTCTCTGACTCAGTAATGTTCCTGAGTGCGGTCACTATCTCAATATTTTCCGCCTAATCGCTCGCGGGTGTGCTCACTTCCGATAGATTTGTTTCTTGCTGCACACAGGTTTAAACGTAACTGTTCTTTACTTTCTAATACCTTGTAGCAAAGACATTATTATCCCTAGTAACTAGCTTACTCTTGTGGACCATCACGAAACATTCAGTTTCGACCATTCATGCGCTATCGGTGTAGTCCGTCATTTATTGTGTGTACATGGTGCGCATATATTCAAGTGTGCGCCCATTCACTTACTCTTGACCCGTTGGCAATCGTAAGCGCCATCTCGTCTCTCTAGAACAAACTGCTCCGTGAAAATGGTCAATAGGTTAACGCTTATGAAGTAAATGCTCAGCAGTTTCATTTTACCTACTAAGAAACAGAGTTTAACTTACTCTCGTGCTTCCACTATTTGTGGCTGGAAGTTGCACAACAATCCACATACTCTAAACAAGCTGCTTGCTAGGTCTAGCATGTTGATGGGAATCGGCTTATCGAAAAAAATGAAATTCTTTAATGTGCCGTATCACGCTCTCAACATGGATCCGCGCACTGGCAACCGTTCTGGTTGCAATAACTTGCTCTGGCGTGAACTGTGGAGTTCTTTTAAAAGGCGGCACATACAGTTTCACACCTCGGGGTAGGAGACCTTCCAGGCAGAACCCCTTGTCAGCCATTACACCATCACCTGGCTGCAGAAGTTGCAGCAGGCCACTTGTTTCCACAGTCTCAGTGTCACTAACATGCCCTGCCCAAAGGTCTGGCAGAAATGACACATAGCCATCTGATGTCACGCCTACCAGTGCCTTAAAGGTGTTGTAATGTTTGTACGAGGAAAACTTTTGTCGTTGAGCAGACATCATATATGGCTTCTGAATTCTCACCTCGGTGCAATCTAGCACTATTCTGGTATCAGGAAATAATCTGAATGATTCAGGCATATGTTCTCTTGTTTCCTGTAGTGTCGGAAATCAGTTTATGGCGGTAAGTTGTCTATCCAGGAAGGTAACCCACGTGCAAAATATGCGGCTAACAGTGGCTTTTGATATTCCAAAATTTCTGGCCACCGCTTTTGAAGACGTCCCTGTCCTTAAACGGTACATAACCATGAACATTTCGTCTAATAATGGCAGCTGCCTTTCATTAATGCTACTTTTTCTATCTGAACAATCCCAGTATTTCATTTTGCTAGCGTTTGGCTCTAGGAGACTGTACAGGGCATTAAACTCTACCTTGTTTGCTAGTCCAGTGCAAAATTTAAAACAAGCAGCATCAATGTTATGTAATGAAAGTGTGCGTTTTTCTAGTCTCCTGTACATTGCCTTAAGTTTCGCATTTTCTTTCTTTAGTGTCATGCTTTCCCAGAGCAATTTGTTCATTAATTCAGTGCCAGCGATAGCATTTTCTTGACTAGAGCATGTTACATTTTCAGACTGCATTTCTATTTGGCATCGGGCTCCTAAAGTTGCCCCATCATGTTGAAGGAGCAGAAGTCCTTGTACAGCATCATCTACATGTGCACCTGCGATGGCAGAAGAAGAGCAAGTAATGTGGTAGTTAGTATTTATTGGGGATCGACAGACACACCACATATCTGTGTACCTCAAATGGAATTCAAAAGAGTAAACGACACAGTAATGTGGTATTATATATTACAAAATATAGCCCTGTAAACATAGTGGCGACAAACTACCCTTGCACCAAATGAAAAATAAAACCGCGTTTGCCTCCTTTATTTTGGGGATCATTACTTAAGGTACTGTCACCTGCATGATGAGGCTAGTGATCAGAAAAAGCTTTATTCTTGCACATCCTTCTTATATTTCCACATTTTGATTTACACAGAGGAAATTCCACATGGCCCATAGTAGTGTTTTTGTTACACTAGAAAATGTTTTCATAAGTGGATATTCAGCAAAGATGTTTTTATTATTGTATTATTTACATCTGAAATGACATTTCATTGCCTTTTGTAGAAATGTACACTCCAGGGCAAGAAATTTAAAGTGAGCTAGTTATTCTAATTCAGTGATGTGAACTATGTTAGGGCATTATAGTTCAAAAAGGAAATGCTGCTCGCTCTATTCACCCAAATCGCCTTCGTCACTCTGTGTCAATGCAGAAAGCATACTTGGTGGTGCAGCCCCTAAGAGACAAAACGGCACCATCTTTAACGATTTCTTCACAAAAGTCTATGTACGCAATGAAACATCTAATTCAGTGATGTGAACCATGTTAGGGCGTTACAGCTTAAAAAGTAAATGCAGCTCGGTCTATTCCCCCAACTCACCTTCGCCCTATGTGTCGATGCAGAAAGCACACCTGGTGATGCAGCCCCTAAGAAACAAAACGACACCATCTTCTTCACAATAGTCTATGTATGCAATGAAACATCTAATTCAGTGATGTGAACCATGTTAGCGCGTTACAGCTTAAAAAGGAAATGCTGCTCGGTCTATACACCCAACTCACCTTCGTCACTATGTGTCAATGCAGAAAGCACACCTTGTGATGCAGCCCCTAAGAGGCAAAACGACACTAGCTTTAGCGATTTCTTCACAAAAGTCTATGAACGCAATGAAACACCTAATTCAGTGATGTGAACCATGTTAGGGCGTTAAAGTTAAAGAAGGAAATACTGCTCGATCTATTCACCCAACTCACCTTCGTCACTATGTGTCGATGCAGAAAGCACACCTGGTGATGCAGCCCCTATGAGACAAAACGACACCATCTTGAATTATTTTTTCACGAAAGTTTATGTAAGGAACGAAACAAGCAGGTTATACCAATACACTTGTCAAGCAGCTTGACTGGCGTATGCATATATTACATTTTCCTACGGACTCCGTAATCCTGGGTACTTTTTACCCCCTTAATCACAGTAAGCAAAACGTTCGATCTTTTTTCATTATTTGTGAGAACCGTACGTATGGTCACTGTTGTGTCGCGCTTTTATTTCCCTCCTGATTATCGCCATTACCGACACCATACTAACCTCCACTGCGCTGAGCGGTCGATGAGTACGGGGACGCTCGTCGAAGCGTTACGTACGGCAGTATGAGATTTCATCGTTATACACAGGGTATGCGCTATACCAATGCGCTAGCGACCAGCACACGCGAAGAAAGGCTTCTCCGAAACGGCCGGGGTACACTGACAAAAGCCGCCTTTTCAACACCTGCGCGCCGATCGAGCATACTATGAACTTCGTTGACAGCTGCTGTACACGCAAAAAAGGGAACGTACCTTGCTGGGGACGCTTTGCTGACCTCTTCATCAAACGTTGAAAACGACGTAAACCGCGGGTCTGTTTATCCTGATCGTTAACAAATGTGAACAATATTGGCACGAAGTCTGGGTGCCGTGGTGACATCGAAGGTGATACCGCCAAAAGAAGTTTTTGTCATATGGTGAAGGTTCAAGAAGTATTAATAGCGTGTCCATACCTGTCACAAAGTGTTTTCCGCAGATCCTTGACAATGTCGATGGCTCCCAAGGGCTGCCACTGGAGTCCTGTCGTCTGACAGCCCTAATCCTGGCTTCGTGTCGTTTGCGATCTCTCGCAGCACTCGGAAATCAGAAAAAACCGACGCAATTTCCTTTTTGAAATGTAGGGTTGCAGCCGTATGCTACGCACGTGGTCGGCATTGTGCCGACGTCGAGATATTGTCAATCTGGAAAGATTTATCTGTAGGTTGTTTTGCGAATTCGCGCGCCGTCTCTACGCGCGCGCGCCTGCTTGCACTGCCCGAACTGCGCCGGTTCCCCTGCCAAAACGTTTTGCGACTTCACCACTAGGGCGCGGCGCATGCGCCATGAGGCCATGGAAAAGGCGGATTGGTCTGCTTTTACCCCTACTTCGTCTAGGTTGGCCTGTTTCTTCTTGACTAATTTTACTCTTTCTCTCTTTAAAATGAGAGAAATAAATCCAAGACCTCACTAGCCTGTAGTCACTGCCAATTTACCCTACCTAACACTTCTACATCCTGCACTATGCTGGGGTCGGCAGAGAGTATGAAATCTATTTCATTCCGTGTTTCTAGATTAGGACTTTTTCCACGATTCACTTCCTGTTGCTGCACTTCCTAAAGAAGGTATTCCTTATTCGGAGCCTATTCCTTTCTGCGAATTCTACCAACATCTCTCTAGAGATCCTAGAGTAGATGCCACAATTGCCTATTGCTTGTTCACCACCCTGCTTTTTCCGCACTTCTTGCACTGAAGTCGCCCATGACTACCGTATACTGAGTTTGCACCATTCTCATCACTAATTCAACATCTTCATAAAAGAGTTTTATTTTTTCATCATCGGGACTGGATGGGGCGTAGGCTTGTACTACCTTCATTCTGTACATCCTATTCAGCTTGATTACGATGATTGCTACCATCTCATTATAGCTGAACAATTCATCAATGTTGCCCGCTATCCTCATGGATTAGAAATCCTACCCCGTATCTCTCTTATCTGAAAGACCTCTCTAGCAGAGAACGTGGCCGTTAGTCAGCACTGTATAAGCCTCAATTCACTAATGCCAATAACATCCCAGCTAATACCTGATAATTCCTCAAACAGCTCTGCTAAGCTAGTCTCACTCGAGAGGGTGCGCGCGTTGAACGTTGCCAGGTTGAGTTTCCGCTGTTTCCGTGTAACGAGTTAAATAATCCACGCACACTATAATCCACCGGTGGCCAGATGAGGTCCTCGGGATGGGTCCGAGCAAGTCGATGTCAACTTTTTCAAAAGGCGACGTTGGTGGCATGACAAGTTGCAAATAAACTTCAGGGCTAGTCGTCGTTTGCTTGTGGCGCTGACGAACAGCACAGCTCGCTCGGCCATGACTTTCCTCTCACAAGGCGAAACGCGATAAGGCTTGTGACGAATTGGCGACGCTTGCCCGGCATGGATGTGATGTTGCGTACGAGACGGCGACAGCGCATTGGTTGATTTTTGGTCTTGAGCAAAGTCAAACACTAAAACAAATTCACATAAATTATGGGGTTTTACGTGCCAAAACCTGGGCAGGCCATGTAATGCGTAGGATGGATAACCGGTGGACCATTAGGGTTAGAGAATGGATACCAAGAGAACGGAAGCGCAGTCGAGGTCGGCAGAAAACCAGATGGGATGATCATGTTAGGAAATTTGCAGGCGCAAGTTGGAATACGCTAGCGCAAGACAGGGATAATTGGAGATTGCAGGGAGGGGCCTTCGTCCTGCAGTGAACATAAAATATAGGCTGATGATGATGATGATGACGTGCCAAAACCACGATCTGATTATGAGGCACGCCGTAGTGGGGGACTCCGGAAACTTGGACCACCTGGGGTTCATTAACGTGCACCTAAATTTAAGTACACGGGTGTTTTCGCATTTCGCCCCCATCAAAGTCAAACACTGAAGCGTAACATGACAGCACCTTTTGAAGGAGACGCCGATGAGCAGAAGGGAACGACTTGTTGATCATGCGCTAAAAGTATAGGAAATAATCAGGGTAGGAATCGGGATAGGATTTCTTTCCGGCAGGTGACAGTTCAACGGTTTGGATAGTCATCGTAGTTTCTTCTTCAAAGCTAGCCAGTTTAAGTCCTGTCGGCATAGATATGTGTTCTGTTGAGGCAATTACTGTCCGCAAGTGGGTTGAACCGCCTACGGCGAGCACGAGGAAATGAGGCACTATCACATTTTTCTTGAGCACGATGTTGAGATCGGGGCTCGACTAAGCCATAACCAGCAAAAATGGAGACGAATTCCAACTCAAGTGAAGAAGAGGATGAAGTGCTCCTTGCGTCTGTCGCTGTGCGCACCATCAGCGTCCGTGGACTGCCTCGATTTCGTGAGACGTCATTGTCTAATAAATCGTCATATCACATTTGGTGGAGGTGCTGGGACCCCCGACCTCACCCTGGAACTTCGCAGCCGAACGTTGCCGACTGCTTCAGCCGCTACCATGCTCGAGCCTACCGACACTCCGTCGGCAGCTTCCGCCGCTCCCATCAAGCTTCTTGAACACATAATTGTATCTAACATTGCACAACACTTAGAAAAAAACGGTTTCTTCTTTCCTAACCAGCACAGCTTTAGAAAAGGTTTTTCGTGTGAAACACAATTAATTGAGTTTACTAGTGACCTTCACGTAAGCATGGATGATAATTCCCAGGCTTACTCCATATTCATAGATTTTTCGAAGGCCTTTGACAGTGTTGCGCACGGTCGTCTGTTTTCCAAACTGTCTTGCCTTAACCTCGACTCCCTTACCGTCTCATGGCTTCGTAACTTCCTGTCATTTCGTAAACAGTTCACAGTCATTGACAACTACTCTTCTGATACGTCTAATGTTACGTCCGGTGTACCTCAGGGTAGCGTGCTAGGTCCACTTTTATTTCTCATTTTCATAAATGACCTTCCTTCCGGTATTTCATCGACAATTCGGTTGTATGCGGATGACTGCGTCGTATACAGACAAATTCATGCGCATCATGACCACATCACTCTTCAACAAGACCTTGTTCGAATCTCCCATTGGTGTTCCTCATGGCAAATGACTTTAAATACAGAAAAAATGCAAGTTGATTACCTTTAGTCGTAAACGTATGAATTCTTCATTTAACAAGCTTAACAACCGTTCTCTTTCCAGCACACCCTCATATAAGTATCTAGGCGTCCATCTTACACCAACCCTTTCATGGTCAACTCATATCACCACAATTACAGCAAAAGCATCGCGTACACTCGGCTATCTGAAGCGTAATCTTTACGATGCTCCTCAGACTACTCGGAAGCTAGCATATCAAACATTTGTTCGCCCTCAACTTGAATATGCTGCGCCCATTTGGTCACCTTACCAAACTTATCTAATCAATGACCTTGAAGCTATTCAGAACCGTGCCGCTCGTTTCATCATCACAGATTATAGCATACATTCTAGCGTAACAAGCATCAAGACAGCACTGGCACTCCCGCTTTTAGAAAAACTTCGATCTATTTCGCTACTTTGTTTATTGCACAAAATAGTTCACAGTGAACATTCGTTTTCCTTAACCTTAACTCGTCCATTCCGTTCATCAAGACGTCTGCATAATGAGCATAGCTTTCAACGCCTCTTTGGCAAAACTAACGCGTTTAATTCATCCGCCCTGCCACAGGCTATTAAATATTGCAATGACCTTCCTGACACAATAGCTAATATTGTTAATCCAGTGATTTTTAGACAAGAGTTCAGTGCCCATTTTAATTGTTGATTTCGAATTCATTTTGCGATTATGTCATGTGAACGTGTTTTAAATTGATTTACCTGTATATTTACAAATTTCTTACTCCAGCCTGAATTGTATTAATTGGAAATAATCTTTATCGCTAACTATTGTATAAGTTCTATTTTGGTGAATTCATGTATAACAGGATTTTTTCTCCTTTTTATTTTTATTGTTTAACCTTTTGTAACCCCCCTCACGCAATACTCCACTTCGGAGCCTGTGAGGACCTTGAATAAAAAATTTGCGGCGCCGTCCAGCGGTAGCGGGACCCTCCTGTCTTTAGCGGAGCCGGTGAGACTGACGTGGAAGATTGGCTCTCTACTTATGAGCGCGTCAGTGATCATAACAAGTGGGATGATCCGACGACGGCGCCAGTGGCATCGGACTTGGTGCAGTCCTAGCGCAATGGAAAGACAGCTACGACGAGTACGTTGTCGCATATGCGAGCCGCATTTTAAAGAAGGCAGGAGCCAACTACTCTGTCACAGAGAAAGAGTGCTTGGCCATTATTTGGCCTCTCGTCAAATTTCGTCCATACCTACATGGTCGCCCTTTTGACATTGTTACCGACCACCACGCCCTTTGCTGGCTGTCCTCGTTGAAAGATCCGTCAGGTCGCCTCGGCCGCTGGACATTTCGCTTACAAGAATATGACACCGGCGTTGTCTACCGATCGGACAGAAAGCACTCTGATCACCGATACCTTCAGATGTGGCTTCAGTGTCAACGCCCTTCGCATCCATGTCGACCATCAACGTCGCTGATATGCCGGCCGAGCAGCGTAAGGATCCCCTGCTTTCAACTATGCGGAATTTCCTCCACGATCCATCCGTCACACCCTCTTCTCGAACACTTCGTCGCCAAGCCGCTCACGTTGTTGTCCGCGACAATGTCCTTTACCGCAGAAATGATTTGCCTGATGGTCGCAAATGGCTGCTTGTGATACCACGACATATGCGCATAGACATGTGCTCTTATTTCCATGCCACTCCTCATAATGGTCACGCCGGCGTTCTGAAAACGTGCACTCGGCTGAGGCAGCGTTTCTACTAGCACGGCATGTATCACTTCGTGCGCCAGTACGTACGCGCTTGCACTGCGTGCCAAAGGCGTAAAATTCAACAGCGCCCTCCTGGCGAGTTACAGCCGCTCCCCTGCTCGGCCCGGCCATTTGATCGCGTCGGCATAGACCTATACGGGCCACTTGCCTGCAGTTCCTCGGGTAACCAATGGATAATTGTAGATGTCGACCACTTGACCCGCTACGCCGAGGCTGCCGCCGAAGTGCGGCAGCCTCGCGTGACGTTGCCTTCTTCATCTTGCGGAACTTCGTTCTTCGACATGGAGCACCACGCGAACTGCTCAGCGACCGGGGGCGTGTGTTCCTGTCCGAAGTGATACAAGCCCTTCTCGCGGCATGCAGCATCGTTCACCGCAAGTCTACCGCCTACCACCCGCAAACGAACGGCTTGAGAGAGAGGTTCAACCGCACACTCGGTGACATGTTGACTATGTACGTTGCCTCGGACCAGAGTACCTGGGACACTGTTTTGCCGTTCATAACGTAATAATAATATGGCCACACAAGCTACCAATGGCTTTTCACAATTCTTTCTGTTATATGGCCGCGAGCCCTCGTGTACAATGGACACACTGCTCCCATACCAACCCGACGCTTCTGAATGCACGCCAGTGCCTGAAGCCGCCAAGGCAGCTCACCCGTACCCTTACGACCACAGCCCAAGGTCGCCAAAAGCGGTGGCATGACAGTAACGTGCCTACACTACATTTTCAGACTGGATCCCTTGTTTGGTTGTGGGTTCCACCTCACAGCCCTGCCCTTTCAACCAAATTTATTGCACGCTATGATGGCCCCTACCGCGTCATTGACCGTACCTCGGCTGTCAACTACTTTGTCGAGCCTGTGACGCCTTCACACGACCTTAGACATCGCGGACGTGACACAGTTGATGTCAGCCGACTTAAGCCATAATATGACCCCCTGATCCTATCTACGCCGTAGGCCGCCAGGATGGCTCATCTTCTCTCCCGAGGGCCATTGTAGTGAAGAAGAGGAAGAAGTTCTCTGGCGTCTGTTGCTGTGCGCACCATCAGTGTTCGTGGACTGCCTCGATTGCGTGAGACGTCATTGTCTAATAAGTCGTCATATCACACAACAAATTATTGAAGACCTTAATCGAGAAAGTGTAAGAGGGGGGTTGAAGAATAATATGCAGATGACATAGGTAATGTTAAAAAGCCTGGCAAGAGAAGAAGAATTCGGGATCGCCAATCAGCTTCTAGAGTCTGTAAACGAGTACGTTTATCTAAGTCAATTACTCACAGGGTACCCTGATCATGAGACGGAAATTTTCAGAAGTATAAAATTGGGTTGGAGTGCATACGGCAGGCATCGCCAAATCCAAACTGGGAGCTTGCCACTGTCGTTGAAAAGAAAAGTGTACAATCATTGCGTTCTACCAGTGCTAACACATGGGGCAGAAACTTGGAGGTTAACAAAGAATCTCAAAACAAGTTAAGGACCGCACAAAGATCGATGGAACGAAAAATGTAAGGTCTAAAATTAAGAGACAGGAAGAGAGGGGTGTGGATCAGAGAGCAAACGGGGATTACCGATATTTTAATTGACACTAAAGGAGAAAAAGTGGAGCTGGACAGGCCATGTAATGCGTAGGATGGATAACAGGTGGACCATTAGGGTTAAAGAATGGCTACCAAGAGGAGAGAAACGCAGTCGAAGATGGCAGAAAACTAGGTGGCGCGATGATAGATAGATAGATAGATAGATAGATAGATGAAGAACTTTATTGAGGTCCTGAAGGATTCCGCCCCCGTTTTATAGCGGGAGGATCGCGGGCCGCTCCCACGTAAGGACGGGAAGGCCTAGCCTCACCGCCGTGTCGTGGGCCTTCTGGACAGCCTGGAGTTGTTGTAGTAGGACCGATGAAGTTAGGAAATTTGCAGGTGCAAGTTGGAATCATCTAGCGCAAGACAGGGGTAATTGGAGATTGCAGAGAGAGGCCTTCGTCCTGCAGTGGAGATAAATTTAGGCTGATCATGATGATGATGATGACACCATAACATGATCCCGTACGAGGACGAAAAGAGTGTACGGCTAGGAACATTGCAGTCCGTGGGGGCACACAGACATCTTGCTACGCCGAGAAAACGTCCGAGGTATCATTCATAAATTCGGTCACAGAAGTGCGCACGGCGCTGTGAAGAGAAATGGCGCCACTACCACAATCCAAAGTCAGCCCACATTCACGTAAGAAATAAGCACCGAAGATAACGTCATGGATAGCGCATGCGAGCACAGTAAGGGCAGTCCTGAATGTTTTACTCCCTATGGTAATGATACACAACACCAAGTGGGCGGAACATTTCTACACCAACAATGCTGTGATGATTATGTTGTGGGCGCAGGTCAGCCAGACGCACAAGAAAGCAACCAGAGACACAAAGAGACGTATTTATGACACGAACGGCACATGGGACGAATACGGGAACACGGACTATACAGATAAGCTGGATAAGTGTCACGCTCGAGCACTCACAATTCTACACAGGAGTCCGGCCTCGTGGCGACGGCTCGGCGGACTTGGCTCTGACGGCGGTGGGTATACGGGCGGCGGTTGACGTTCAGGGTGGCACCAGGACGTAGCCCGGCTCAGGAGCATTAGCTCTGGGTCATAGCCCGAGCTCGGCACCGTAGCGGTGGGATGAGAGCCGGGGCGAAGCCCAGCACAGCAGTGGGTGAAAGCCGGGGCGGCGCCCGGTTCGGAGAACAGGACCAGGGCTCTGGGTCGTAGCCCGAGCCTGGAAGCACGGCAGCGGTCGTGCGAGCGGGGACGAGGCCCAGCTCCGCAGGACCCGCGTCGATGGTAGAAGCCGGGGCGACGCCCGGTTTGAGGAACAGGACCAGGGGGCTCTGGGTCGTGGCCCGAGCCCGGCAGCACGGCAGCGGTCGTGCGAGCGGGGACGAGGCCCAGCTCAACAGGACCCGCGACGATGGTAGGAGCCGGGGCGGCGCCCGGTTCGCAGTGCAGGACCGGGATGCCGGGACGTGGGCCGCCGTTCGGTCCGCTCCATCTCGCTGCACTGCCCGTTCTGTCAGCCTGGCTGCCCCGTCGTTCCAGATGGTCTCTCCCGGCACGCGCACCGACCACGCGCACCAGCGACGCTCACTCCCACGCTTTTCGGCCCCGCACGCCGAAAACAAGCACAGAAAAGCCCGCGCATTTCAACCCTCCGGCCCGCACACCGAGCACAAACATTAAATTGACGTCCTCCTACCACAAATGCGAAAGCCAGCGTTCCGATCCCAGGCAAGCAATATTTCGTGCCCAAGACCATCTTTGAAAGTCATAATCATTATAGAGACTGCAGCCCGATATCGACTACTGCTACAGTACTCACATTGTCTACATAAAGACACATTGTTCTTTAACATCACTGCACAAGAGCGTCTTCATGAATGTGATCGTACTGCGGCGTCGCCCCCATAGGTCGCATCCGCTGGTTTGTCAGCGGTGACGGTGACGGAGAGCGACGACGCGCTGAACGGGGTCGCCGTTGTCGCGTCGGTGGCGGGGTAAGGCTGTGGTTGGACACCGGGGAGTCAGCTCGCGTCGCGTGTTCCTGTTGCCGTCGTTGAAAGGAACTGGGGAATGACCACGGCTCGTCTGAGGACGTAAAAGAGGTGTAGGCAATAAATATCGGAGCTCACTGCTGGCGGCGAGAGCAGTACCTAGCGATGTGGCCAGGCAGACCACTGTGGTAGCAAGTGCGGTAGTCGCGACTTGCCGTACCCCCGGCGAAAACGGGCTAGCTGTTGGTTGTAGACGGGAGAAGAAGCCTGAGTAGAAAGTATTTGTGTTGATACAGGCCTATGGAGCCTGATTTCCGACAGGGTGCATACTCCTGCCTTCAAACCTCTCGGTATAGGTAACACGAGGATCCAGACCACTCTGGCGAGACCAAGATGCCTGTGGTGCATGAGGGCGCTGGTCAAACGCGCATTGATGACACTCATGAGCTGGATCGGCAACTCGAAGCAGAGCAAGCTCTTATGTAACTACTGGCAGTATTACCGAGGATATGTCATCATGGGATGGGACTGACAAACATGCAACTTTGGTGACATTGTCCATCGTCCCAAATTTAGGTAAAATTCTCCTCGGCTTAAGAGCTTGAAACAACGGACAGTGCTGCCTTAAGTCAGAAGGGGTTGTGATGTCTTCTTTCGTTATCAGAAATTTGTAAACAATTTCCGCGATTCATTTCAGGAGATTCCCCACTTCATCTTCATCAGACATTGTCACACTCACTATTCCGCAGTTTTAAAACAGCCTCGATGTGAGTTGTGCACGTCTCGCCAGGTAATTGAGCCCTGCGTGAAAGCGCCTGTTCAGCTTTCTTCTTTTTAGACATCGAGTCACCAAAGCACTTCTTAAATTCGTCGACGAAATCCTCCCAGGTTGTCAACATGCTATCGTGGTTATAAAACCAGAGAAGTGCGGCCCCTGCGAGAAAGAATACCAGGTTCTCCAGCTGCTTCGCAGTAGTTCAGCGGTTGTGGCGACTCACTCTTTGGAAGTGCTTCAACCAGTCCTCCACGTCTTCATCCGGCTTCCCCGAACAGGTGCTTGGCTGTCACTCCGGTGTCCCGTAGTCATCCTGGCCTGTGCGATGGTTTTAGGGATCACCGCCGATGGGGTTTTTGTTGCCTTCTCTCGAATCTTCCATTTCCACCGCCTGTGGTGGGAAGCCATCCAAGCGTCGGCGCCGCCACAAAGTCGGTAGAGCTGGGTGGTCGTCTAGGACATGATATACCCCGCACCTCCATCAAATAGTTACAAAGGTGTAGGTTTATTCACTGGTAAGGTCAGATGAAAGCACATGAAAGGAGCAGCTGAAGGCGAAGACCAGTCTGGTACGATCAACCACCCAGTTCATGCACGTGCTCCACACTTTGTCTTCGTATTACCTCCGCGCGTTGTCGCAACAATATGCTAGAGAATGTTTGCATGACTTGCATGTTACAGAGATTGTATTAGCTCATAATATCAGTCAATTCCGTAGTTATTGAGACGATTGAGAATGTATCAGTAGATTTCCTACGTCAGTGACAAAGCATTCAACCTGCACAATTTCAGCAGTGCTGCATTTGCGGACACATAAATACTATCCTGCCGTTCTACGCTGAATGTCCTGTCTTACGATATCCTAGCAGATGTGCGCTATCCTTATTATCCTGCATCACCGTTTTAAGTAATTTGGGTGAATTCATCAAACAACTTTTCACTTGCAGAACCCTCAACTTCAATGCACCATTTTAGTATTTATTTAGAAACATTGATTTTCCATTGCGTTTCATAACAAGAGAAATGAATTGGACAGATGCATGCTGTACAAGGTAAAGTGAATGTCGAATGTCTAAGATGGTATTTAATAACCGATAAATACTACTCTGGTATTCATCAAAAAATGCGAGCAGCAGGAATTCTTCAAAGGTAACGAAGGGATCGCATTGCTCATTGTGCAAGCACCACATGAAAGGTCCTTTCAGGATAAGGAATGTGCTTCGTAGCTCGGTGACACTAAACGAGATTTACTTCTGTCCATGGAGCATATAGAAGCCTCAAGTTCACTGAAAGTTTAATTAACTTGCATCCACTTTGAATCCTGAATAAAAGAGGCGAAAAAGGAGCGTGTATTTTAATACTGTTCTAGGTGAGACACAGCTCTCTTCATTTGAAGGACCGAGACGGGTCATTAAGCAAAGTGGATCCTTTCTTGTAGAAGCAGGCGTGTCGACCTGACTCTCATGTGCCCGCAGGTGTTTTATTCATCTTTTCTCGTGTAAGAATTATGACTCACCATGGTTCCCAGCTACATGTGGGCCTTTATTCCGGCGTTGTTAACAATAATATAGGAGAAGTGGGCAGGTTTTATTTTTCATCCATGAAAATGCTTACAATATCTTAGGTATGCATTCTCGTTCTGGGTCCATGGATTTTTCTGTGCTCATTTGAGACAATAACTCAAAATATATCGCAATGTGACACAAAATGAAAGTGGGCAATAAAGCTAAATTCTCTGAGGCAGCTTGGGCTTATGTTTTGACAGCTCACAGATAAATTTCCAAGCGCGCAGTGCACTCACATTCGTAGCATAATCCTTTTAGTCTGGCTGGTCGTAGCAATATTGCGGCATACGCTTCTCAATTGAAAACGAATTCGGAAAATTTTACTTAGATGTTTAGGTGTTGTGGTCAAAATGTACCGTGTCACCACCTCATACTCATAAATAAGGCTCAGGACACGAGGTGCCCATCATTGGTGAATATGATGACAAGTTCGGTGGGTATATTCACTTAAGTACGCAAACTGAAGTGGTCATTATACAATTGTGAGCTACTTTAAAGGATGCCTTCTTGTGCGACGTGCTGCACGTTTCTAGTCGAGGGAGACGAGGATAAAGGAATTGTTCGCACTAAACGCTTTCTTTTTAACAGCGCAGCTGTTCAGCTTTTCGTTTCTCCGCGTACCGTTCGCAAAAACTCGCCTAGCGATGACGTCACTGTGCACAGCTGCGCCTTGCTTCATCATGCGATAGCCAATCGATAGGCAATCAATAGCGAATCGATAATCGATGAATAATCAATAAATTCCGGAAAATGTTGGGGATGCCTTGGTAGGGCTTAGCCTAGCCCAAATACGTGGCCAATATCTTGCGATAGCCAATCAATGGCTAATCAATAATCGATCAATAATTAATAAATTCTGGAAAAGCATAACCCGTAAGGCCAGGACCAGCTAGGTGCCTATCAGCTCCGCTGTTCCTTTAACCTTGCGCCACTACTGCAAGCTACGCAATTTTTTGCCCGCATCAAGCCTTGAAACTTCACATCTCGGTAACTCAAGGTGGGAACGTATGTCTGTGTGCTGTGGCCTTACATGTACTCATGCGATGCGCACGACATCATCAGGATACTCACGTAGCATCACATTCAAGTGTTTTTCAAGCGTTTTTCTTCATCATCATCATCATCATCATCAGCCTATATTTATGTCCACTGCAAGACGAAGGCCTCTCCCTGCGAGCTCCAATTACCCTTGTCTTGAGCTAGCTGATTCTAACTTGCGCCTGCAGATTTCCTAACTTCATCACCTCGCCTAGTTTTTTTCTTTATAGTTATTTATTTATCAATACTGTAAGCCTTTACAGGCTCAAACAGGAGTGGGCCACAAGCAAAACAAAGCAAAACCTTGTGGGCCAAAACAGGAGAAAGGAGTGTAATGCGGTAATTATTACAATGTAAATAAATAAGATGCAAACAGAACGAACAAATCAAAGAAAACAGTGCAAGGTAGATAATATAGGCAAGGTGGAAGAGCTGCAATAAGTGCCGACGTGATGGTGAAACAATCAAAACATAGTTGCGCAGCACAACGTTGTAGCAGAGCACTTAACAATCGCAAGGAGACCTATTCATTGAAAAGTGCACGTATTTTGTTTTCAAATTGTTCGAAAGAGTCAACATGTGCAGTTTCTTCTGGCAAATGGTTCCAGACTTCAATTGCAGAGAAAAAAATGAATATAAATTGTGCTGGAGTGCGCAGAAAAATGTTTTATGGGCTTATTATGATTTGTTCTTTCCAAATGTTGGAAAGGTGGCCTGATGTACTTTCTTTTATTTATATTTATGCGCCCGTGATAAAGAAGGAAAAGAAACTTAATGGCACCGATATGCCGTCCTGACTTTAGAGTCCGGATGTTTGCTTGTTCATGTAAAGCAGTGACGCTGTCATACGGTGAGTATCTGCAATAAATAAAACGGAGTGCCATGCGCTGTATTCTATCTAGTTTATCAATGAGATAAAACTGGTGCGGGGACCATGCCATACTGGCATACTCAAGTATTGGCTAAACGAGGGATTTATAGGCAGTTATTTCAACACTGAATGGGGCTGTAGCCAATTTCCGACGCAAGAAATTGAGTTGTCTAAATGTCTTTGCACATGTGTTATCAATGTTGGTGTCCCATTTGAGCGAGCTCGAGAATGTCACACCCAAATATTTTACATCTGATCTTATTATTTCTGTACCCCATATATTGTAAGTTATTATGTGAGCTACTTTTTTGTGCGTAAAAGTGATGCGTGCTGTTTTACTAATGTTGAACTTCATTCGCCACCTTTCAAACCAATTGCAATGCTGTTTAGTGAGGTGTTTAGTTTAATTTGGTCGTCCAGGGACCGAACAGTTGTGCAGACATCACAATAATCTGCGAAAAGACGTACTGTTATGTTAGGCTCAACACATGAAGAGATGTCATTGATGTACACAAAAAAGAGCAATGGTCCCAGCTCGGACCCCTGTGGCACACCAGAAAAAACTCAAAGCTCTCAGATTCAACATTGTTTACCGATACATATTGTGATCTGAATAATTGATAGGACGCTATACATACAACAGTGTTAGATTCATTGCAATTAGTTTAAGTTTTTCAATCAGTTCACAGTGAGGAACGCGATCGAAGGTTTTGGAGAAATCTACGAATATGACGTCTCCATGACGTCCGGAATTGATTATCTCTGCGAAGTCATGAGAAATTTCCAATAGCTGTGCTATCTTGGAAAGGCCCTTCCTAAAACGATGCTCCTTACGGTATATCAGGTTATTGCTTTCAAAGTAACTAATAATGGATTTGTTAATAGGGTGCTCCATTAATTTGCAGCAGAAGCTTGCTACAGAAATTGGTCGGTATCTGTCTATGTGCAACCTATTGTCATCTTTGTCAATCGGGATTACTTTTGCAACGAGCCAGTTTGAAGGTAATGCAGCTGCTTTAAGCGACACTGTAAAAATCCTTTAGAAGAACGGAGCTAGTTGGGAAGCATATCGTTTTAGAAACGCATTGGAAATGTTATCGGGACCGGGAGTTATTCTTCTGTCAATGTTCAAGAGCAGGTTCAGTATACCTGGCTCACCTATAACGACAGCGGTCATCATTGAGTCAGGTGCAAACGAAACGTCACTTGGACGGGAAAAGCGCGTGAACACAGATTGGAAATGGGCTATACCGTATGCAATACCACATGCATTATGTTTAAGAGATCCCGCGATATCAATTTGCACTATTGGGCTTTCAGGTTTTCACAGATAGCGTCAGAATTTTTGCGGCTGATTGTGCATGAAGTTCATCAGAGTATCGGAGAAAAAGTTATCTTCGCCTCTTTTTAAATCTAACTTTAACGCACCTGAAAGATGCGTGATTGCCAATGGTTTTTGATTCTTTCTGCGCATCCTTTGCAATTTTCTTTTCGAGTGGATGATACTGCGCGTGATCCAGGGTGTTTTTCTGTTTGTTCGTTTGTATATTGTGGGAATAAAACAACCTTCACAATGTTTTATGGTACCTTTAAATTTTGCCAAGAAACCGTTAACATCATGTGAAGACAGCACTGTGAAATCCTCAAACACAGTCTCAAAATAGACTATGATGCTGGCATCATCTGCTCTTCTATAAACTTTAAAATCAATGCCAGGATAGTTTTGGGGACCCGCCTGCGATGTTAGCACACGAAAGGTCAGTAAAATAATTTTATGATCAGAAATGCCATCTTTTAGGCTAATTTATGTTTGAGAGTGTTCGAGACAAATGCCAGGGACTGATGCAGCGTCTCCCTGGTGTCTTCTTGGGTGCTTAACTAGCTGCGATAATGAAAAGCGATACATTATGTTGACCAATAGGTCACAGCTTTCCTTTTCTCTAGTCCCAAACGTTAGGTTATTCCAGTCTATTTCTGCAAGATTGAAATCCCCGGTTAATATCAGCTTAGTTCTGGCATTTACCTTGGTGTGAAGGAAATCGTGAAATTGCATCTTGTATTTGACAGAAGCATTAAGATGCCTGTAAGCAGCACCTGTCAGAACCAACATGTCGTACACATTATCGGTACACCAGACACTTTCATGATCAAGCTTTGCCTTGGTGTTTTTGAAATAAAATACTGTTTTTGCTTACTAGGGATATGCCCCCACCGTGACCATCACGATCTGTGCGAAGGAGTCAGGGTGCAGCTAGGTTTCTGTGATTACCGTGATGTCCAGGAGAGTATAGCAATAAAAGTTCTTGTAATTTTTCTCCTTTGTTGACAATGCTACGTGCATTAAGACATAATAACCTCAGGGAGCTTGTGCTTTGCGGTCATTTATCAGTGCCGCGTGGAGCAGCATCGTCATCATCGTGTGTACGCTTAATCGGATCTCTTCTATTTTTCTTGCTGTCCCACGCGTACCAGCTATTGGAAATTTGCAATTTATCAAAGCGAAGGCTCACCTTTTCACCGTTCGCACGATCAATCTTCGACTACTGCCACAATTTTTTGCGTACTTCCTAACTGCTGGCAAATAATCCTCAGAAATAGATATGGTATCGGGTGCCAGTTTGAAACAGTTACGAAAGACGGCAGCTTTCTTAAAGGAATCATGCAAGGCAAGTATTACGGGTCGTCTTTGTTCATGGTCTTTCTATCAATACGATGAATGCGTTCGGGTGATCGTACCACTACCCCGAGCTTGTCCTTAAGTATGTTCTTCGTGACATGTTATGCCAAGGATGTGTTAGTTTCATCATCATCTACCCTTAAACCAAAAATGACAGCGTTATTGTGGCAGCTCCGCTTTTCTAGGTCATCCAGTTTTTTGGCCATGTGTGACACTTCTTTCTGTACGGCAGTAATTGCAACTTCATACTTATCTACCTTCTCCTGGTAAAGTTTAAGTGATGCGAGTGCTCCTTCGATATCTGTCAGCCTCGCTTGCACATCATGTAACCCGGTCTGAAGAAGAGTTTGAGAGGCCTGAATTTTCGCAACTGCTTTCAGATCTTGGGCCCTGGATTTTTCTTCCACACCTCCACTCAGTTGTAATAGCAAACGCACCCCATTCAATGCTTTACGGCAACAGTGGAAAAAATACCCGGGGCTCGGCAGCACCACTAACCCAACAGGGTTAGTTCTCAAGCATTCAGAAAAGGACCATTTCTCACCAACCTGTCCGAAAACGAACAGAGGATTAAGCAATGCTTCTCGGATGGTGCCACCAAGCCCATTGAAGTGGGCGCGCTATTGGCTACCCGTTTTATACGGCCTTGGCATTGTCGCTATCGTCACTGGTGCACCGAAGGACGGTCCAGCTCCCATGATGCCAGGGGTGATAAATCTGTCGGTATTACAACGAGGGGAATCAGCGCAGCGTGGGGCACGTGTAGGCATGGTGCTGATGACTTCATCGAAGGAAAATGCTCAGTAAGCACTGGAAGGCCGTCGCTGAAGCGCACTTGCGCTTGCAGAAACACCTGGACAAAAAAGAACAGAGGGTTGAGCATTGCGGCTCGGATAGTGCCACCAAGCCCACTCTGCTGTCCTCGACTGCGCTTCGTTTAGTGCGAAGAAATTTAACCAATAAGTTTTGAGCAATTTTTTTCGGGTTTTTAAATGGAAACCAAACGCACACACAAGCAGGAAAACAAGTAAGACTTAGTTTTTCTAAAACAAGCGCAGTATGTCAATTTTTTCACTCATCCGTGTGTTTGTGCGCATTAGTGATTGTTTCAATTGTTTCAAGGCGCCACATTGCACGATCAAACAGTGCGTGTTACCTGAAACAAGATAGACAATACCTGATTGATACGGTGGGCCACCTTCTACGTTATTATAAGCTGAATTGCCCTCCCAGAATATCGCGAACCGCTCTGAAGACCGACTAACAATCCTAACAAGTGACCTTCATGCACGCTTTCCAATCTGTTTGGTAATTTCTCGCAAATAATTGTCACCGTGAAAACGAGGCTAGGTTGTAAACATGCATTCATATAACCAAAACACATAGGAGTAGTTCGACGCTGTGAAAGGCTCATTTATTTAATGACACCTTTAGGTTTTTAATTCCGACGCCTATTGTGCCTTGATTGCACCCCCCCCCCCCCCCCCCGCCGGATGTATAGGTATTCTACATCTACAAAAGCGCACTTCAGTGGAAGCGTGTTTCCTGTTTACATACGACGAACATTGCAGATGATTTACAACATAAGCTAATCCTTGTCCTTGTTCGCTTTGTCTGTGAGATATTTTATTCAATGACTGCTCCTTAGGAAATATATAAAAATGTCAGACCCATGGTCGGGCTCTTTAGGGTTCTTGAAGGTTTTTCATGGAAACATACAAGCAACACACAAGACATAAGCAAAAGCAGGTGAGCCATTGTCTTCTGAAATAGACAAAGCCTCCATCTGCTCCAAAAAGAGAGATAGAAAAAACAAGACATGAGAGAGATGTGCAAGGCACACTGCAACATATAACATAGTAGGATCCAAGAATAAAGCAGCATTTATAATTACTGTGCTGATCAACAGAATAGAATGATGGCATATATCTCGTTATTTCCAACTACCGAGCGTTGCCAAAATCGATTTCAAGGAGATCTTTCCGTCGACAAGTTTGTTTCAGCAGAATGTTTTCACGTAGTAAACAAAATCTGCGTTGAAATATGGAAGAAATACTAAGTCACAATAAAGCGATATTACTAATATAGCAGAGAGGAAAACGAAGACAGCCTTACAGTTGAATGATTGCAGTAATGCTTCTCTTATTAGGATTGTCTGTCAAAGCAAATCCACTACACTAACACACGAAAATAATTCATTTCACTGCTCAACATAAGGGTTTAGCATTTCCTCTGGTTTCCACAGGCGTTGCCTGACCTAATTGCGAAAAGTATTCGTAATTCATCAGTTCAGTCATAAAGACAGGCAATCAATTGTGCCTATAGTAAGACCTATTCTAAATTTTATTGATAAGTAAATACCTTTGCGCCCTTTGCTGTGTGCTCTCTCATTTATATATCTCCATAACGGCCGCACGTTTCTCCCGATATCACCCCATTACTGGACGGCATATGTGGTGCATCGAATACTGTGAGATGATTATTGGCATTCTGGTATAAAAAAATTGTGTATAACAGAATCTGATTAGTGGCGCGCCATCCAAAATTGTGTCACACAAACCAACTTTTGGGAGCACCACTGACATCTTTGGACATTGCAACGGCGTGTGTTCCACACAAAGGTATGTCGCACGAGGCAAATTTAGATTGGGTCGAACAGTGCTGTTAAATTCGACGCAGGCCTAAAAGCCGTCCCGCTGTCTTTCTGACTGAAGTGCTGCATTGTTTCTGTTCCCAGGTTCGGTGTCTAAACATTGGTTCTAACCATTCATGATTTTTGCGATTGTTCATTCCTTGCACCATCCGCACAATCTATCGGTATGCAGGGTGTCCCAATAAATTGGACCAATCTTCAGAAATATGCAAATGCCGGGTAGCTGGACAGAACCATTGTAATGTTGTTTGCCGTTGCTTGGACAGACAGACAGACAAAGAACTTTATTAAATAGGTCCTGAGAAGCCCTGCCCTAGGGCAGAGCTGCGGGCCGCTCCCACGTGGGGACGGGTAGGCCGAGCCTAACCGCCGCATCGTGGGCTCTCTGGACAGCCCAAGTTTGTCGTGACAGTGCTTGGAGATTCATTATTTTTTGCATTTGGGCTAACTGGTAATGATTATATAATTAACGTCTCAAATATTATAAGATTGGTCGTGCCAATGAGAAAATTGTAGAGCAACATGAGAAACTTCCAATGCAGCGTTCTGTTGCTGAATACGTGCTACGTAAAAGTGTTTTTACGAGAGTGAAAGAAGCCCGCGAAAGCACGCAAAGTGCCTCCAACGGCCAGTCGCGTGGCAATTTTGCGTATATTCGCGGACTGCTTTCACACTCGGAAAAACAATTTTATGTAGCACTTATCGAGCAACAGAAAGCTGTATCGGGAGTTTATCATTCTGCTCTACGATTTTCTCATTGACAGTTTTCATCTAATAATATTTGAGAAGTTAAGTAATTATTATTACTAATTGGGTAATTAGGCGGAATGCAAAATATATTCCGAGTATCTCCAAGCGACGGCAAACAACACTGTCTCCGTTCTGTCCAGCTATGTGTCATTTGCATGTTTGAAAAGTTTGGTGAAAGTTACATGGGCCACCCTGTATAAGGAACGTGTGACAATTACGCAACTGATGCTTTTAGGAGCTCCGGCCAAGCCTCCTTTAGCAGTATTTCTCAAACTGCTATTACGTAGTTTCGATTTTGGCCGCGTAGCTTGGTTAGTAAGGGGTACCAGGAAATTGAAACTGCACAAGTATAATTACTGCCAAGTTCATTGAAAAATAACTGCCGTAAATTCGCCCGAGAGATGTCCTACCCCCGAAAGCTAACCCACCTGCACACTTGTTCTACACACCGTTACCTGCACACCTTTTAATGCACACTGAAAGTTAGCCCACCTCAAATTTTCTATAAATTTTGTCTCGATTTTGTGTAGGCTATCTCCCGGGATTTTACGGTAGTAAGAAGTGCAAAAACTGAAATTCAGGCTTTATGGAAAAGTCTGAAATACTGATTGCATTTCAAATGTGTTCGCTTAAAATAAGAATTTACAAATCCCATTTGCTTTTGATCACTAATGCATGTCGCAGAATGTTTGTGCCAGCCTCTGTGAAAGAAAAAGACTTTTTAGCCAATGCAGCTTTTTTCTTTATCCCATCCTTGCATACCATCGCAAACTCTCCTAGATCCTTTTCCGTCTTTAAATCTAGACTTCCTTCTTTTCCTTCCATCGCATCATCGCGAATTATCCTAGATGGTTTTCGATGATAAGATAGAAGGAAAGTCATGCATGCAGTTAAACATGCAGAAAGCAAGGCAAATACAAATAAGCTTGATTCTCGAAGAACGCATTGGTAAATGTGGAGCACAACCCTCATTATGTACATTAACCAGTGGCTCCGCATCTCCCGGATAGTAATAATCACACTTCAGCTATTCCAAATAACCGTCTGTGATTCGTTCTCCCTAACCAACATTAGTTAGGCTGAGTAAACGAAGACAATAGAAAAGGTTATAAAACGCTATTATATATATTTTATCCGAACTATTCAAATGCAAGTCAGTGACGAAGATTAATTGCTGAACAGCTACCGCCATAAATCTTTTCAAGGATTGATTCTTGGAAGTGCCAGTGGGAAGAAACCAGGGCCCTTTAATCAGCCATTCCTTGCGGAAGAGCAAGTTGCATGTCACGGACATATGAAAGGAAGCCGGTAGAGAAGAACCCCCAAAGAACGTTGCGAAATGAACAAGCCTCCGGAAAGCTAAAAAAACGCATAATTCTCTCTAGCAACAGCGTGCGGAGGGAAAATAAATGAATGTAGAGAAACTGTGCCGGTTTTTAAGAACCGGAAGGTTCTCTCCATTCAAAGGCACTCTAGTACTCTTCTGCTGCTTCACGCTTCGTGGTTGCTCTTCATTTCATTCGGCGTTCTTCTACAGCTCTTTACTACACTCTTTTTGCTCCTGGCTTTTATGTGAGGTAATTTATTTGCTTCTCACTGATGGGCCAGCCGAAATTGTTTTACGAAAAAATAGCCAACACTGTGATACTTCTGTGGTCTATAGATTACTGCTGCCGACAAGTCAAAGCGGACCACTATTTTTTCGAATCATGTAGTTGCAACGTGTGTGTGTTTATAGAGCACTGCACGGGCTCGGGCTTACCCAAAAGCCCGAGCCCGGCCCGGCCCGAGGGCCGGGCCGGGCCGGGTAGAACAGTTTTTTTACGGGCTCAGGCCGGGCTTGGGCACGGCGTGTGCTTTTTGATCCGGGCCCGGGCCGGCCTCGGGTTCTTTGACGCGGGCCCGGGCCGGGCTCGGGCTTTCTGGTGGTGTGCATGTGCCGTGCAGCGAGTTATTCTCGGGCGTCTCAACTCTGAAAAACATTATTTTTCGGTCTCGGGCCGGGTTCGGGCCGGTTTCGAGTTGGGCTCGGGCCGGACTCGGGCCTAAGGTAAAGGGGTGGCGGGCCGGGCCGGGCGGGTAACGTAGATTATTTCTGGGCCCGGGCGGGGCCCGGGTCTCGCCGTAAAAGTTTTTATCGGGCTCGGGCGGGCCGCCCAACGTAAAAACGGGCCCGGGCCGGGCCCGAGCTGAAAAAATCGGCCCGTGCAGTGCTCTAGTGTGTTATACAACAAACAATAAGCGTTTCGCGGCACGCAAATTTGCGAAAAACTTGGAGGTTAACAAAGAAGCTCGAGAACAAGTTAAGGACCGCAAGAAGAGCGATGGTATGAAAAATGTTAGGCCTAACGTTAAGAGACAGGAAGAGAGCGGTGTGGATCAGAAAGCAAACGGGGATTGCGGATATTCTTTTTGACATTAAGATGGAAAAAAAAAACGCCAGGCCTGCGCGGCACACGCAGCACAGTCACAGCGTAAGCTACACGAGCGTTTCGACAGTAGTATAACTTTTATTTAAAAAAATTAAATCCAGGTCCAGTGGGTGGGTCCCTCAGTCCAGGGCCCCACTGGCGATAGCGGCACGCCGGGCTTGGTCGAGAAGGGCCAGTTGGTCCTCCCGCACCGTGCTGGCTAGCCACACCTCCCACTGCCTACTTTTGGAGTTTTGCCCAAAAAGGGGTGATTGGATTTCTTGTGGCCGATTCTGGCACGACCATGTCATATGGTCAAGAGATGGCCGCCCCCCTCACCAAGGGCATGTGTTGGGGTACCGGGTGGGGTGTATGTGGTGTAGTATGAGTATGTGTGGGTATGTACGGGTTTGTTTTCGGCGCCAGTCCCGCATTTGCGCTGAGTCCAAGGATGGGTCTGGAAAGCTATACCGTTGCCTTCCTCGTCTCTGTGCCTCCAATATATCTTTTATTGTGATCGGAGATTCTACGAATGCGTTCCGTCGCTCGGATACTATATTCTCGAGCAAGGCGGTCCGCCCTCTCGTTACCCGTCACTCCGGCGTGCGCCAGACACCACGTAATAGCGTGGTGTTCTGTGAGATTTCTTCCTAGGATTTTCATTGAGAGTTTGGTCAGGGTGCCTGTCATGAAAAGGGGACGTGCCGACTGCGAGTCGGCTAGTATTAAAGCAGAACGTGCTCTGTATTCAGCGTCACGCATAGCCAGAGCCACCGCGGTAGCCTCTGCTGTGGCCACTGACTCTGTCCTGACTGTTGCGGAAATGGTAGTTTGAGCGTTTTTGGCTACCACAGTGAAAGTTTTGCTATCTTGTTTGCACGCGTCCGTGTAATAAGCCTCTGGATTTCTACCGAACCTGCTATCGAGCGTCCTGGCCCGTTCTAGGCGCCGTTGTCTGTGGTATTTCTCGCTCATGTTTTTAGGGACTGGGGACGCAGACATCTTAGCTCGTATGTCCGGTCGGAGGAGTTCTGTTTGGTAGTTACGATGTGCCGGTCTGAGTGGATACCCTAATCGAAGCAGAAGTGTTCGACCTTGCTCCGCGGCATTGAGCCTTTCTCGTTGTGCGATCAGTGTTGCAGCCACGAGTTCCTCAAAAGTGTTGCTAATACCCATTGCTTCAAAAAAGGTCGTGCTATTGCTGATCGGTAGACCAAGCGCCGCCTTATAAGCTGTGCGTATCAGGGCGTGTATTTTAGTTTCCTCTGAGTTTGATACTTTTTGGAAAGGCAGGCCGAAGGTTACACGGCTTATGATAAATGCCTGCACGAGCCTTATCGTCTCTTCTTCTTTGAAGCCTTTTCTGTTTCTTGCTACTCTGTTTATCATCCTAGACACACTGTTAACGGTTTTCCAGAGATTTGCGATCGTGTGCCCTACTGCTCCATTTTCCCGTATCCATAGTCCGAGTATACGAGCTTTAGATACCTCCTTTAATGTTTGACACCCGAGAGCAAGCTTTATCGGAAGTCTATCGTCTTTTCGTGTATAAGGCGCTCTTACTCAGATTAGTTCGGACTTCTCCGGGGCGCAATTCATACCAGCTTTTGCCACATGTTCCTCTGCAATGCTAATTGCCTTCTCGAGGGTTTCCTGACGTTCCCCTAAAGATCCCTTTGCGGTCCAGAGAGTCATCCGCGTAAATCACATGTCCTAAGTTTGGTGTCCGTTGTAGTTTCACTGCTAGTCCTTTCAACCCTATATTAAAGAGAAGCGGCGAAAGAATTGAACCTTGCGGTGTTCCTCTTTTGGGGGTCTGCAGAACGTCTGAGCGGGTGGATCCTAGCCCTATCGTGGCTGTGCGTTTGTCTAGAAAGGATTTTATGAATTCATAAGTCCGCTGTCCGCAGTGCATGTTCGATAGTACCGTTAAAATGCTCTCGTGCGAGATGGTATCGAAAGCTTTTTTGATATCTAATGCCACTATGAATCTGTCTGCATTTCCTCTATCTGGGTTTAATACTTCTTCTTTCAGCGGGAGAAACACGTCCTGTATCGACGTATGCTGTCTAAAGCCGAACATATTTTCTGAGAAAAGGTTGCATTTTTCTATGTACCTAGTGAGTCTCATCTGTATAACCTTTTCAAAAAGCTTACCCAGACATGAGGTAAGGGATATGGGTCGGATATTTTTTGTTGTAGTTTCACTGCTAGTCCTTTCATCCCTATACTAAAGAGAAGCGGTGAAATAATTGAACCTTGCGGCGTTCCTCTTTTGGGGGTCTGTAGAACGCCTGAGCGGGTGGATCCTAGCCTGATCGTGGCTGTGCGTTTGTCTAGAAAGGATTTTATGTATTCATAAGTCCGCTGTCCGCAGTGCATGTCCGATAGTTCCGTTAAAATGCTCTCGTGCGAGATGGTATCGAAAGCTTTTTTGATATCTAATGCCACTATGAATCTGTCTGCATTTCCTCTCTCTGGGTTTAATACTTCTTCTTTCAGCAGGAGAAACACGTCCTGTACCGACATATGCTGTCTAAAGCCGAACATAGTTTCCGGGAAAAGGTTGCTGTTTTCTATGTGCCTAGTTAGTCTCATCTGTATAACCTTTTCAAAAAGCTTACCCAGACATGAGGTAAGGGATATGGGTCGGTGATTTTTTATATCCCTCGGTTTCCCTGGTTTTGGTATTAGAATTATCTCTGCATGCCTCCATGCCTGTGGGATTTGACCTCCTTCAGTCCATAGATGTTTGTTAAAGAGATCTGTTAGCCCTGTCAAAGCATTGAGGCTAAGATTGCGAATCATGGCGTTTGTTATTTTGTCCGTTCCAGGCGCCGTATTTTTCTTGAAAGTTTGCGCTGCCGCGAAAACCTCTGCCACCGATATAGAGGCATGTAACTCCTAATTGCTCCTTCTGCAATATGTGGGAGTATCATGATCTTGCGTGGAATTTGCTCCTATATATATGTCTTTTAGGGTGTCTAGGAGATGTGCGTAAGCGTCTCGAAATTCGCATTCAAGTATTCGAAGAGCTCGGTTCGTCGCTGTTTTTGTATTTGCAGGATCTATCATGCTTCTGAAAATGGCCCATGTCTTTTTTGTTTGTAGGGTTCCATGTGCCAATTATTGTTTTCTAGTGTTTATGCATAAGCATTAGCCTCCTGTGTTAGTTGTGCTATGCGTATTTTAAGCTTTCTATTCAATCTTTGTCTTTTCGATCTTCTCGTCAGGCTTCTGCGCGCTTCCCATGAATGTATGAGGCGGCTGTCCACCGCTGTTATATCCGATGTTATAGCGATCTCCCTCGTTGCTCTTCCGTGTGTTTCGCGCATTTGTTCCACCCAGGTTTCAATATCTTCTGTGAATATGAGCTGCTCTTGTTTATCTCGATATACAGTCCAGTCTGTAATGCAAGCCCTCCCTAGGGAGCGACGGATTTTTGGGGAACTGAGACCAATCGAGATAATGTTATGGTCACTGCCCAAATTTTCCTCCAAATTTGTCAACCGGGTCTCCCCTGGATGGCTCGAGAAAGCTAGACCGCCGCTACACTGTTGCCTAAACGTGTGTAACACCCCGGTATTGTGATGAGTTCTAGCCCGTATCGATCTGTTGTCCCGACTAGTAATTTTCCCTTCACTGAGTCTTTGTTGTAACCCCAGACAGATTGTGGTGTATTGAAGTCACCAACCACTAGAAGCTTGTCTTTTCGCTCCATGCCTGATATTGCATAAATTATTAGGGTATCGAAGCATGGTGCTCGCTCTCTAGGAGCACTGTATATATTTACGATTACAGTGTTTGCTTTATTTCTTTTGCATGGCCACACCGTTAGTATTTGATGCTGTGTGTCGTGCTGTGGCATATATGTGACGCTGAGGACCAGGTCTTTTTTTCGACAGTACTACCTAGTAATTTGAGTGAATGCGTCAGGAATGCGCTTGGGACGCCGTCGCGCGTGCAAGCCGACGCGTTCCATCACCGATGCGTTCCATCGCCGATGGCTAGCGCCGTTCGGCCCAGCCAAGTGGCCGACAATGCAATTACGGCTGTCACATTCGCTCCCATGGCAACGCGCCCGATGCGGCCTTTTTGGGACGCCGTCTCGCGTGCAAGCCGACGCGTTCCATCTCCGATGGCTAGCGCCGTTCGGCCCAACCAAGCAGCTGACAATGCAACTACGGCTCTCACATTCGCTTCCCATTGCAACGGGCCCAATCTAGCACAACCAACGTGATCCGGATGTTAGCGCCATCTGGTTAAGGCGGCAGCAAAATTTACAGTGTCTGAAAGGGTGCGTTTGCCGGCGCCTTAACTAGATGGAGCCACCATACCGGCGGAGGCTTGGGACCGCGTTGTTTGCGTTCCGCGTCTGAATCACATCTCGTCGTCTGCGCCTGCGCGCCTGCATAGGACGCGTTTATAGGTGCGTTTCTCGTTCTAGGATAGCAAAGGCTTGCGTGGCTCAGTCCATTCGTTCGTCGGCTGTCGTGTGCGTCGGACGCAGGAATCATGAGCTCCCTTGGAGCGGCGTCAGCGGCCCGTGCTGGTTGCGGAAGCAGGATGAACGCAAGTGAGGACAGCGACTACCAGGCTATTCTGCCGCAGCTACCGACAGGAAGTGTGCTTAAGAACACCGTGTTCTTGCACGGGGACGTACTTGTGAGACCTTTTCGGGTTGAAGATTTCCGGGACGCAATTGATCAAGCTGGCATACTACCCGAAGTGGTAGCCTTAGGAGCTTATCAGATCAACCACGTGTGGGCCGTGACTGTGAACAGCGCGGAAGCAACGAAGCGGATGGTTTACTTGAAAGAGCTACAAGTGAAAAGGCGACGGTGTCTAATCATAGACCATCAAGACCACCAGGACAGGCTCAGGCTACAGTGGCTTCTGCATGGGTGAACGACGAGGATGTGTGGACGGCGATGGCGGCTTTCAGCAAGGTCACCGAGATTACTCGCGAGCATTGGCGAGTGCAAGGTGTGAGTGACAAGGTGTCCACAACACGTTCAGTGCTCCTCAAGCTAAAGCCTGGCATGAAGGTAGATGACCTGCTTTATAAAATAAGGGTAGGCGGTGAACTAGCTCCAGTGGTGGCACCGGGGCGTCCTATGCAGTGCTTGCGCTGCCGAGGCGCTGGGCATGTACGCCGTGATTGCAAAGTGCCGCGCTGCTCGCGGTGCAGGCGGTTCGGACACACAGACGCAGAGTGCGATCTCGCCTATACGCCACGGCGACGGGTCCGGGCGCTGGAGTTGAATCGTCGGAGCAGATTATGGACATCGTTGAAGCAGAGGAAGCAGCCCAAGGTACCAGTGAATCAGAAACGCTGGCAGCGTCCAGCAGCGAGCGGCAATCAACGCTCGACTGGGCGACCGGCGAACAACCAGTGTTGCCAGGTTTGGCTATATATAGCCAAATTGGGCTACGGGGAAAATTTTTTGGCGTCGACTTGGACGAGCTGGCTATGTGGCTATATTTGGGCTACTGAACATTTCCAACTTGGCTGTGTTTGGGCTATAAGTGGCGCCTTAATCCGTGCTCCAGAGGTGGCTCTGATCGGGTAGAAGCAAATCTCGAAGGCTGTGTTTTAGCTGGCTGAGCCGGCTGCGTGGCTTGCGTGTGTGCGCGCGCGAAATGACCCCCCCCCCCCCCCCCCATCGCCTTTTCTGCTCTCTCTACGGCGTTGTCTGAGCCGATGGCTTTGATCTTCGATGCACTTAAACGTGCACCCTGCTTGACCGTTATGCACCCGATCCCCGGGCATGGGCATGACCCTGGGAATAGTGGGTTTTTCACACTACACTGTACTAACATGGCTATGCTCAGGAAGGCAGAGCAATAACATAGGGTCGGGACCATCGGGCGATCGTGGCGCCGACATGAAAGAAGGGAAGCACGGGTGGATGACACGCTCCAGCGTGTTCATGGCCATGTCTTCCGGATGAAGTATCGCGCCGGGCACAGCTTTCGACCTACTCTACGTTTCTGGCGCAAAGCTTTACTGCCATTTTCCTTTTCCAGCTAGATGAATTTTTCTTCGTGCTTAAATTCCAGATTCATTTCGATAGGTTGGACGTAAGATCGGATCCTGCTCAGGAGAATCCAAACATGGGGAAGTGGGCCAAGTATGCGAGAACGTATAAAAAAGAATGGGAGCACCACCCCGAGCCAAAGGTGGGTTGTGGTGCTTTTACTTCTAGATGTTTTGCCCGTAACGTCACGGATGCAGATACTCATTCTGATAATATCGAAACATGTTTGCCACCATCAGTGCACCACGTCACATTAGCTTCACCCACCGTGTTAGCTTAGCTTGTGATGTGTCGCGCTGCTGGCTCGAGGACGCGGGTTTGATTCCCGGCCACGGCAGCCGCATTTCGATCAAGGTGAAATGCTGGAACACCCGTGTACTTCGATTTAGGTGTACGTTAAAGAAGCCGAGGTGGTCAAGATTAGTACGGAATCCCCCACTGCGTCATGCCTCCCAATCATATCGTGGTTTTGGCACATAAAACCCCAGCAAAAATTAGAGTTTTAGAATAGGGGCCTCAAACGTTTTGCGGCCCCAAAGAAATAGCGTCGAAGCCACTGCGCATGCGCAAGACGCACACTGTGCTAGGATATTGCGTCGGGCACGCTATTTCATCAATTTAGCGGGAGCCCCCAAAGCTGCCCCAAAAGCTTTTGTAAACAAACAAGGCGGCGCCCATCGAAGCGATGGCTCTAACCTAGCACAAAACTGGCTTCGATTCGTGGTAATGCGTGAAGTTCGTAAGCTAGAAGAAGTGATTGCGGTTATGACTTTCTCTCAACTAGCATGTGTAATGAAGATTGATTCATTATACCCCGCTTATTCCAAATTCAATTGTAGATTTCATGGCTCGTAGGCCTATCACTGATTGACTTGGCTGGGTGAAGGTACGTGAAGTTGGTTACTCAAGACTAAGCGCAACAAGTTGCATGCTGCTAATAGAATAAGTAACTCTTCATTCCTGCATGCCCCAATGCTAACACCCGCAAAGCTCTTTGGGGCCCCAAACTTGAGAGGCCCCTATTCTAAAACTTTATTAATCATCAACATGGTTTGCTTTTTGACAGTAACCGGTTTCACAGCATTACCACTGTTTTCAATTTGTTGTTTACCATTGCTGTTTGGGCACCGTCGCGGCATTTACAATTTCGAGCGAGTTAGTACGGGACGTGCTCGTCGCCGAAAACGACTGCGCGCTTCTCACACTAGTGTGCCGGTTTGCGCAGTAATCTTTAAAAGCTCCGCTAACACCGATTCAGACAGTTAGTGGCAGCTGTTGCCTGTCCTTTTTCTTAACGCATGTTCTTGGCGTGCTAGAGACCTAAGATGGCGGCCAGGTTGATGTCAATTGACACTATATAGATAGTGTGTGTCCCAGCTAATCCGGGCCAAGCTAATTGAAAAACAAAAACAGAAAAATGAGAAAACAAGAAAGGGCAATGAGACAAATATTTGCGCGAGATCTCATAACGCGAAAGACTTGTTTAAGCTCATCAAAAGGAAGCCGTAAGCACGTCGCCGTCGCAGATCGCTGGACAGCTGAGCTTCTACGCTGTAGGCAGAGATAACGTGAGAGATCGATGACACAGAACATTGGTTTGTGTTCACGACAGCTAAAAAGCAGAGTTCGTAGTTAATTTTACTGTAAACAATAACTTAGTACTATCTGTCATAAAATGAAAGCACTGATTTCGCCCTCTGCAGCGACTCGCTGGAACTTAAGAGCTTCCGGGGCCAACGAAAAGTGTTCTGTGCAAGCATGATGATGCTGTTTTTGATGGAAAGGGCCGACCTTCACGGCGGCACGGAGATTTGTTGCGACGGGACTTGCAAAAAACTATTGCCGTAGTCGAATGTGAAAGTGTCCAAATAAAATTGCAAATAAAAATGGGTATATTTGGCTACGAAATACATTTGGGCTACAACTTCCCTAACTTTTGGCTACGCTGCCTCGTCGGACCTGGCAACACTGCGAACAAGATGGACCTTCAGTGGGCTCAGCCGTAGTAGAGAAAGAGGTATAAAAAGTAGAAGAAGCCACCAGTTCTCCGGAAATTACCGAGGTTTTAGAGCTTGCCTAGACAAAGAACGCACCAGCAGCGAGCGTGGCCCGGTTGGCCAGCGCTGGTGCCGCAGCGAAGCGCGGCCATGACCAGACCGACAACGCGCCAGCCAGCAGCTGCGAAGAGCCACCAGCAAAGGCGGTCCAGGGTCGGAGGAGCAGCCTTAGACCACGGCCCAATGTGGTGGACAGAAATCCTTGTGACAAGACCCCACCCACTGAACACGAGGCCGTTCAATGGGGACGACTCCGGAGGCGTCTAGCGTGGCGCTAGACGTGAGCGGTAAGCGTGATGCTCCGGGGCCGACCTCTAGTTATGATCAGACATGGCTTGCGAAACGTGCCTGTGTTTATCTACATTAAATGTACGATGATTGGCTGCTAAAAGAAAACAGAGTCAAATATATCGCTTAACGACTGATCAGGACCTGGATGTGTCAGCCATCCACGAAACAAGAATAGCAGGGGAGGAAGATACCACGAGCATGGTGCGGCGTTTCACGTCACGGTATTACGCCGTAGTCAGCCATGCAAATGTTGCGTCAGCTGGATGTGTGCTTTTTGTTAAAAAACTATCGGGACTGGTTATGCAGGAAACTGTTTCATCACCAACAGGAAGGCTGGTTTTATGTGATTTTTTGTTATGCAATGAGGAATGGCGGATTTTGTGTCTCGATGCCCCAAACGAAGTTGATGCTAGAGAAAATTTCTTCGCGAATGTTAAGCAGTACTTGAGTACACAGAAGCGCCTTGTTTTAATGGGCGATTTTAATTGTGTGTTTAATGGGTGTGATAAAACGAGCAGGAGTGCTTTCAGAGACAAAAGCACACATTTAATCCCAGACCTAATCACGGAATATGACTTGGATGACGTGGCTGAATGCCTATAGACGGATCATGGCGTGGAGTATACGCCCTTTTAGGGCACTAGCCATGCTCGCGTCGATCGAATTTACATTTCATTGGACATTGTTTCTAAGTGTAATAATTACGACGTGGTACAAATGTCATTTTCAAACCACTGGCTTGTTAAATGCCTGATAGGTACGAAGAAACAAAGCTGCAGTTTTAATTGGGATTTATGGAAAATTTATGCGAAGCTCATAAGCGACAGAACTTTCACTGGCACAGTAAAAAATAAAATAAGCCAAACAAACTTTGCATATGCAAGCAATATGGGAGAACAGTGGGAATGGTGCAAACAGTACAATAAAATGAAGGCCCTTGAAAGGTCATGCTGCATAAGATACGAAGAAAAAGGGAACGAAAGCGCACTAAGAACAATGCTCCAGAAATTGATTTCACTTTGAAAGTAGAACGCCTGGCGCATTTAAAGATGATGTGCGAAAAATTTAACAGAAGCTCCAAGAATAGAAGGGGGAAAATACCTTGGTGCAATCGTGAAGGCGAGGGCGGAAGCACTAACCGCAGGGCAAGCGGCAACGAAAACGGCGTTAGGGTTAGAAAAGACATATGCCAGTCGAAATCAAATTCATGAGATTGAGTGGAACGGTAATTTGGTAACTGATAACTTTAGCATAGCAGATGTGTTTTTCCAGCATTACCAAGCGCTCTTTTCGCTCCGAAATGTTCACGTCCATAAGTTTAAGAATGCTGTTTTGGGTGTCATGCCACAGCTGGACGATGAAATAAAAGAAAGATTGGAGTAGCCGATATCAGAGGAAGAGGTTTATCGAGCTATAGATAACATAAATGAGCGTAAATCATCCGGACCAGATGGGTTGAGTGCATCTTTTTACAAAGCTTTTAAACAGGAATTTACCCCAGTCCTTGCTGCAGTCTTTAATGAGGCATATGAGCTTAATGTGCTGCCGCCGTCCTATCGCACATCTCATACAGTCCTCATTCCAAAAACAGATCAAACAGCAAAACTAAGGTTACCCACGTCATACATACCCATCTCATTGACAAACATTGACTATAAGATCTTCATGAAGATTTATCAGTCAGGCTTCAGATTCTTATGCCTGAAATTGTAGGCGACTATCAAACTTGTGACATAAAGGGTCGTTCGATTCTAAATAATATTCATAAGGCTAGATGCGTTCTGGAGTGTTGTGACGCTATGCAGGTTTGTGTCGCGGTTCTCCAGATAGACCTCGAAAAGGCATTCGACTGTGTATGGCATGACATTTTGTTAGCTATCTTGGAATACATGAATGTTGGCACTCTTATCAGACAAGGTCTAGCCATGGCGTACCAGAACTGCTCCACACATTTAATTGTGAACAAGACGATAGGAAAGTCAATTAGTGTCCAACGTTCTGTACGCCAAGGCTGCCCTCTCAGCCCTATTCTCTTCTGTGTGTATATTGAAAAACTGTGTCGCTCTACATTGCAGAATGAAGCCATTCAAGGTTTTCGCCTGCATGCATCAGAAGTTAAACGCTTGGCGTATGCAGACGACGTAGCTCTTTTCTATGACAACAAAGAAACTTTTATTGAAGCAGTTAGATTGGTTAAACAATTTAGTGACATCTCTGGAAGTCCTGTCAATTGGGGAAAGTGCCTGGGGTTTTGGCACGGAGAGTGGCCTTCGACCCCTGACATTTTTGCCAACATCAGCTTTTAGTATTATTTAAAATATTCACAAACATAAATTCCAATAGAACCAGGCCAACACCAAGAGAACAGGCTGGCTTCAGGAAAGGATATTCTACGATGGATCATATCCATGTCATCAATCAGGTAATCGAGAAATCTGCAGGGTACAATCAACCTCTCTATATGGATTTCATAGATTATGAAAAAGCATTTGATTCAGTAGAGTTACCAGCAGTCATGGAGGCATAGCGCAATCAAGGAGTACAGGAGGCATACGTGAATATCTTAGCAAATATCTACAAGGATTCCACAGCTACCTTGGTTCTCCACAAGAAAAGTAGAAAGTTACCTATCAATTAAGGGGTCAGGCAAAGAGACACAATCTCTCCAATACTATTCACTGCATGCTTAGAAGAAGTATTCAAGCTCTTAGACTGGGAAGGCTTAGGAGTGAGGATCGACGGCGAATATCTCAGCAACCTTCGGTTTGCAGATGACATTGTCCTATTCAGCAACAATGGGACGAATTACAACAAATAATTTAGGACCTTAATCGAGAAAGTGTAAGAATTGGGTTGAAGATGAATATGCAGAAGACAAAGATAATGTTCAATAGCCTGGAAAGGGAACAAGAATTCAGGATTGCCAGTCAGCCTCTAGAGTCTGTAAAGGAGTACGTTTATCTAGGTCAATTACTTACAGGGGACCCTGATCATGAGAAATAAATTTACAGAAGAATAAAATTGGGTTGGAGTGCATACGGCAGGTATTGCCAAATCCTGACTGGCAGCTTACCACTGTCGTTGAAAAGGAAAGTGTACAATCATTGCATTCTACCGGTGCTAACATATGGGGCAGAAACTTGGAGGTTAACAAAGAAGCTCGAGAACAAATTAAGGACCACACAAAGAGCGATGGAACGAAAATTGTTAGGCCTAAGGTTAAGAGACAGGAAGAGAGCGGTGTGGATCAGCGAACAAACGGGGATAGACGATATTCTAGTTGACATTACGCGGAAGAAATGGAGCTGGGCAGGCCATGTCATGCGTAGGATGGATAACCGGTGGACCATTAGGGTTACAGAATGGATACCAAGAGAAGGGAAGCGCAGTCGAGGACGGCAGAAAACCAGGTGGGATGATGAAGTTAGGAAATTCGCAGGCGCAAGTAGGAATACGCTAGCGCAAGAAAGGGGTAATTGGAGATCGCAGGGAGAGGCCTTCGTCCTGCAGTGGACATAAATATAGGCTGATGATGATGATGATGAGGTGGGACACTCCACCGGTAAAATATCTTGGCGTGCCGCTTCATTTTTACAAAGACAATGATCGGTACTGGCAAGAACAAGTGAAAGAGATGCGTGAGAATGTGGACAAATGCAAAGTGGCTAATCTATCCATCTTCTCCCGAGCAACAGTGTGTAATTTGTTCTTTATCAGTAAGATTAGGTACACAATGCAGGTGTTATACTGTTCTCCGTTAAACACTCAGAAATTTCACCACATATTTGCCGTGTTTGTGTGGTCCTCGAGTTGGGAGAGGGGTAGTCGGACGAACCTATTCAGGCGCGTCAAAGATGGGAGAGTAGGTCTGGGACAACTCTTTGTGCGTCAGCTCGTAAACAGATTTATATTTTTTCGGGCCGTCAGGGACCCTTTTTTGTGCACTGTGTGTCAGATGAGAATAAGCAAAGCGCTACCAGATTTTATTGTTGCCACAAGCAGTATTCCCGGAACTTTTATGGGTCTTTTTAAGGAGGTTGTCTCCACTGCGCGCTTCCTAAGCGTACGTTTTTCAAAAGATTACCTGAGTTCTGTCCAAAGAAAAAAGCTGTACAGGGATCTGTGCGACACTGAATTTCCTGTTCCTTTATATAGATCCCTTTACAGAGGTAGCCAGGGCCAGAATGTACTAAAAAGGATAAAGTATGTGCAAATTCCACCAGGGGTAAAAACCTTTTTTTTTTTCAAAGTTCATACAAGAACGCTTTCAGTAAAGACAGTTTTGAAAGAAAAGTTTTTTTTTGTACCGTGGGGAACCCATTGCTTAATCTATAATCAACCCGAGAGAATTGACCACGTTTTTCTACATTGTTGGGAGGGAGTGTTCTTTTGGGATGTTTTACAAAGGACAGTTAAAAAAGAATTCCCTCTGCACCTTGAAGACACGGGACTCGTCTGCTCACCCGACAAGTCAGAGATCCTACTCCACAGACCGCGCAAGAAAGGACCCCTCCCGCAGGGCGTGCTCGACGCCCGTCGTTTGGGCGTCCACGTCACGACGAGGGAGGGGACCCGAATAGCGACGGTGTCCAAGTTGCGAGTGCTCGGGCTGTGGCTGGAAGAGAACGGTGCCAACCGCGAGCTGGTTTCCCGACTGCAGAAGAAAGTAGCCGCCGCCACGCACCTCGTGCGGCGAGTCGCGAACAAGAGGAAAGGAATGAAAGAACACAACGTGACGAGGCTGATACAGGCGTACGCGCTGAGCCATATATCGTACTTCGCCGCGTATGCCGACTGGAACAGGAGCGAAACCGACAAGCTGAACGTGGCGATCCGCAGGGCGTTCAAGGCCGCCCTGGGGGTACCCCAGTACACGCCAACTCACAGGCTCCTCGAGCTGGGCGTACACAACACGCTCGAGGAGGTCGCCGAGGCGCAGAGAATAGCGCAGCTGGAGAGGCTGTCGGGCACCAAAACGGGAAGACGAATCCTCGACCTGCTCGGGATTCGATATCATGAGGCGCGGGGACTGAAGGAAACACTGCTACCGGAGGTCAGGGACGCCATACAGACGGAAAACATGCCGAAGAACATGCACCCGGTGCATGACGTGCAAAGACGTAAACGACGGGCGGTAGCAATCCTCGAGGAGCACGGAAGACGAGAAGGCGTCCTGTTTGTCGATGCAGCCAGGTACCCGCGGCCCGCCGGTGACGTTGATGGCGACGAGGGACGACGACCACCATCGCCACTACAACGAAATGTGCGAGACGAACCGGGGATGCCAACACTACCATCTCTACTACTAGTACGGCAAAAACGGCAGCAGCAACAGCAGCAACATCAACGACACGGCCGGCCGACGGCGGCGGAGCCCGCCTTCTCTATGGCGGTCGTAGATACGAAGGGAAGGATCCGAGTCACGGCATCAGCTAGGCTGCCGTCGGCCGAAGCAGCGGAGGAGATGGCCATAGCCCTCGCGGTACTCCACGGAGGTACGGAGGATAGCCTGATAATAAGCGACTCCAAATCAGCGATCCGGAACTACACCAAAGGTTGGGTGTCCGCGGATGTGGCGCGCATGCTCAACGCCAGAGCCGGAGACTTCGTGTCCGGCAGGATTACGATCAAGTCCCTCAAATGGTTCCCCGCGCACGTCGGGGAGCTTGGTACTAAAGAAGACAACAGCCGCAACAACAACAATACTAACGGCCGAAAACACACCGGCATCCCGCCCAAGCACAACGAGCGTGCCCAGCTCGTCGCGAGGCAACTTACCCGCCGCGACGCGATCACCCAGAGGGCAGCCGCCGTTGTTGTGCGGGACCCCACCGGAGGAATTATCAACACAACCCAAATCGCGGCGGTCGGAGCTGGGGGCCACGGGGACGCCGACTGTGATATCGAGGAGTTTCTGGCCTCGTACCGAGAGGTTCTTGCACACTATAGGAAAGAACGTATGACATATCCACAACCCCACGGGCAGCTGGACAGGTCCCAGGCAGTCGACCTGAGGCGGTTGCAGACGGGCACTTTCACCAACCCCTATCACCTGCACCGCCTGTGGCCCGCGCTGCACCCGTCGCCCGGCTGCCCGTGGTGCGAGCACGAACGGGCTGATATGGCCCATATACTTTGGGAATGTCAACGCCCTGAAGAAGAAGGACCAAGAGGAAGGGGGAAGATAACAGCAGGACCTTCTGAAGCGGGGGCGCCTCGCTGAGAGATGGCAAGCCGCCCTCCTCAGCGAGGCACCCGAGGACCAGGAGTGGGCCGTCCAGCGGGCCAGGGCCATTGCCGAGGATCTCCAATAATTTTTCTCCGGCGATGGACCCCTGGCAGCCTAGCCCCGGGCACCAACAGCCTTAACCGCTGGACAAATAAAGTTTATTCCTATCCTATCCTATCCTCCCTCTAGATGCCCACGGTATCATTTATCTAGCGATTGAAAACGACGATGGGCTTCCTTTTGATCTCCTAATGCTCGTTGGCCTTCACAGCCTCTGGCGCGCCAGAATGGCTGGGTATTACTGTGATCCAGACGCACGACCTGCGCGAATGTACTTCCGAGACAGTACAAACGCCTTTCTGGAGGTGCAGAAAGCGCATGAATGCCCCCCGGAAGAGCTGTCGAGGTTAGAACCCTTCGCAACATTAAGAGAATTTTGATGTGATTGCAATCATGCTGGTTGGTATATGTTACATATGCTTTTCACGTGCTAGTACGTTGAATTCGGGTGTTGATAAATGAGTGAATTTTGCACATGAGTGAATAAATACAAAAACCTTGCGTGGATCAGTGGTACAGCATCGGCCTCCTACGCAGCGGGCCTGGGTTCGATCCCGGCGGAGAGCGGGTACTTTTTTTCGCATGCGGTAGCGGCTACGGGCCGGCGGCGGCGGCATCATCGCGACCCAAAACGGCTATTGGAATGAGCCCGTAACAGCTTACGCTGTAAATAAAATGGACCTGGGCAGGCCATGTAATGCGTAGGATGGATAACCGGTGGACCATTAGAGTTACAGAATGGATATCAAGAGAAGGTAGGCGCAGTCGAGGACGGCATAAAACTAGGTGGGGTGATGAAGTTAAGAAATTTGCAGGCGCAACGTGGAATTAGCTAGCGCAAGACAGGGGTAATTGGAGATCACAGGGAGAGGCCTTCGTCGTGCAGTGGACATACATATAGGCTGCTGATGATGATGGTGAATACATTTTAAAAAAGTTTTCTTTTCTCGAGTATTTCTTCTTCATGTGAGCTCCCGAAGTTAAAGGCGCCAATGTGATGTACCTTTTTTGGAAATTCGCTAATACCTCTTCAGCACTTGCAAAAACCCCGAAACCTTAAATGTTTTTCTAAAACAACACATCGCCATACGCGTTGATAATAATGGCATGCATAAAAATTGCATGTGGATTTGAAGTAGCATCTCCTAATTGAATCTTCAAACTTTTAAGAAACTCTCTAAATCCATGAATTTACTTCGTGGAAATTGTGAGGTATAAAAACAATGCCAAACCGGCAACAGAAACCTTGGAAAGAGAAGCTTTTAGAACCGTACAAACGCATCATCCAAGACGTAGGTAATTTAATGGAGCTAAAAATGGAAACCATGAGTATCAGATATATGCTAGGCTGTCCTCAATGAGCAAGTTAAACGCGGACATGATGCTTTGAGGCAATGATTGAACATACACTCTTCTTTCTTTAAATTGGTTTAATTCTTGCTAAACGTTGCCCAATGGGACTTGTTCTGAGGTATTTTATAATATGCTCCAGAAGCAAATATTTTTGGATACAGAAAAATCTATCTATATTCGAGATACACCGTAGTTGTTTACTGCGACACCCTATAAGAATCATTCGTCTAAGACAAAGTCTGTAAAATATCTGTCTAATTATTGATCTTTCCACGCACATATACCTCAGCAGCTTTCGGAAGAGAACAGCATGATGGGGCGCGAAGTGTATTTGTAATTTATTTACGTGCTAAATAAATAATTTATTTATCTTTCTATCTATCTATCTATTATATCTCAATGGCCTAGTTGCGAGGCATTAACTGAGGGCTGGACAAGAGTATAGCAGTCATGGATTACATCATGACGTGCTCTTCGATTGTGCACTTGCATAAGAGGTAACCGTTATCAAAGCGATGCAGGTCGTTGCAGTCTTCAGTTTTATGTAATGAAAAACATTTTTGATATATGGTTATGCTGGCGCTTGGAGGATAGACGGCATTTTGATGGTGGCTCCGAGATATGCGACAGCAGGTCGTATACCTTCTGAAAAAACAATAGGGGTGCTATTGCACGAGAAATAGTGGGTGCGGGAAGATGAAGCCGTGATTTCGGATCAGTATCAGATTGGCAGTATGGTACAGTAATCAGATGATCGCTATCACACATCCGTTGTCAGGCCGCCGTCGTCGTCACGCCATCTTTGTCATACAGTCATCGTCGTACCATTATGAAAAAAAATGTTATGTGCCACTACTGCATAAACAAATTCATCCCTAGTAAAAATAAGAAAGTTCGCAAACATACACCTTGGATGACTCGCTATGTTATTCATATTAAATGCAAGGTAAAAAGGTCAAATAAAAAAACACGGAAATCCTGTTAAAATAAAAGAGGCGCAAAACTCTCGAACAGAAGGTGAGTGCTGCACAGAATTACTATTATAACACCTCTCTGCCTAACTTTATTAAAAATCAACCCACTAAATTCTCGAACCATATGAAGGAAAAAGAAAGAAACCGATTTCAAAGTTAATGATTGAGGGCACATGAATAACTAATTACGAAGACATAGCAAAGCATTTTAATGAGTACTTTCAAAGTGTCTTTGCAGTGTCAGATGTTTGCATTACTATGCTTCCAGTGAAACAGGTATTTGATGTGTATTCTCTTTCATATGCTGGAATTGTCAACATGTTGGTAAACCTGAAAACCAAAGCTTCTTGGGGCCCTGACGCAATCCCAAACATTTTTTAAAACGTTATCCTGAACTTATTGCCGGCTTTCTTCTCAAAATTTTTTCTGCTTCGCTGCTGTCGAGACAACTTCCCGATGATTGGAGGGTGGCCAGCATTGTTCCAATATTTAAAAAGGGGGACCGATTAAGATTACAAAACTATCGTCCAATTTATCTGACTTCCCAATGCTGCAAGCTCTTTGAGCACATTGTGGCAAACTATATAAAGGAATTCTTAGCTGAAAACAATGCGCTCACGGAGTTTCAGCACAGCTTCAGGAAGGGTTATTCGACTGTAACCTAATTGGTATCAATGATTCACTCATTTGCTTTGTCTCTCGACAATAATGGTCAAACGGGTGCAATATTTTTAGATTTCACAAAAGCCTTAGAAAAGGTTCCGCACGACAAATTAATCTTCAAACTTAGAATTATCGGCATACCTGACATTTTCATAAACTGGATTATTGCTTACCTGACCAAACGCACCCAGTACGTTACAATTGGTGAAAATCGCTCGGCCACCCTTCCAGTCACGTAAGGGGTGCCCCAAGGTAGTGTCTTGGGGCCTTTATTGTTCCTATTGTATATAAACGACATCGTTAAAACCATAACTTCCGGTGTGCAAATTAGACTGCTTGTCGATGATGGTATTTTGTACAGTGATATAACTTGTCAGAATGATCAGATTGTCCGCGAAAGGAAATTAAATAACATATTGAAGTGGTTTAATGAATGGGGTATGTTAATAACGCTGATAAATCCGTATTTCTTCGTATTACTCGTAAAAAAACACTAACTTTTTCTTATAGGCTAGGTTCCTCAGCTCTGCGTGAGACTAACTAGTACAAATACATAGGTGTTACTTTGACTTCCACATTGTCGTGGAACGTGTACATTAATGATATTTGTTCTTCTGCCTTCCGCAAGACACAAGCTGAACAATTCCCCTCCTAATGTAAAATTACTGTGTTATTTTTCATTTGTTAGACGAAAGTTAGAGTATGCATGTGTATCATGGGATCCTTACACTAAGTCAAATATTGCGCGTCTTGAAAACATACAAAGAAAGGCAGTTAGGTTTATATTTCATAAATTCGCAAGACCGGACTCTCCCTCTAAAATTGTGACAGAAAAATCTATACCCACTCGTGAATCACGCTGAAAGCAGCTAAGGCTTGAATTCCTTTCCCTCCTTCTCAAAAACAGGCCTGAAATGAAACCAACACCCTATTAGGCTCGAACTGATACGTTTAAATTTTACTTCCCAGAACAATATCAGACTGGAACGACAGCTTACAGGCGCAGTGTGATTAAATATTGTATAAATTTGTAATTGCTTGTTCCTAACTTGTTCTCTTTTTTGAATGTATTCTGTTGCCCCTCGGCTTGGACCGAAGGGTCTGCAGAATGTACTAAATAAATATAATGAATAAAATTATCATCATGCCGCGGTGGTCATGCTGACATTTTTTTTTTCATTTTCATCGCTTCAGTAACATCATCCTATTGTCTTCATGCCATCGTCGTCATACCTTCTTCATCGTTGCATTAACGCCAATCCTTGGTCATTCGATTGTATTTATACTGTCCCCATTCGATCATGATTACGCCTTCGTTTCCATGCTATCGTCGTCCTCGCATGGCAGCCAGACAATCGTTATTATGCGTCCCTTGTCATACAGTCGTCGCAAGGCCATCGTGCCATCGTCGTCACTCTTGCCACGTCATCCGACTCTCTCAATGCCGTTGTACAGGCTTCGTCATATAGTCGTCGTCACGCCACTGTGGTCATACACTCGTCGTCATTCCGTTGTCCTCATCCTGTTGTCATGTCATGTTCGACATCCGAATCTCATGATGCCGCCATCATGTACTGGATGATGATGGCGAAACGCTGTCGTTTCGCCATCATCATCCCTTCCAGCAACCTCATCCCTTTACTTCAGCGACGTCATTCCTTTTTCGCAATGCCTTAGTCGTCATGCCGCCTTTGCCGATCCATCTACGTCCTTCCTTCATTATTCTTTATCGAAAATATGCTGTCCTCATACATTCGTGATTATGCCACCGCTGCGATGCCATCTCCGTTATGCCGTCGTGGTCATGCCATTGCCGTCATTGCCGCTTCGTCATTGGTTGTGGTCATAATGTCGTCATCAAGCCCTCGTCCTCATGCAGCCATCGTGATCCAATTGTCCTCATGTCGTCACTGTCAAACTGTCGTTCCTATACCACAATAAGAATTTAGAAATGATCTCATTGTTGTCATGCCTTCGTTGTCATGCCGCCTTTGTCGTTCCAACAACGCCATTTTTGCTTCGTCATTGGATCATCATCAACTGCGCCAGTGACATACAGTCATCGTCATGTCGCCGTGCTTATGGGCGGCCTTGGCAAGCGAGTGCCATAGCAAAGTGGGACGACACTGGAGTATGTCGCATATAGCCGAAGCAGCATAAATCTCTCATTGGCCACTACTGACGTTAAATAAACCTGACTTCAGAATTACGGCGTGTCGCTACATTGCTCTACTGCTATTTGCATTACAATCCAGAGTAACTGTGAGCTGAGTTCTCCCGTAATTTGCGTTTCTTGTCACGTTCTGCTACCGGATAGAAATAAGAAAACGAAATGCTAAACTGTTGTGCAGAATGTTCCGCGTACCTTCTCGGTACATTATTATTTGGACGTTGATTTCGAATAAGAAAGTTGCTAAAGCGGTCTCTTTATTGAAGTGAGTAAGATGCCTTATCTCCAAGCGAATACTACAGAGGCCTCTTCCCTATGCATGATATGCAGCTTTTCAGCGTCTGCCATGAACAGTTATTTCTCAACACACATCGTTATATAACTGTCGTTATTCTGTGTTAGTGAGGCTTCTTGTTACTGAAAGGTGGACATGCAATTTATTTTACTGAAACAAAGAGCTTGTGCAGGAGCTCTCTGGTACTAAGGAGTGCTTACTGACACCGTTTAAACCAGCAGTATTGCATTTTTATGGCATTCCTTTTTTAGAACAAAGAAAAAAACAGCCGCACCTGCCCTGGCATTATTTCTTAGATTCATGCACTACATCCTGGAAGCCGCCTAGATGTGAAATCACTTAAGCTACTATACCTTTAAGGCTTACAAACTTACAAACTTAGGTAGGCTCTTGAAAGGCTTTGGTGTGAATAATTAGGCAGGTTAAAAGTCACTGTTAGCACGTTTGGCGGAATGCTCTTCATTTATTTGCGCGCAGCGCCGGCGGCCATCATTTAACACAGTTGTCTGGCAAGGAGCGTCCAGTAAAGCCTGAGCATGGAGCTGAACATGGAGCTTGTGTTTGAGCTTACTTTGGATGTCTTCATTGTCGTCTAAAATGCATCAAGTCGGCTCTACATGTGGTCCTAGAGATGGCTTTTATTTCACCATCACCAAATCTTTGAACAAAGCCTTTATAGAAACTGCCTCCTTTGACATTTGTTTTGTACCGCAGGTAGAACAGTTTATTATAGCTCATATAAGTTCATCTTCTGAAACGTGGGTGCTTATCCCAGTGGGTAAGACACGCGGATTCTGAAAGGGGGGGTCGTAGGTTCGAAACTCACCTCCGCCAGCGCTTTTCCTTTCGAATTTGTTTTGTTTTGTACATTAATTTCTTTATAGAGATCCGTCTTACGTGACAGATGGACGGACGGACGGTATTCTTCGTTGGGTAGGCATAGAAATGCTTGCACATCGAAAAAACGGCCTTCACATCACAAAAAGCACATGTTTCGACGTTGATACACATATCGTGGTTGATTAACCAATGTAACAAACGGATTGGTATGGGACGAGGCAACTAAGTAGCATTACGTAGGATCTAACCAGGCAGCCTCGCCATATTGGAGCGATATGGGTGGCTGACTAATACATAGTGAGACTTTCGTTATAATGTGATAAGCCTCCATTATTTCACGTGAGAGCTTTTCACGGTGTCAGAACATCACAATAGCACGTTAAAAAAACCAGATGGCACCCACAGTCGCAACAACGCAGGGAAAGGCGCGAATCGTCAAAAACCTCCGAAGAACTATGGTGCTCCCTTTGTCGAATGCTCAAGCATCTTCCAGTCTGAGCGACATATTAGAAGAATACGTGAGGACACATGCGGAACAAGTAAATTGAATATTAGACAACTATTGAACTCTTAGAACGTTATTTAGGAATGAAATGTTCATGAAGACGATCATGGAATAGTTCGCGATCTGTAATGGACACGATAGATCAGGAAGATCGTTCCAAATTTTAATGGCATGCGGCAACGCTGGTGAGTTAAACGCTTTTGTGTTTTCACACTGAAGAAAGCGGGTAAAGAAGACCTTTGTCCGTCTTAACACCAAATTGATTCAACTTCCTAACAGCTGGGGATATTGTGTTGGCTAGATTGGCAGATATTTCATTAAATTTCTCAAAATAGCCTTATACGTCAATTTATGCCAACAGTGCAGAAAGCACTGCATCCTTCCAAGAAATAAAAGTGCCCGCTCAGCCTAATGTTGCATGGTTGCACTTTTCACATTGGATTTTTCCGCCACCCTCAAGAGCTCCTCCGAAAATTATTTTTCCGTGTTAATGATCCCATTAAGATAAATTTTTGTCTACATTGAAAGGAGCGCGATCGAAATTAATATAGAAAATATGGCTTGAAAAAATCTGAAACAACACTCCTGTTTAGGTACTGGAAGTTCCACAACAAAAATTACCAGAACGCAGTAGCAGATCGAGAAATGTGAGGCAAGGTTGCAGAAATGCCCACTAACTTGGTCATTTCTGCGTACTAGATCTAACCCTGGGAGTGTTAGCCAGTACCGCTCAGAACCATAGGGACAGAATGGGGTACGTTCATTTTTTTTGCCCGATGGCCTCACGTGTAACACGTGAGCTTAGCGCAGGTTGTGGGTTCACTGCACACCAGCGAGTGGGGAGTGAACCCACAACAGTTCTTTAATAAATTCTACATTTGCAATTTCCACTTTGCTTTCCTTGTTTTCATTGCCTGTGGGCTTTATATGTGGTCGTGATTACCAATAAATGGAGCCCCTCTGTTGCCGTTCCTTTCGTATGTATACTAATGTATATATCTAAAGTAAGGGTTTCGCGGGATCCGGTAGTTGGACAGGAAGCGTTCGACTATCGGACCCCGGCATGCCCTCACTGTACAGATATCCTCAATATATATATATATATATATATATATATATATATATATATATTATATCTAGGGCTCCGTGTTTTCGGAGTTGATTTTCTGGCGGAAATTCGGAGTTTATCGGGGTTTATTTCTCGGAAATCCCCTATTCTCCGAAATTCGGACCTTAATTTTGCATTATTCTTAATATTCCAAAATCTTAGATGCAATGATATCTGACCACAAACACATCAGAATACACGAAGTGCACTTTTGTTGTCCGGAAGGTTTGAACGCACGAACACATATAAACACAAGCACAAATACTTAAACACAAAACACCTACGTTTGTGCGTATTACAAAGTTAAAGCTTGTTGTAACTGACGCAATCATACTTTACGAGGTTTCTGTCACTAACGTAAGCACGCTCCTTTCGATTGATCATTCTCAGCTCTGAAAATACCCTTTCAACGTTTGCGCTAGAAGACCCAGCGCGCAGCGAGAAAGCACTGGGCACTAGACAGTGTGAAGTCTCCCAGGCGACAGGGGTTCAACAATGTTACTGATTAATTAGCTCTGATAGTTCGCAAAATTACTCATAAGTTGGCTCATGTCGTCAATTTCATGAAACACTAACTTAAAAATTGGTGCATAGGTTTCGAACGCGCGGGGAACTCATGCTTCACATTCAGATTCACAATTTCAACACTATGCGAAAAGGATTCACTGGTGTACTGGGGTGCATCAAAAAGGTTCCTCTCAACTGTCTGGCTCCACTTTTCAGCGACAGCAGCGTAGTATCCATGAAGGTCTGCGACAGTTGTTGAGCAGTTACATGTCTCTCGCTCCGTGCGCAACAAGCCCTTTGTTAAAGCGCGATGGGTGTGGTCTACGAGATACTGTTGACATGAGGCAAAGTTTATATCAGCCAGGCCGGCCGATGCATCAATGACTGCTTAGAATATGCCCTTTCGATATAGAACGGAACAGGGTCATATTGGCCGTTAAAATCTGAGTATATCGAATAAATCCGAATTGACCAAAATTTTACCGGCGAGTGTTTATCGGATTTTTTCGGGTGTATCCGAAAACACGCAGCCCTAATTATATCGCACGTGTGTCCTCAACCTACAAGTTCCTGTTCAACTTCCGGATCGCGGCATACCCTCACTTTATACGTATATAGCTATTCGTACATATCGAAATCAAGGGCAACATAGGGGCTAAATTTTTTGGTAATCACGACAACATAAAGCCCGCAGGCAATGAAAACATGGAAAGCATAGCATAAATTGCAAATGTAGTATATGTATTGTCACCTGCCTTAAAAGGAAACGGGCGACATTTATTGAGGGCAGCTGGCTCCTGAGGAACACGGTGGTAGGACCAGGCTTGCTTGCTTGCTTGTTTGCTTCCTATACCATGGCGCATACCCACCATAGGGAATTGGCCAAGAAGCCAGCGGTTAAACAGGTGGGTCCGGGGGAGAAAACTTGGGGGGAAAAGTGTTGTGAGGGTACAGTTGAAATTATTCAATGAAACTAACTGATGTAAGAGCCGTGTTTTATTTGATGTTATAGGGAATCCTGTGCTTTTTGGAAGGAGAGCATGGTAGAAGGTAAGAAATTTCAATCAGTTTATTGGAATTTTCGAAATTATTAAATAATCAATCAGTATATTAGCGCAAATTGGAATTTTGTATGACATTAAACAATATATCAGTAAATTAACTTGGTATTCTCCTTCGGTCACCGAGGAACTCGCATACGGCCCTGCATACGTTCCTGTGGCTAAAACCCAGTGTATATGCCCCAAACGATAGAATGTTTTCAGTGTTTATAGCGATGCCCCATTTTCGGAACTGAATTTCGAAGTATTTCTTACTCTGGATTGCGAATCGGCGGCAGTTTAATAAAAAAATGATCAATGGTTTCAAGTTCTTTGCAGAAATAACATAGAGGGGAGATCGCCAGACCAGACTTGTGTAGATAAAAAATGTAAGGGTGGAATACGGCATCGTAATTTTGTAAGGGAGATTTCCAATTTACGTGTGGGACACCATCGATTATCCCAAAGGTAAAGAAATGCTTCACGTCTGTGATTTGGAATGTCTGTTTTGCAGAGTAATTTGAGAGAGATAGTTTTCTAAACCTAGCCGCGGTGATACAAGCAGAAGTCGGCAGAACATGCATGACTGGTTCATGTAGGCATGTACGTGCGAGTGCGTCGGCCATTTCATTTAAGAACAAACCATGGTGACCTGGTACCCATATTAAGCGCACCAGACGTAAGGTCGAAGGGATTAATGTTTCTAGTTCGTTCAAAACTGTATTGTCTGAGGATGAGGTGAGTGCTGTGCACACTGACAACAAATCGGTTACTATTACAGCTGTCGAAGAATTTCCAGGAAGTTTTCGAAGAGCTAATTGCTAATAATTCTGCCTGAAATATAGGTGTAAAATCAGGCAGCCACATTGAATAAGACCAGAATAGCGCCTCAGAAAAAATGCCTGCACCCGCTTTCTCGTCACACACTGATGCATCCGTCGATATTGTAGTATTGATTTTCATTTGCGCTAATTGATCGTGTAGTAATCCGCTTACATATTTAGTTGGCAGGAGTTTACGGTTGGAATGAAATATGTCATTAAATTCCATTCTAATAGCATTTACGGGTTTTTTGAGGGGAAAGATCTCGCATACATATCTGAACCTTTAATGAATCTAGTTGTGTTTGCACAAAAAGAACCTGCGGATTGTGCAGACGTGACCATGTTTCTTCAAAGAACGCAGATCCTTCCGCAATAAATATACACTGCGATCGTCTCAATGAAGGTGCGTAAATGTTTAAGTAGGTTTTTACTGTAAGGATGCGGAATCTTCTAAAGAGTGTGGTTAATCGGGCTTCTTGATATAATACATTATTGCCAACAAATTTTGCCAATCCAAGACAGATCCGACGGGCCTCTAGCTCAATAAGACCGAGGGGTGGATCTTGTATGCTGAACCACCAGAGAATAAAACACGCCGAAATTCCAATATGGGTCGAGTATACATACAATAAATCATAATGAGAGTGTCTCTGCCTAGGCCAGAGCGGCGGTGACCGAGTTTTAGAATCATGCCAACAGCGGGCGCTGCCTTAGACGTAACATGTTCGATGTGGTTGCGCCAACTAAGTTTTTGGTCATATATAACGCCTAGACACTTAATAAAGTCACGCTGAGGGATTATTTCTTGTCGGTATTGGAGGGAGACATTAACCGATATATTTAAGGGAAATACAAGCAAGGCATTCTTGCTAACATTTAATGTCATACGAAGATCATTAAGCCAATGTTCAAGTAATGTTAAATATTATTGTAATACTCTTTGTAGACAGTGAATATCACTCGCTGACGCAAAGAATACAAAGTCATCTGCGTAAGCATACACTTGTACATCATCACACAGTGTAATTGAGCTCATTAGAATATTAAACAGAATGGGAGAAAGAACGGAACGCTGTGGTACTCCCCTGGACTGATTATATTTTGACGTCGAAACACCGCCTTGTGAGCAATAGAATTTTCTACATATATATATATATATATATATATATATATATATATATATATATATATATATATGTAGAAATATATAATATTATATATATATATATATATGTAATATATTATATATATATATATATATTAGGAACTCATAAATCCAACTTGTTATATATGGAGGAAAATTCATGCTCTTAGGGATATTCAGGAGAATGTTACGCTCTACACTGTCGTATGCCTTAGTTATATCAAGAGCCACTAGCGCTGCAAACTGTCGCCTGTGACGAGCAAGCTTAATACGTCCCTCCAAATCAACGTGCGCGCACTAAATCGAGTATCCTGGTCTAAATTCAAGGTGACATGAGCTCAGTAATGTGTTAGTAGTTAAAAACCTCCTTATACGGTTTGTATAACACTCTCTCTCTATTAGTTTTATAATATTAGATGTTATTGCAATCGGCCTTATGTTGTCCATGTGCAATCCCGCTCCTTGTTTTTTAAGAAGGGGAGAAACTTAGCAAGCCTAAAATCTGGAGGAATTAAACTGTTCTTTAGGGAGTAGTTGATGATATTAATTAGGTCCTGTGGAGACACGTCCAATAATATTTTTAGCATACTCATTATTATGGCATCTGGACCTGGAGCTGAGGCAGGTAGCAGTCTTAAAACGTGCGAAAGCTCGTCAATCATCACATTTATAAAACTGTCCTCGGATGCAATCCTGACAAAGTTAAATTGTACCTGAACTATAAAACGGTTTCCTAATCCTCTGGCAATTTTTTACAATGATTCTGATAATTCTTTAGGCGATAGGATTACTGAATCAATATTTACTGGAGTTGGTAGAGCCTTGCGAAAACGAATAAACCTAAAAAGCGCTTTTTAGTGCCACTCTTCGACAGAAAATTATAACGTTTTTCATCATAATTACTTTTTCCTCATGAAACTGTTCGTTTAAACATAGCTGCAGCATACGTATAGATACTCCTATTTGTAGGGCATTGGTTAAGAAGAAGTTCCTTCCACGCAGCCTTTCGGCGTCCATAATTTCGTGCACCGTCAGGGATCCACCAGGGACGGTCAGAACTACCTTTTGCTTTCGAAACTACAAACTCAGATTTCTTTAGGGTACACTTCAAAACCGCGCAAAGGCGCATAGCTCTAGTATCTCTCTCCATACCTATCAAAGACGCTAACGTGGACTGTAACGTTTTAATAAACTTTTAATAGTCCACAAATACATGTACTTCATTTTCTAAAGAAATTAAGGGGCAGACAGTATCCATCAGTATAGGACGGTGATCACTACTTGTGGCGTCATCAACGACAGCCCAAGATGAGGATGATAATGTTGAGCTAGCAAATGATAAGCCTAAGACAAAGCGCGAATGACAGCGAACAAAACTTGCAACTTTAGTATTTAAGCAAGTACAATTGTTCGAAGAAGCCCAATCCCACAAGCTTTTCCCGGATGCATCAGTGCGGAAACCCCACGCCACTTGATGTGAATTGAAATCACCCGTGAACAACGTGTTCTTTTTGCAGTAGTACAAGGTGACCTTATCCGCCGCAGTGGCTCAGTCAGCTAAGGCGTTGCGCTGCTGAGCACGAGATCGCGGGATCGAATCCCGGCCGCGGCGGCCGCATTTCGATGGAGGCGAAATGCAAACGCCCGTGTGCTTGCGTTCTATTGCACGTTAAAGAACGCAAGGTGGTCAAAATTAATCTGGAGCCCTCCAGTACGGCGTGCCTCATAATCAGAACTGGTTTCGGCACGTAAAACCCCAGAAAGAAGAAGAACAAGGTGACCCTCAAGTGTAGGGACATCTTGTATCCCAGCAGGGAAGTAGGTATTAACTACAGATAGCGGTGCGCAGCCTGGAAGTGTTATCTCTAATACTAAAATTTCGCATTCAGCAGACGTAGTCTGATATGCAATTTTTGCTGTATGACAAATTTTAGATAAAATGAATGGAGCCAACCCTTCACCTCGGGAAGGCCTATCCAATCGAAAGGAACGACAATTTCTTAAATGAAAATCTTGACCAGCGGTCAACCAAGGCTTTTGCAACAGTATAATATTGGGAGTATTTTGGGAAATTAGATATAATAAATCTGTAGTAGCAGAACGTATTGACCGGCAATTCCATTGGAGTACCCTAAGACACCCTATGTTGACGAAATCTGAGCAGCAGCCACTGCTTGCTCCAAAATGCTTTCTTTCAGAAAGTCTGTCCTATTAAGAGAATCTTTGGCACACTTTTCTGTTTTGGAGCTCGTAGGAGAACTACGCAGTTTGTTATTGGGAGATCTGGTGCGTTTATTAGTCCGAGGGTCCATGTCTACATCCTGATTGCGTAGCGACTCTGATTCCGAGTGAACTTCTTGATCAAATTGTGAACTTGATGCTCGCACTAAATCTGTGCTGGCGGAGGGGAGTGATTTCGGCAATTGTGATTTAGGAGACTGAGAAAGAGTGATCTCATTTTGGACGCTACATGTTGTTATAACGTGAGGTATCTCTGAGAATTGCGTAGACAGTAGTTGCGCCAATGAGTCTGTCAGATTTCCTAGAAGCTTTTCTATTGATTTTTCAACATCTTTCTCTATTACGGTTGTGATCGTCTGGGAAAAAGATGGGGCCATACTGAGTGAGTGGCGGACTGTAACTCCAGCATATCCCTGTGTTCTGCTCTGAATTTCAGCTATAGCTTCACGACGAGAGCAACGTCTCCTTTCTATAATTTCAACCACTTGAAGCTAGTTTGATCTTGCGGGGCAGTTAGATTCGTCAGCAGGATGATTTACATTACACAAACAGCATGATTCATCTTGAGATGTGCAATTGTTGTCACTATGTTCATTCCCGCATTTACGGCATCGAGTGGTTGATCGGCAACCGTTAGTGCTATTTCCGAAACGCCAATATTTGAGCCACTGTAGTACTCGTGGGGCTAGGGGTTCAATCCTGTAAATCAATGGCCAGGCCTTAATCTCTGTTGGGCGAGCCGTCCCTGCAAACGTTGCCATAACTGTTTCAGTAGGCATCTTCTTCTTGTCGACTACACTTGTGCATCAGTAGACAGATACTACACCTGCCGGAGAAAAAATGTCTTAAGATTACTGCTGGAGTTAAACTTACATCTACATTGCTGACTAGGCCTTTGCAGCAAGCTAAGTGAGGTGGGATGAAAAAGCTCACCGGGTGCGTAGCGCAATTAACATTTTAGGAGATCTTGCACACAAGCCTGGTCCGGCGACGAACAGAGGATCCCCTTGCGTTCAAACCGTCGAACCTGTGTGATTTGATAGGAGTGGAGACTGCCCGAAGTTCTGTTTGAATGGCGTTAAAATTCTTCATACGGATAATCCCCCCGTACCCGCCGTGGTTGCTCAGTGGCTATGGTGTTGGGCTGCTGAACACGAGGTCGCGGGATCGAAACCCGACAACGGCGGCCGCATTTCGAAGGGAGCGAAATGCGAAAACACCCGTGTGCTTGCATTGTAGTGCCCGTTAGAGAACCCCAGGTGGTCAAAATTTCCGGAGTCCCCCACTCTGGCGTGTCTCATAATCATGTCGTGGTTTTGGCACGTAAAACCCCATAATTTATTTTTTTAATCATCCCCCCGTTTGTTGGGGCCAAAGCCACAGGATCGTTGCTGGTTACGCTTCGAAGAAACAGCTCCACCGGTACATTCTTAGGAGGGATGGAAGCAGACCAGTGAGAGGCCCTCTGGCCTGGAGATGAGACAGACATCAACTCAAAATAACCACGACTTTCAACCAAAAAAAAAAGTGTGAAATAAAACAATAAATGTAAGTAAAGACCCACCGGCTACTTGACAGCAAACCCGGAAGTAGACTGGGTCAGGGCTAGGCTATCTCGGGCAAGCACATTCTCTGGAACGGCAGGAACGGCATTCCAGCCCGCTGCCGTGGCAATGTTTTTGCAAGCCGAGATCAGGCTATGGAGCGGCGCAGCAGTATAACACGCGCACCTCTTTCTCCTAGTCCTTACCTGCCTCTTTGCATTGTGCCCACTACTGCAGGTGGCATTTTCCCCCCTTCCCCGAAAAGAGCATCGGCTCGATGCTCAAGAAATGGTTTAAGGCAAAAAATAATAATAAAAATTGGCTGTGGCTTAGCTCAGTTATGCCTGGGTGTGCGTAGTAAGAGGTACGGTTAATGTTATTGTTTAGCTTGGCTCTTTCTATGGTTCCACCTTTATCATTTAGCTTTGTACCTCTGAGTGTTTAGGTTTGGTTGTTACCTCTCGTTAACCCATGGTTACAATAAAGACTAGATATTTAAAGTGTAACGCATTTATTTTGAAAGTCTTCATCTTGTTTCTCAATTACCACAAAGACGGCCAGATGGTCGGCTAGGCGGGAGGATAGGGGGTTGTCGTGCAGTGACTTGAACACGTTTCGGGTGCTATCCTCATCTGAATCTACTCACCTGGCCGCGTCGTATTTACGACGTGTCTCGAGGCGTGCGGCTCGTTCTTCCTTCGTTTCCTCGGCTCGCTGCCTCCTCTTCGTTTCGTTCCGACGACGAAGCCTGGCTTCTTTCAGTCTCTCCGACTCACTTTCCATATCTGCCGACGAATCCCACCGAGCCGCCCCTTCTATATGTACAATGAAACGCCGGCTCCTCCCCTGTTGCCACGCGGTTTCACCGGCTGCTCCTCTGACGTCATGCTAGATGCAAGCGGGGAAGGCCTGCAACAGAACTGCGGTGGCGGAGGCGCGTTGCCACGCCGTGGTATCTCGAACAGACGACGCCAGATGGCGCGGCGAGCGGCGCTTCCAGCTGCGGCGGTTGCTCAGCAGCGGCTCAGCTCGCGGTGCGGCCACCGGCCACATCGAAACGGCGAGAATGCGGCCAGTGTAGCTCTCGCTACAAAAAAAAATATAGTCAAGGCCGACGCTTGCACATAGAACACAGTCACCGCCACAGAGAGACCGCTACACAGGCAACGCTACGCAGTCAAGGAGCAGAGATGTAACAGCACTTCTTACAAATAGAAGCGTTATAAATCGCCGCCTCGTGTATTTCCTTGAATATAGCGGCCTTCTTGACCAACGTCAAGCTGGATTCAGGCCTGGTCGGTCGACAACTGACCAACTTGTAGCATTTGAGTCCTATGTCAGGGATGCCTTTATCCCCAAACAATACTGCCTTTCTGTGTTCTTTGACCTGGAAAAAGCTTATGACACGACCTGGCGTTATAGCATTATCCGCGATCTGCATTCTCTTGGAGTCTCAGGAAATATGCTCAATGCTATAGAAAGCTACCTCTCCGAACGCATCTTCGTGGTTCGTCTTGGAAACGCTATATCGAAGCGGTTCATACAAGAGAATGGCGTCCCCCAAGGTGGCGTTTTAAGCTGCACGCTTTTCATAGTTAAAATGAACTCCCTAAGCAGTGTGTTGCCCAAAACGATTTCTTACTCTGTTTACGTAGACGATGTCCAGATCAGTTTTAAGTCCTGCAACTTGGCCATCTGTGAACGGCAAATTCAGTTGGGGGTAAATAAACTCTCAAGCTGGGCAGATGAAAATGGGTTTAAATTTAACTGTGGAAAAACCGTCTGTTTACCCTTTTCTCAACAGCGTTGCATTAGGCCAGACCCCAACATCACACTGAACGGGCAGACCATAGCCGTTAAGCAAGATCACAAATTCCTAGGTGTTGTGGTCGATGAAAAGCTCACCTTTGTTGCACATATCAAGCAGTTGCGATTGAAAGGCTTGCAAGCATTGAACTTACTAAAGATCTTTATCATCAGTCATGGGGTACAGACCGTGACTTTCTACTGAACCTTCTGAATAACGTTGTCCTATCACATATTGACTATGACTCGGTAGTGTACGAATCAGCGTCAAAGTCTGCGCTTAAGATGCTTCACCCCGTGTACCACCTTGGGCTCCGTCTGGCCACTGGTGCTTTGAGAACTAGCCCAATAGCCAGCCTGTATGTTGAAGCGAACAGATGGTCACTGGAACGACGAAGACAGTGCACAAGCATAGTGTATGCCACTAAGGAGCTCTCTCATGCAGAGCATCCATCTGGTGAACTCTTGCGGGACACAACCAACACCCAGTTGTTCTTGAGGTGACCATCAGCAGCGCCACCATATCCCCTTAGAGTCGCATCACACATTGAAAGCCTGCACATACCGGTCTCCAACCTCCAGGTGGTCTCCCATAAAGACATCATTGCGCCTTGGGAAATACACGCTGTTAAGTGTGATAAGTCATTTCTTGAAGTGGGCAAACATGGGCATCCGCTCGCAATAAATCAGCACTTTATGTACTTGCAGGCAAAATACAGGTGCGCCGAGTATTACACTGATGCCTCTAAGTCCTGAGCTGTCACATGTGCCGCACATGGCCCTCAATTTTCCGAATTGAAAACAATGAACGAATATACAAGCATATTCACTGCAGAATGCTGTGGCATCCTCCTAGCCGTAAAGCACATCCTACAGAACAAACAACCAGCCTCCATCATATACGCAGACTCCCTCAGAGCGGTGACTGCGTTGTCATCCGGTAAAAATCATAAAAATCCAGTAGCTAATCTCCTTCTAAAATGTCTCATGTCGGTTCACAATTCGAAACTTAAAATCACACTGTGCTGGGTACCGGGGCACTGCAACATAGCTGACAATGAGGTAGCTGACAGGCTTTCGCAGTCAGCTGCTTTTCGTAATTCTATTGACATAGATAATGTACCCTACGAGGACCTCAGGCGACGCATAAGAAATAGAATCCGTAGGCAATGGCAAGAAGACTGGGATGCAGCAATTGAAAACAAACTGCACACAATAAAGCCCATAATAGGAAGATATGCTAATGAGAAACGTGACAGATATACAGAGGTTGCACTATGCAGACTTAGAATAGGACACACACATGCAACACATTCACATCTGCTAAACAGTTCTCCAGCACCGCACTGTCCAAAATGTGGTGATCGACTGCCCGTCATTCGTGTTCTAATCATGTGCAAGAGGCTAGAACCAGACAAGAGACGTCACTTCCCAGAACTGTACAGAAATAAAATACCTCCGCATCCCGCCTTCTTTCTCGGTGACTACAAAATGTTTTCACTAAAAAGAGTTTTTAAGTTTTTAGCGAGTGTAGGCTTCCTACGTGCGATTTCATATTCCCATTGAAATCAGCCTTGTCTCATTCCCGAGGAAATGCCTGAGATTTTTTATCTCACATCAAGGCGCTCGGCACTTGTTGCCCTGACAAGGACTGTTGCTGAGGCTGCGTGACTTTGTAAGTGTCATAGGCTTTGCCTATAATCATTAAATGTAATCATTACTCAATTAGTTTAGGCCCTATACACCACTGTTTCTTATCCTTCTCTTTTACTTTTATTCCCAAAGCAATTATATGGACACTTCAACCGGAGTTCTGCCGTCGTCGTCGCCGTGAGGTGCCCTATAGCTAAAATCTTCGCCGCGCGCCGCATGCCCGAGTGGAAGCGTGCGGGGACGCGCGCTGTCACGGAGAGCGAACGCACTCAATCTCCCACGCGCAAGCAAGGAAGCGGGAAGCCAGCGCCGGAGGGAGCGGGGGGGGGGGGGGGGGGACGCACGTCTACTCTGACAACAACCGCGCTCGTCGCTCCGCCCGCACCGTCTCTTATCTCCCCACGGCTCTGTCCTTTATGCGCCGTGCATTCGCCGCTCAGTTTCCGTTGAAGCGATAGACCGCACGTACCTTCGCCGCTGCGGCGTTTCCGCTTGCTGCCAGCGTTTTGACAGTCGTTGTCTGCAGTCATTCAGTGTGATCTATTCATGTTTGTTTGTGCGCGCTCACACCACGCTTGTTCAATCACTTAGTAATAGTCAGGCCACATTTTCCAACGCACGCTACACATGCAATGCTGCCTTGGTCGGCCGTGCAGCGCTACAGGTGTGTCCCTTCGCACGCGCTGCCCACGGGAAGCACTTTTCATCAACACCACCGTTTCACACGCGCCTTCTCGTGGTCATCGAGTCTCTCTTCATGTCGGTCTACTTACGCCGCAGCACACCCGCTTACTTAATCAGCTCATGTTTACTACAATTCATATTGCTGCCAAAGCCGCTCACCTTACTTCGTATGACATTGCTGTGTTGCCATCGCATTCATTGCTTCACCCTTAGGGCGAAACTGTGGCATTTTTTTACTAACCTGAGTCGACCATCAACCTTGTGTTTGGCGCTCTTTGGCCACAGTTTCCCTTGCGCCATAAAAATCTACCACGAACTAACTAACTACAAATAGGAGCGTAAATAATAATAAATGAAAAAATCACGAATGCGCAACGTAGGGTTTCACGCGGACGACGTGACCAATGTCAGGGCGAGGTTGCTGTCGACGCCGTTTGTGCCGCACTCTCCGGAATGACCTCGTAGTTCACGTCGCTAATGCGGCGCAGCACTTTGTATGGCCCAAAATACCGGCACAGCAACTTTTCACAAAGTCCACGGCGGCGAACAGGGGTCCACACGCACACTTGGTCTCCGGGACTGTAGCACACTTGTCTGTGGCGGATGTTATAACGCCGTGCATCTGCGTGTTGCTACTGACCAATGTGTAGCCGCGCCAACTGGCGAGCTTCCTCGGCGCGCTGAGCAAATTATTCGGCGTCAGTAATGAGGCGCTCGGGCATATTGATACGGAAGCATAGCGTCCAGCATCGTCTGAACTTCGCGACAGTAAAGCAGGCGAAACGGTGTGAACCGCGTTGTTTCTTGTACGGTGGTATTATACGCGAAGGTCACGTAAGGCAGGATGCGATCCCATGTTTTGTGCTGCACATCGATGTACTACATAGAAATCATGTCTGTCACGGTCCTCTTCAATCGCTCCGTGAGTCCGTTGGACTGCGGATGGTAAGCATGTCGTCTTCCGATGTCTGGTGTTGCTCTACTCAAAAATTTCGTCCATGAGCTGTACTGTAAACGCCGTCCCTGTGCAAGTGATTACAGTGGACGGGGCACCATGGCGGAATACAATGCGACACATGAAGAACTGCGCTACCTCAGAAGCCGTGGCTCGTGGGAGCGCCTCCGTCTCGGCATAGCGGGTTAAATAGTCAGTCGCGACAATCCCCCAATTGTTGCCGTCGGTTGACAGAGGAAAAGGCCCAAGAATGTCCAAGCCGACTTGGTCGACTGGCTTATGAGGTGGTTCGATGGGTTTCAAGAACCCGGCGTGCTTCATGGTCGGTGACTTGCACCGCTGACATTCACGGCAGCCTTTGACATACTGCTTGACGCTTGCCGTAAGCCCGGGCCACTAATACATATCGCGCACTCTGGCAAGCGTTCGCGAGGAGCCTAAGTGGGCTCGTCATGGCAAGCGCTAAGAATATCGTTGCGCAAGTGTTTTGGAGCCACCAGAAGGTAGGCTCAGTAATTCGAATGGGGGTTTTTCTTGTACAGTACGTTGTCTCGTACACAAAAGGACGCCAATACGCGACATAGATGGCGTGGTATGGTTGTTGGGCGGCCCTCTAAGTGGTCGATGATAGGTCGAATTTCAACGTCGTAATGCTGCGGTCTGATCAAATCCGATGCAGTAATGGCGCCCAGGAAGCCGTAATCATCCTCTGACTCTCGACTGACAGATTCGGTCGGTGCAGCGACAGTGTGTCAGCGTCTTCGTGCTTGCGGCCAGACTTATAAACTATAGTGAGGTCAAATTCCTGTAGCCCCAAGCTCCACCGTGCCAGTCGTCTTGAAGGATTGCGTATGTCCGCCAACCAACACAGAGCATGGTGGTCTGTTACCACTTTGAAGGGACGACCGTAGAGATGAGGGCGAAACTTCGTGATCGGCCACACACCCGCGAGACACTCTTTTTCTGTGGTAGAGTAGTTCACCTCGGCCCGAGACAGCGAGCGGCTAGCATAAGCATTACTGTTTCAATGCCATCTTGACGTTGGACGAGTACGGCGCCAAGACTCATGTTACTGGCGTCAGTATGCACCTCCGTGTCAGCCTCATCGTCAAAATGTGCCAGGACGGGCGCTGCCTGCATGCGTTGTCGTAGTTCAGCGAAGGCCACCTGTTGCTCATTCGTCCAGGCAAATTGCGTGTCATCCCTGGTAAGGCGAGTCAAGGGTTCCGCAATCTTCGAGAAGTTGTAGATGAAGCGGCAGTAATAGAGTAATGTAGAAGTGACGCTGAACAGTCGTAAAACTGTGTATGATGAAACTGATTTTTACTGGGCGAACCTGTGCCCACAAAAGCAAGCTACACTCGAAGCACAACGATAGCGGCGAACACAGTCGGTGATCGTCGAAATCTGATCAGCGGCGAAACGGGTCGGCCTTTATACATGAGTCACCGAAGGTTCCAGTAATCCCTGGTGCCAGCGTGTCTTCCAGAAAGTACTAGACAATTCACGTCGTTCATACAATCAGATTACATCAGTGTCGGCGACGAGAGGCAACGGATAGAATCATCGATAACGTTCGAGAAACATCCCATAGAAGCAGGTGCGTCCGGTGCCTAGCGATAACGTTTAACATTTGTTAACCAGTGAAAAGTAAAGTCCCTATATAAGAAAAGTACCGCCATCTACTCTTTCCTCCGCCGCCTCCTCTCCTAAAGCGCTTGCTTTTTTCTTTACTTTTTGCTTGCGAAAGCCAAGTCGACGGTGGCGCACCTGGAAAGTCCACGTTGAAGCTTTCAGGCCGGGCGCGCGCCGCCGGCGCCGCCGGCGACTGCGGCTGAGCAGAGGACTTTCAACATGGCTCTGAGGCGTAAAAAAAGAAAATATAAAGAAGTGAAAAGCGCGCGCTATCATCGTCCAATCGGAGATACGGGAGAGAGAGAAGCGGCGTTTATCAAAGGATGGCGGTACTTTTCTCATATAGGGACTTTAGTGAAAAGCGGTCACAGGCGAAAGGTAAACATGTACACGTGTCAATACAGCCTTTTCGTCTGCAGGAAGAGGAATTGCTGCAACAGCCGCAAGCTTGTCGGGATCGGGTGGGACTCCTTTGGTGCTTACAACGTGTCCGAAAAACTTGGGGCGCTATAACGTAAAATTATTCCAAACTGTTTTGATTACAATTTCTGCAATAAGCCTCCACGATTGGTTAAAACATTTTCGGCCCACTAACTTCGGCTGTCTGTCACGCGACGTCACAAAAACCGCGATAGCTCCCCATCTCATATGACGTGTACACATTGATTGTGCATCATTAAACCGCACAAAAGAAAAATCATTCCTGACTCGACGCCTTCTCTCCATTAGCCATCTGCTATAGGTCCAATGTTTTCTGGCCACGCCCACTTCGCCTGTCTGTCATGCTACCTCACAAAACCGCGAGAAGTCACCACGTCAAAGTTACGTGTACGCGAAAAAAAATGCATTATTGTGCCAAACAAAACTGAAATTTTTTGTGAATAGCCAGACTGCCCCGTTCCGAAAGGAACAGAAGATGGGTGCCCGCCGATCGCAGGCCCTCGCTACTCGCACCTGCCGGTGAGCGTGTATTTATTTGCGCATGATAAACCTTTTTGCGTGACAGTAAAATGTTATTGAGCCCTTTCGGCACGTATACGACATCGCTTTGCAAACTCTTCATTGCTGAGGATCCATTTCAGCGGCATTCTTATCCTTCCGTTGCACGCCGCCGCGATTTTCTACCAGCCACCGCAAGCTAAGTACGGCGAAGCGGACCAATCAGAGAAGCCGCCACTACCCTCTTCAGGCGGTTATCTAGGGCGCGATCTTGTACGCGTTCCAAAATGGAACGGAGGCGTTCCGTTGCATCGAGCCGCACACGATTGGTCAATTTGAACGTCGCGGTTGAAATTGACCAATCGTGTGCGGCTCGATGGAAAGGAACGCCTCCGTTCCATTTTGGAACGCGTACAAGATCGCGCCCCTATTTTCAATGTGCTGGCTCGGTCCCATCGATACCCTCTCCACTAGAGCGTGCTCCTCGCCTCTTGTAAGCCAGTTACATAAGAAAAACCGCATAGTGCAGACAATGTTATTGGTTTTGAAAGCGAACAAAGCTGACATCCTATAAACGAGGACAGTGCTTGATTGGGTTGTTCAGAAAACGCTACGGGTCACCCCCCTATGCTTGCGTCGGTGGTTACGTAAATTTGACGTTAGGAGTTCGGAATTAAAACACTTTGGAATCATTTTACGTTATAGCGCCCTTGAGCTCTTGATAAAAAAAGTGGCACTTTTCTGGATTCAGCATGAGATCTGCCGAGCGGATTGCTTCTAGCACATTTCGCAGGCGATGAGGATGTTGGTCGAACGTTGCAGAAAAGACAACTCGTCATCAAGATACACAAGACAAGTCTGCCACTTCAGTTCAGTGAGGACAGTATCCATAATTCGCTGGAAAGTTGCTGGGGCTGAGCGCAAGCCGAAAGGGAGTACTCGAAATTCGTAGAGGCCGTCAGGAGTCACAAAGGCAGTTTTTTCGCCGTACCGTTCGTCTACCTCGATTAGCCAGTACACGCTTTTCAAATCGAGTGACGAAAAATACTGGGCGCTCCGCAGTCTATCTAACGAGTCGTCTATGAGTGGCAGTATGTATACATCCTGTTTCGTTACGGTATTGAGCTTCCTGTAGTTGGCGCAGAAACGTAGCGTTCCGTCTCTCTTTTTGACAAGAATGACTGGAGACGACCAAAGGCTATTGGAAGGTTCGATAAGGCCGTCTTCAAGCATCTCGCTTACTTGCTATCGACTCGCTTCGCGTTCTTTTGCCGACACGCGGTTGGGCTGCTGGCGTATCGGGCGTGCGTCGTCGTATTGTATAATCCTGTGCCTAGTAATTGCAGGCTGGCGTACCTTCTACAATCTTGCTAAACATGCCCTGAATTCAAGCAAGAGTTCGCGCAGAGCAGCCTGGTTGTCTTGCGATAGCTCTGAATTAATGTCGATGTTGGACAGTGACTTCAGACTGCTTCAGAGGAAAAACGTGCAGCGACATTTTCTATTTCTCGGCCAACGCTATAGAAGTACCGCGGAAAAGGTGTCGATGCTCGTTGCTAAAGTTGGTGACAAGCAACTGAGATCGGCCAACATGAAGCTGTAGCACACTCCTAGCCACAAGAACACCTTGCGTCAGGAGAGGCGATAAGTTGCTTCCGGCGACCACTTCACCTTCGCACATTCCACTGCACATCACTTCCACTAGGACACTGGCTCGTGGAGGAAGCGTAACACTTTCAGCGGAAACAGGAAGGGCGTCGTCACGTCGCTTGTCGTCGTAGCCGTCGATTGATCGGTTGGCTGAGAAGGTGACTACACCTCCTCGTAGGTCGAATAACAGCGCCGTATTCCTGAAGATAGTCAACCCCGAGAGTAACGTCACGGGAACACTCGCATAGGAGAAGGCAACTGGCCACGGATGTCGAACATTGAATCAGAACTCTAGTCGTGCAGGTGCCCCGCGGAGTAACCACGTGACCACCAGCCGTTGGAATCTGCGGGCCATGCCAAGGGGTAATTACTTTCTTGAGAAACGTCACCATCTTCCCGCTTAAGAGAGAATAGTCCGCTCCGGTATACACTAAAGCGCTAAACGCGTAACCATCGATCACCACTGGTATGTCGAGCGAAAGCCGGTCATTCTGTTCAGCTGCAGTTGACGTCGGATCAGTAACCTTCCTTGTTCGCGTCGATCGAAGGTCTTGAGCGCGTCGGCTGCCAGCGGCCTCGCCCCCAAAGGTAGCTGTAGTTAGTTTTCCCGGCGAGGACTTGGTGACCGTCCGCTCGAATATCGCTGGGGCGGTGGTGAAAATCGCCTTGGCGACGGCGAGCGCGACTGGCGCCCAGTAGGCGGTGGCATGCGCTGTTGAGCAAGATAGTCTTCAATGTCCCGAGGTCGTTGGCCAAGTCGAGGTGGCGGCGAGTAGGCGGAAAAGCGCCGCAAGCCGAGGCGTCGGTATGGGAACTGGTGGTACATATGATCTGCCTCATATGATGGTATGGTGATCTGCCTCACCGCAGTGGAAGCACAGAGGACGGCGGTCTGGTGTGCGCCAAGCATCCGATTTCCGAGGTGTCATGCGGCGAGCGTCGGCGTAATATACCGGCTACTCCTGCGGAAGCACAACCGGAGGAGCGGCATTGGGAAACGGTGGAGGCGTGCGTCGTTCCTCGATGTACGACACCGCTTGGGCTGGTGGGAGTGCAACTGGATGAGCGGCCGGGACAAACAGCGGCGGGGACGAAGCAGGCTGTCTCAAGACTTCTGCGTAGGTCGCACGGTGGTGTACAGAAGGTGCAGGCGCGGTGTTAGCAAAAAAAAAAACGGTGGACCGGAGCGCTTGGTGCACTACATCGTTTATAACACTCGAAATGGAGCTCACCGTGGCTTGCGGGGTGCCATAAACCTTCAGTGTCTCTTCGCGCACAACGATGCGCATGAGGTCTCGAAGGTTGTCATTGTGGCTTGCGATGGCCGAGAAAATGTCCGTAGTCGCGTTCACATGCACTCGTAAAAGTTAGAGCGCAGCTGAAGGGTGTTCTCCATATTTACAGCTTCGGATAAAAATTTGGCGACAGTTTTCGGAGGGCTCCTCGCAAGGTGACGTAACTTCTTGTCTGCGGTCATTCCTGCGTTTGCTCGTCTGAAGCGGCACGTCATATCTTCGACGAACGCGGTAACACTTTCGTTGGGTATCTAAACGCGGGCCTGGATTGCTCGTTCGGCTCGTTCGCAGCGATCAGCACTGGCATAGGTGTCTAGTAGCAGTTGACTGCGTAACTCACGCCACGACGTCAGTTGCTCTCACGGTTTTGAACCCTTTGCGGTCCGAAACTTTTACCCACTTTCCGGCTGTCCCGGTCCGAAACTATTTGGCCAGTTTATAGCGCCGCGATGAAAACCACAACCTGTGGACAAAAACTCATAGGATATTTACTTTTTCTTTTGCATTCTGCAGGCAACTCCTCTACCTATATTTGAACAGCGTGTGATACCGCTCGAAGCATTTTTCTGGGTGCAGGCCAGGGTTGTTACTGCAGGTTTTGCAGAAAAACAGTTTCCTTCCTGCCTCCGTTTGTTTTTCGATCGCTATAAGCAGCAAAGTCTGCTATTTCGGCCTGGGAGCTTGTAGATGAAATGGCTCCTCCCATCTAGCCTTTCTTCGCACTCCTTTCGCGCAGACGGGCCCCGTTTTTTGGCTCTAGCCCTCACGGCACGCACCAGCTGTTGGAAGAGGTTGCGGCGGTACTGCAGGTGTCGCTGTTCTTTCTCAGCATGATTCTGCAGCTGTGTGCGCCTAAAAATAAAGCTATTGACAATTGAAATGTCTTTTAGACCCCGAGGGCAGCAAAACAACACAGAGGTAGAACCTCAGCAAGATCACCCACACTTACGCAGGAACCGACGACGAACTCATTCACGACATACAGAACAGACACATAGGAAGCATTACGTGAGAACCCCAGAATGCGTACACGGGCAGGGAAAACCCCGCATTGAACGAGGATGTCACGGAGGCCGAGGTGAGGGCCGAAATACTCAGGCTACGCACAAAGTTGGCACCGGGCCCGAATAACAGCGCGAACAAGATTCTCCGAAACCTAAGTTACGAATCCATCGTGGCAATAACAAAGTACATGAACGCGTGCTGGGAGCGGGGGGCAATACCGCGGCAGTGGAAAACTGCGCACGTGGTGATGATCCCCAAACGCGGGAAGAAATTACTGATTGAGAACCTCAGGCCCATCTCTTTCACCTCGTGCGTGGGGAAGCTAATGGAGCACGTCGTTCGAACTATATTTCACCGCTGGTCAGATTTCGACGATCGCCGACTGTGTTCGCCGCTATCGTTGTGCTTCGAGTGCAACTTGCTTTTGTGGACACAGGTTCACCCAATAAAAAAGTCCGTTTCGTCATTCACAGTTTTGCGACTGTTTTTTCGCCGTCACTACTACGTGACAATATTACGCAGAAAGCAGTCCTATGGAACCCCCAGGACCTTGGAGTAGGTCGCAAGGCCTACACCTACGTCCGAGACTTTCTCTCGAACCGCACAGCTCAAATCACGATAGGAGAAATCAAGTGGGATGACATAGAACGGGGTAATAAGGGGATGCCGCAGGGCTCGGTATTGTCCCCCTTTCTCTTGAACGTGGCTATGATTGGCCTGCCGAAGATCCTCAGCAAGATCCGCAGCCTCAACCACAGCCTGTACGCCGACGACATAGCGTTGTGGGTGACAGGTGGCAGCGAAGGAAACCCTCCAGCAGGCCACGGAGGCCGTCGAACGCTACGCGGCAGAGAAGGGGCTGAGTTGCTCCTCGCAAAAGTCCGAACTCCTGCTGGTGTACCCTACAACCAGGAAATAATACGGAGGAACACCGAACATTAACATCAAGGTGAACGGGGGCCCCATATCTATCGTAGACCAGACGGAAGTCCTAGGACTCCGGTTGCATGCGGAAGGCAGAAACCTCGCTACCATCATTGCGCTTGAGAACAGCGCACAGCAAACACTAAGGCTAATCAAACTGATTGCCAATTGACACTACGGCATGATGGAGGTCAGCGTAATTCGTTTAGTACAGGCCTTCGTCATCAGCCGACTGTCTATGTGGCACCGTACCTAACGTTTGGAGTGGCAGAAAAAAACAAGATGGAATGCATCATCAGACGAGCTCTCAAACACGCAATTGGCGTCCCAGCCACAACATCCAACGACAAACTCTTAGAGTTGGGGCTACACAACGTGCTTGATGAACTAATCGATGAGCATACTACCGCCCAATACGAAAGACTAACACAAACCCCAACGGGGCGACATACTCTACGGAAACTCAAAATTCGATATGAACCGCAACAGAGCAGGAAACTAAGCATTCCACTAGAGACGAGGAGAGAATTTAAAATTCCTCCACTGCACAAGAACATGCACCCGGAGCACCACAAGGAGCGACGAGAGGCAAGGGCGCGCCACATTGAGCGCAAATATCATGACGTAGAGGGCGTGGTCTACGTAGACGCCGCGGAATACAGAGAACGCAAAGGGATGTCCGGAGTAGCGGTAAACGCCGACGGAGAGCCCCTCGAGAGCGGCACCGTGAGAACGGTTAACACCGAAGTTGCGGAGGAAGCCGCCATAATTAGCGGTGGCCTCCACGAAAGCGAGAATTATCATAAGCGACTCAAAAATTGCAGTTCATATTTGCGGGAAAGGACGCATCTTTCCAGAGGCGCTCAAAATTCTAAACAATAACAGCGACCGTCATCGCGGGACGATGCAAATTATTTGGGCACCCGCGCTTCCTCTCTCTCCGGGAACGAGGCGGCTCACAACGTAGCTCGAGGACTTACTCGCCGAGCAAGTGAGCCGGCCCAGCCGGGAACGAGAGGAGACCGCATGGTCAGCTACAAAGAAATAACCGATTACTATCGGCTGGGAAGGGCCCAGTACCCACCAGCTGATCCCGCGCTAACCAGGAAACAGCTGGTGGCCTGGCGCCTCCTGCAAGCAAACATGTATCCTTACCCGATCGTCTGCAGCAGATTCTATCCAGGGCAACACAACGATAAATGCAAATTATGTAAAGGTAGGGCGGATCTGCCACATATTCTAAGGGCGTGCTCGAAGGCGGCTTCTTTCTAGGGCCGCAAAAATGAAAACTGGCAGCAGTGGGAGACCCTGCTGCTCAGCTCAGAACAGCAAGACCAGGTCTGGGCCATCCAGCTAGCCGAGGCAGCCGCTGAGATCCAGCGGATCTCGGCCGTCTGCTAGGCGGAGAGAGGCTGCGTCCGCCCTCATGATTGCTGGCACCAATAAACGTTGAATCTCTCTCTCTCCCCTTTTTAGCGCAGCAGTAATGAGATTGAAAAGGATGTATATGTAACATTGCTAGCTTCAAGACGAAAGTCTTTCCACACCCCTGAACGGGCGAAATGAGCCCGTTCACGAGCCAAGTGTCACTGACGATCGCGGTAGGCAGCTTCTTCCTCAGGAGTACGCACTGCTTGCGGTCTTCCCATAGTTGCAGCTGGGATGGATTGCGCGGAACCACTAATCCAAAGCTTCGTAAATACAACCAACGCTGACGCGACTCCTCTCACACCCCACTCCTCCGTTGACCTACTCTTTTCCTACACCGCCATTGGTTGAAGCGCCTCACACTCTCCCCCTTCAACGCGAGTATTTGACGGCGCGACTTACGCAAATCCTTTTTCATCTGTACCCTCTCACACCATTCTCACAGGGGGAAAGGGGTCACTCCAACCCCTTTACCCCTGTTGAGCTCTTCTTTTCCTCGCCTCTCCCGCTAGGTCACGTAGCCTCTATTTAGGCGAAGTCCGACAACGACAGCACAGGGACCGCATAAACAGCTTCGCTGTAAAAAAAAATAAAAAAAAAAAAATAACACCTGACATGCCCGCTTGCGCGCCGCGATTTTGCACCGCTCTCTAACGTACCGCGTATGAACGAACAGCGCACGTTAGGCCTGGTCTGCTTATCGCTGTCATGAACCCCTCAATGCAAGCACGTCCTTGGTGTAAATCGCGCAGTCAACGCCCGTGCATCCTCCATTTCACCCTTTAAGCGGTAGCAGGCACCTATATACACCCCCCCCCCCCCCCCACAACACCCATTAGGAGGATCTGGACACCTCCCAAAAATTATTCCGCACTAACCCCCCCCCCCCCTTCCCCCTTTCAGACAGGCACTCATCCTGGAAAAAAATACGCTGAACCCATACACTGTGGCAATCGCTTAGAGAAATATTTAATCTTTGCGGAAGTTGGCGCTATTTTGCGGTCGCGGTAAACGCTTGCTCGTGAATGAGATGCGATGTTCATCTTTGGTCTTCTGTTTTTCCATTTTTAAGTCAACGTACTCGTATGCACAATACGGACAGTACGAGCACTACCTCTGTGCTTAGTCGTAAAATTCTCTATGCGGAACATTGCTCTCGTTATAGTTAAGCTCCGAACGACTAGACTGGGGAATGAGCAGAATTTACAGACGGTATCTTGGAGAGCTGGCTTCACAGGAAGCACTGCTAATGCTTGCGTGCGAGATCGAGAGAAAAAGAATGTTCCCTGCTTTGTCATCAGCTGCAATGAAGATACTGCTTCTTCCCGTAGGAATTTCTGCCGTTGAAAAAAGTTTTTTCACCATGAACAGGCTCTTAACATCAGACAGATGTCACATGACGCCGGCGCATGTCGGCGCGCTCATGAAAATTTCTGTCGAAGCTCCATGTATCCCCAATATTAGGAACGCAACAGAAGGAGAGAAGGCTGAATATTTGCAATTTGTGGACCAAGGCTACATGAAAACAAAAATATTAACTTTAAATTTGAAGATATGCCATGAAAATTGATAATAACGTTTAGAATTCATTTCATATCTCATTCTTAAATAACAAAATCCTATTTAAGTAATTCTTCCCTTTTCTACCCACTGTCGCCAGATTCAAGGCCAATCCAACCAAGAAACCACGTCAGATATTGTAGATACAGGAGGGGTGACACGGTGCAATTGTGTAGTTTGTGTAGTACCAGCTTTTTTTATTATTTTGTGAATGTAGCAGCCACAGTTGGCCTAGTAGTTTCTTTGGGTATTGTATGATACCGGATTGTAGCAGACATGATGTGCATATAACTTTTTAAACGCGAATCATTTCTTGGCAATCATATACCACTTTGAGAGTATCTATCTATCTATCCGCCTACGTATTGCTGCTCTCATGGTCGTTACGTTTACTTGGTATGTACCAAAATTAGCGTAGTATGACAAGAGTGTATGAAGAACATAAATTGTAGGTAATGACTTGCGTGTCATCTGGGTCATAAAGCAGCCGCCTACGTCTTGGTGCGCCCTTGGTCGTTTCGTTAACTTGGTAGGCTCCCCGCACTCTGTTTTGCATAGCATCAATTCCCACAGGGCTTGCGATCTGCAGGCTTTTTTTGTTCTTAGTTGTTATATTTTAATTGTATTGTATAAGGTATATGGCTTCTCTGTGCCTATTGAACTTGGTATTTTTTTCTCGTGCAAAGTGATCTTGTAGTTAGTTTTGAAAACATGTGTACTTTGTTCTTTAAATAAGACTTGTAGATTAAGAACTTGCTTCACGTTGTTCTGCATAGAAAAAGAATAAACTGCGTGCAATCAAATGAAAACTGTAAATGCTGTCTCTCATCTTCTTGCAATTTTCAAATGTGGTGACAGAATGCCATGGGTTTTAAATATAGTACTGAGTTTATAATCCAGAACAACTAGGCACACATTTCGGCCTTCTATACAGCGCTCGTTCGTGCCTGCCTGTCTCCACCTTCGTTGTAGTATTGTTTGCGCAACAACAGCATCAGCTCTACATGCACCAACAAGGACGAACTTACTTGTAAGACGTGGTTTACTATGCTTGCCTAAAAGGTTAATTAGTGTATGTCTGCTATTTATCAGCTTTGCTGCCACCATTTCTTGAAAACAGAGCGTTATGTCTTAAATAAATAAAACAACGTGGTAAAAAAAGCGCGAGCCCCTTGAGCCACTCCCCCCCCCCCCCGCCTTTCGCAAAAAAAAAAAAAGGTGCGCAATACTTCGTATTCGCCCCCCCCCCCCCCCCCCACCCAACCCTGTGTCCTGGTAACACGCTCCTGAAGTCGAAATTCTGGATAAAGCCCTGAGCGGTAGCACACCAGGCTAAATGTACGGCTCGTTCATAACCAGCCGGTTTGAGAGCACCGCAGTTGCGGCGCACAAATGTTCATGTCACGTGTCCTTTTTTTCGCATTTCGTGGACTCTCTTGAAGATGAAAAAAAAGTAAGGCATAAAGGGTACGAAGTAGAAATTGCTAAATTAGACGCATCCTAGAACACCCTACCACCTTTGAAAGTTGGCGCTAAACTTAATGTTTGTTGTGTGCACAATAATTCTCGACTAGTTATGTATGCTATTAAGCAGAATAGAATAACATTCGGTTGCATGCTCCATAAAAAGACAACAACATGCATTTGGTGGCGCGTTTCCAGTGCTGCGGCAAATTTGTCAGATTTGGCTTACGTTAGCTGCGACATCCTATATACAGGGTGTTTCAGCGAACACTTTCAAAATTTATTTAAAGTTGCCTGTGGCAGATAGCCCAATTCTAGTTCATGAGCTGGTCTACTCGAAGAGGCGGACATTACTTGCATGAGAAATTGAAATGCATAATTGAAAAATTACCAGAAATTCACTAATTTAATTTTTAACTAGTTACCTGATGGCCCATATTGCAATTTACAAATTGTAGCTGTGGAGTTCGCAAGGCGGATCCACTTGGAACGAATTCTCGGGATGACACCAGTTTCGAGATATTAATTCCTTAACTTTGCGGAGAAATGCATTGGCGTTCCAGTTAATTTTGTGCTTCAATGCAAAAAGCGACGTTTTTTTAAGAACCTAACTGGAACACCAATGCATTTCTCCGCAAAGTTCGGGAATTAATATCTCGAAACTGGTGTCATCCCGAGAATTCGTTCCTAGTGAATCCGCCTTGCGAACTCCATGGCTACAATTTGTAAATTGCAATATGGGCCATCAGGTAATTCGTTAAAAACTTAATTAGTGTATTTATGTTAATTATTCAATTAAGCATTTCAATTTCTTCTGCAAGTAATGTCCGCCTCTTCGAGCAGACCAGCTCATGAACTATAATTGTGCTATCTGCCACAGGTAACTTTTAAGAATTTTTGAAAGTGTTCGCTGAAACACCCTGTATATATACAGGGTGTTTCAGCGAACACTTTCAAAATTTATTTAGGGCTGCCTTTGGCAGCTAGCCCAATTTTACTTAATTAGCTGGTCTACTCGAAGAGGCGGACATTACTTGCACAAGAAATTGAAAAGCATAATCGAATCATTAGCAATATTTCACTAATTAGGTTTTTAACTAATCACCTGATGGACCATATTGCAATTTACAAATTGTAGCCGTGGAGTTCGCAAGGCAGATCCAATTATAATAAATTCTGGGGATGAACACAGTTTCGAGATATTAATTCCCGAACTTTGCGGAGAAGTGCATTGGCGTTCCAGTTAATTTTGTGCTTCAATGCAAAACGCGACATTTTTTTAAGAACGTAACTGGAACGCCAATGCATTTCTCCGCAAAGTTCGAGAATTAATATCTTGAAACTGGTGTCATCCCAAAAATTCATTCCAAGTGGATCCGCCTTGCGAACTCCGCGGCTACAATTTGTAAACTGCAATGTGGACCATCAGGTAATTAGTTAAAAACTTTATTAGTGAATTTCTGTTAATTATTCGATTATGCATTTAAATTTCTTGTGCAAGTAATGTCCGCCTCTTCGAGTAGACCATCTCATGAACTAGAATTGTGCTAGCTGCTAGCTACCGTCGCGTGTGGTTTGAATGAAAGTGTAGGAAAATTGAGTTGCCTGTCATCGTAGCCCGTCACTTGTTTCACCTTTATACTAGTACGTCACTAATCTTTTTTTTTGTCTGTTTGCTTGATAACATAGCCCATATTGGGTGACGTCTTTTGTTGTCCCCTGACGATTGGTTTTTGCACTTCATTTCTGTGCATTTTTATGCTTTGTATTTTTAGATTATGTGTTTGCAAACGCCATCTGTGTATACACGTATCAGCTGTCCTTTGAACGATTGACATGCATTTTGTTCGCCATTTTTATCGTTTATCATGTAAACATATCTCATTTGGTTGATATGCACATGTATATAAACTGTACTGACGCCATGTATTGTATTCTGATGAAGGCCGGACCCCGGCCGAAACGTCAATAAACCGCTTCATACGCGCGTCTACTTCACTGTGAATATTTACCCGGAGCCAGAATCGCTTTTTTCTGGTATATTGAAACAATGGTTCCGGAGAAGACCGCGTTGAAGCACGTCTACTGGAAGAACCCGAATAGTGCTCCGTCATTGCCCGTCGTAGGTGACTCCCAGACGAAACACATTTACCAGTACTTCGATCCTGCGGTGAACGAAACGCCAGCGATTGTGTCTCAGTGCGGTGCATTAATCAGTGACGTGCCAGCACTATTGGATTTCGTCCCCCAGAACACCACAACAATCGTTCTTCATGTAGGCACCATCGACCTAGCTCGAGTATCAGCACGAAAAGCCTTCGACAGTTACTGTGAAGTCATTAGCCACATCGCCAAGGAACGTCCTGAAGTCACCAGAATCTCTGCTACTCTCATACTACCAAGGACCAGGAACCGCCGACGAGGGTACCCCAGTGCCACTTTCGTACGTTGCTTTAACCAAGAAGCGTGTTATTTCAACACCCTGCTGAAAAAATTCTGCAGACGCTCTCGACTGGTATTTTTTCTGGACCATGGGTTCGAATGGCTGCCCCCGCACCGCGTGCTGGCAGCTGATGGTTTACACCCGAACTTCGAAGGCGTCTCGCTCATGGCCTGTCACATTCGGTACCTCTGTTACAAGCCGTCCGGTGCTACGTACCATTCTTGGTTAGACAGTGCACCCAGCAATCCGCCTCCGAAATGCACTAAGGAACCATGCGTTGAAGGCCCATCTTCTGACCCGGCGCTAGTGATGGGACAGACAACGAATGGTAGTCCCTCTCAAAAGGAATCATCACCCCACAATCGAAAGACACGGGGACATCGCAAGAAGGCTGCTTCAAAGAATCGCCCAAAGAACACCGCAGCGATAGCTTCGTCAGCTGAACAGTCGCCTTCAGCACAGAACGCTACAAGTTCATCTCCGAAAGGTCCCCGCTACGAGCTGCGCAGAGCCCACACGAAAGCCGTGGATGACGCACCGGAAAATTGACTAAAGACCGTGCCTCCCGGTAACAACATTACTTATCTCTGTTCAAATGAATTCCTAAGGCTAAGGAAGGTTACAGAAAAAAGAATTCGCAATGTTCTACATGTAGATACTCTAAATACCTACCTAGCTGCGGCTGTTGCACCAAAGGGTCTCCGTATCATTGTAAAACCAGCTCCGTCGGACATGTCTGAGCGCAATATAGCTACATGGGATAGCATACTAACAAATGCTTCACTACAACTCACCCGTGTTCTGTTGGATCACTATCGCTCTTCCAGTAAGAAATTCATGAACCAAGAAAGTCAAATTGCGGCGAGTTTAAACTTGTCCTCTAGCCAATCCGCCGCACTAGAGGCATTCGCGTCCAAAAAATTGAATGAAATCTACGCATTGAAAGCCAAGAAACTGTCCCGTGACCGTGTTTTGTGCGCTTCTGGAAGTCAGGAAAAGCTATTCAACTCCGCCCCTCTTCAAACCAAACAAACCTCTAGAGGTACACTCCGGTACTTCGTCATCCTCTGTTAGTAGGTTTTCCGATCAGGAGCAGAATAATATTGGTAATATTTCAGACATTCTGCTAACAGCTGATGAGTGCAGTGTTCTACGTCGTGGGCTTAATTTTTATCCAGCAACAGCTGGACATAGTGAATTTCAACTACTGAAAGATTTGGATAATTTCGCCCGTAACTTACGCTTGCGCGAATATTTCCATGACCGGCCCAATTCAAGCGATTCGAAACACGCGTTACCTTCTGGCAAGCACTGGTTTCCCCCCTCACAGCGCGATAGATTTTTAGACATGTATTTCAAAGCAGTACAACGAGACGTTCTGCAATTGTATCAAAACCAAGCACCCTTCCGCCGCAACCTGTCCATCAATGAAATGAAAGCACTAGATACTCTGGCATAGAGCACTGCTCGGGCCGATTTTTGCGGCCCGGGCCCGGCCCGGGCCCGTTCTTACATTGGGCGACCCGCCCGAGCCCGATCAAAACGTTTATGGCGAGACCCGGGCCCGGCCCGGGCCCGGAAATAATCTACGTTACCCGCCCGGCCCGACCCACCACCCCTTTACCTTAAGCCCGAGCCCGACCCGAGCCCGGCTCGAAACCGGCCCGAGCCCGGCCCGAACCCGACCCGACACCGAAAAATACATGTTTTTCAGAGCTGAGAAGCCCGACAATAACTCGCAGAAAGCCCGAACCCGGCCCGCGTCAAAAAACCCGAGCCCGGCCCAGGCCCGGGTCAAAAATCACACGCCGTGCCCGAGCCCGGCCCGAGCCCGTGAAAAAACTGCTCTATCCGGCCCGGCCCGGCCCACGGGCCGGGCCGGGCCCGGGCTTTCGGGTAAGCCCGAGCCCGTGCAGTGCTCTACTCTGGCATCTCGCAATGACATCGTCATCAAGCCTGCTGACAAAGGTGGTGCCGTAGTCATAATGAACAAGTCCGATTAAGCCGCAGAGGCGCACAGACAGCTAGCAGATGCGACGTTTTATAAGCGCCTTGATCATGACCACACTGAGCAGTACAAATCTCTGCTCAAAAGCACGGTGCTAGATCTCGTCAAGAAGAAAAAGATGCCTGACAATGCGGTACATTCTCTAATTCCACTAAGTCCTGTTGCTGGTCGTCTTTACCTTTTACCTAAAATACATAAGATAAACAACCCAGGTCGACCCATAATTTCTGGTATAGGTACAGTCACAGAAAATTTGTCCAGCTACGTAGATTCTCTGATTAGTAATATCCCAGCTACGTTTCCTTCTTACGTAAGAGACAGTACCGACTTTCTGTCAGATATAATCGATCTCATTATTCCTCAAGGTTCTCTTTTGGGCACACTTGATGTTGCTTCTTTGTATACTAACATTCCTCATTCAGATGGCATCATGGCATTCGTCAATTGCTACGAAGCCGTAGCACCCGAAAAACTCATCGATAGTGACACATTGGCAACTTTGCTAACCCTTATTTTAGAACTGAATAATTTCGAATTTGAAGGACAGCACTATGTTCAAGTTAGTGGGACGTCTATGGGTACGCGAATTGGCCCCAACTACGCGAACATATTTTTGAGTCAGCTAGAAGATAAATTTTTGCTAACCAGGACCTCAAAACCTTTTTATTGCAAACGTTACATTGACGATGTTTTTCTGATTTGGTCCCATGGTGAACAGGAACTGCTTTCCTTCATATCTGACTTTAACAATGCCCATCCATCCATATCATTTTCTCACACGTATTCTGCATCTACTATTAACTTCCTTGACGTCAGCGTTTCATTGCTAAATGATAAACTATCTACTGCCCTATACAAAAAGCCGACCGATAGATGTCAATATTTGCACTTAGATAGCAGTCACGTTAAACATTGCAAGACGAGCATTCCTTATAGTCAAGCCTTACGTTTTAAAAGAATTTGTTCTCAGCAATCAAAGTTTCAAAAAAATTGCGGTTCCTTAAAAAACGCTTTAGTCAAACAAAATTACCCACCACAATTAATTGACGATGCAATAAAGCGCGCAGACGTGCATGGCCGAAGGACGCTTCTTTGCACTGCGAACAAACCAACTCCCTCACCTCAGACAAATCTTGTCCTAACTCATTCTGCGTCAGTCTCACGTGGTTCGCATGTACTGAAGAAATACCACAATATTTTAATGCAGAGTGAACGCCTCAAAAACATCTTCGCTGAACCACCTAAAGCAGTATATCATAAAGCTAGAAATATTCGAGATATACTATCATCATCATCTAAGACTGACTGCCCTGATGCAATCGGATGCCATCCTTCCCGAAAACCGCGATGTAAAGTATGCCCCTACATGTGCACATCGCAACAGGTGACTAGTACGGGTTCAAATTTTCGTTTAAAAATCAAAGGCGATTTCGACTGTGACACTAAAACGCAATAGATATGCTTGAATGTACGGTGTGCAAATACGGTACATCGGACAAACAGAAGGGCCTTTTAGATTGCGCTTTAACAAAGATAAATCCCACGCTAACACGTTGCCCAACCTGCCCGTCTCAAGACACGTGCACCTCCCTGACCACTCATTTCGATAAACTGAAAGTCACGTTGCTTGAATCTGGATTTCGTTCAAATTATGATAGAGAAGCCCGTGAATCCTTCCTTATCTATAAGTTTGATACCGTCGCGTGTGGTTTGAATGAAAGTGTAGGAAAATTGAGTGGCCTGTCATCGTAGCCCGTCACTTGTTTCACCTTTCTACTAGTATGTCACTAATCCTTTTTTTTTTGTCTGTTTGCTTGATAACATAGCCCATATTGGGTGACGTCTTTTGTTGTCATCTGACGATTGGTTTTTGCACTTCATTTCTGTGCATTTTTATGCTTTGTATTTTTAGATTATGTGTTTGCAAACGCCATCTGTCTATACACGTATCAGCTGTCCTTTGAACGATTGACATGCATTTTGTTCGCCCATTTTTATCGTTTATCATGTAAACATATCTCATTCGGTTGATATGCACATGTATATAAACTGTACTGACGCCATGTATTGTATTCTGACGAAAGCCGGACCCCGGCCGAAACGTCAATAAACCGCTTCATACGTGCGTCTACTTCACTGTATATATATATATATATATATATATATATATATATATATATATATATGTGTGTGTGTGTGTGTGTGTGTGTGTGTGTGTGTGAAACCTAAATACTCGCCGGTAATCATATCCGAATCTCAGAACTAGTATAGCTCGAACCTCTGCTAGAATACGGCCATATTTCTTTCAGCTACGTACAGAAAACAGGGATTGTCGTCTTCAACGTCCGCGAAAAACTAGATCAGAAGTCAGGCCTTGACATCTGGCTCTTTCGCGACGTCGGCGATGTGCGCGCAGCAAGATTTATTATCACAACGCCGAAAGAAATAAATAGGGGCAAACTAGGAACCTAATACGCAAAGATAACATACGGGGCGTGGTGACAGATCAAGTTCGCTTTCGCTTCTGGGCTGCGACGGCGCGGCTTGCCTGTCACAAACTTTCCTTCGGCGATGTTGCGGACAGCCACCGGAATTTGAGCCTCCGCTATATGTGGGCTCTGATATGTCGGGCCGCTGCACCGCTTATCAAATGAAACACAACGCCCCCCCCCCCCCCCTACCAAAAAACACGAAAAAAAAGTCGGTCAGTGACAGCGCGTTCCTATTGGAGGAAAGATCCCACAAGGCACTGATATACGGGCCAAGCACTGCTACTCGTGTACTTTTGCGACTGTTTTCGTAAACATTACAGAACATTTTAACGAGAACCATCTATGTTGAGGATGCTCTCACCGCATTGCCATTTTACTAATGTGCCCCTGGTGTTTTCGATATGAAATTGGCAGCGGCTCAGAGCAGTAAACTTCTTGTACGAAATAATAGACAGCCATTAACTATACTTATGAATTATTACGCAAGAAAAGCTATAGCATCAGGGATTCCAATCAAACAAATACTTTTGGCAGAAGCATCGAACGAATTATTACATCTGAAAATCCACACAACATCTTCTCCCGGAACGGATGTCAATGAAATTAAGCAAATGCACAATTACAAATTAAGCACTGCCAAACATGGTCATGTGGGAACACTTGCAATTTCAGAGGTCAATGGAGCTCAGCCAAATTTATACTGTATGTTCTCTTGGTCACTCTGATTATATGCGCCAAACGCTACAACTGACAGTTAGTTACGTCAATACGAATGCATTTTAGCATAGTCATACCTGCTTCCGCCTCACGGCGGCAAATTCAAAATTATTTTAAAGGCCGGCCCGAGTTATCTTCGGCCGAATTCACGAAACTTTTCGTTCGTAAGTGCTGCTTGCCATTAACCAGCCGCCTTCTCTAATGATATGTCCAACACCGCGATTGGCCGACGATTGACCTGCTTTTACGAACAGTTTAACGTAAGAACATTTTTGTGAATCCGGCCCCTGATGTCAGCGCCTACATCGCGAGCAGACGACGGTGACCGAAGAGCGAGTGCTTGCGAAGTAATTGCATTATGAAAAATCTTGTTGCTGTTCGGACAGTTCTTCCATCATTAAATTTTTTAATTAATTATGTGCTTTTACGTAGCAAAACCACCATCTGGTTATGAGGCACGTCGTAGTGGGCAAATCCGGAATAATTTGGACCACCTGCCACCTGAGTTCTTTAACGTGCGCCTAAATCTAAGTACTCGGGTTTTTTTTTTTGCATTTCGCCCCCCTCGAAATGTGGACGCCGGGGCCGGTATTCGATCCCGCGACCTTAGGAGCCCAACACCATAGCGACTACACAACCACAGCGGGTGCTCAGACGATCCAGCTTGAGGAAACACACCGAGATAAGCGCATCGATATTGCTTCAGTTGTCCAAAACTGGACCCCAGACAACTGGCGGGCCGTTGTCTTCAGCGATGAAGCGATCTTCTGTACACTCTGAGGCCAGGGAAAAAACATGCGTAGCGTCCAGTTAAAAGGCAGTAAGATTGATTTTCTAATGCGTGTTATGCTGCAAGTATACTATTAGCCCGCAAAAATTGTCCACATAATGGTTGTACAGAGAGAGAGAGAGAGAGAGAGCGTATGTTCTTTATAGAAAACAAAGATTCCAGCCGTGCTAACAGGCAGACGTAGATAATTCTAATGAGTGGAACTGACTGCTTATGGAAGAAGTGGGAAAACGAATTTATAGACACTACGTAAAGCGGGGATGGCAAACTAAAACCAACGCTAAATGGTGAAAATAACATGCTAGACACACTTCAGACGTTTCCTGGGCTGCTAAAAGCACAAAGTATTGCAGAAAATTTCACAATAATGTCAAACATATGTGTTTATGGTGTATTTCGGTTTGAGGATGGGGAATTCGGATGTGTATACGCCTGCGGACAAGAGTATTGAAGCAACGGTAATTGAAAACTTGGCATTCCAGCTTCTTCCGATGCCACGGATTATCGTCAGTGCTGAAGGCAAGTTCTTTTCCATTATAAGATAGTACAATTTAGCACGCAGGGAAGACAAAAATACATCTGGAATGTTCGCTCCAGCTTCCATTAGTAGGCGTAAAGTATGTTAACACAGTGTTGCCGTTCTAGCGCTATCCTGTGGTGTGGACGGGTCGTTCTTGCAGCTACCGTTCGGCAACTTGAACGGGATGGCACCGCCGCAATAACCGTTCATGAAACCACGCCGAGATGTTTACTTATGTAGCGCTGAATGTTGGCCAATAAACAGCGAACCTCAGTTTTGCGTAATGAAACAATAAATCGCGGCATAAATTCTGAACCTATAATGTGGCCTCAAATGCATATCAAACAGCACATACCTCTTAATGAAACTGGGTTTGATATATGACCTCCTTTTTTTCTTTTTCATGGGTTTATTGTATTTACACACGTAAAAACTAAGGCAGATGCTCGAAGGAAAGCGCTGTGCCAGTACTGTCCTCTTTCTCGAAGGCTAGGCTCTGTCGTAATCAAAGACACCTCGCGAAGAGCTCTCTAAGTTCAGCGTTAGTTGGCATAATTTGTTTCAATTGGGATATTTTAAAGTTAAATGCGGAGTCATGAGGGAGGTAGTGGCCGAATACTGCACCAGGGAGGCCAATTCCTGTTCTGGTGAGGGAGTGACTTTGATGAAGCTTAGTGGGCCTTCCTAGTTTGGTTGCTCCACAACTAGAATAGCCCTACTAGCTCTCGGCTATATATTGTTTTTCTTGCCGGTGTCAGGCACCACTCCATGCCTGAAAATGTTGTGGACTGGAGTAGGATTCGAACTTACGACCTTCAGATTTGAAGACGGGCATTCTACCTCTGATCCACGCCACCTGCCTCCGACTCCGACTCCGACACATGACTCCGACAATTAACCCATGGCCCTCAGTTCCCAGTGGCTGCGGAGCACCTGACCAAGGCGGCGGTCAGACCTGCTACGCGGCAGAGGGTGCTAAGAATCTCTGGGTCAAGACAGGCCGCCAATGGAAACTGAACCTGGCAACGTTCAACACGCGCACTCTCTCGAGTAAGGCTAGCTTAGCAGGACTATTTGAAGAATTATCAGGCATTTCCTGGGATATTATTGGCCTTGGTGAGGTTAGAAGAACTGGTGAGGCTTACACAGTACTGACTAACGGCCATGTCCTCTGCTACAGAGGTCTTCCAGATAAGAAAGAATCCGGGGTAGGATTTCTAGTGCATAACAACATAGCGGGCAACATTGATGAATTCTACAGCATTAATGAGAGGGTAGCAGTCGTCGTAATAAAGCTGAATAGGAGCTACAAAATCAAGGTAGTACAAGCCTATGCCCCAACCTCTAGTCACGATGATGAAGAAATAGAACAGTTTTATGAAGATGTTGAACTAGCAATGAGAAAGGTGCAAACTCAGTATATTTTGGTCATGGGCGAGTTCAATGCAAAAGTGGGGGAAAAGCAGATTGGTGAGCGAGCAATTGGTAACTACGGCATCGATTCTAGGAATGCAAGAGGAGAAATGTTAGTACAATTCGCGGAAAGGAATAGGCTCCGAATATGAATACCTTCTTCAGGAAGCGCAGCAACAGGAAGTGGACCTGGAAAAGCCCTAATGGAGAAACAAGGAATGAAATAGATTTCATACTCTCTGCCGATCCAAGCATAGTGCAGGATGTAGAAGTGTTAGGTAAGGTTAAGTACAGTGACCATAGGTTAGTGAGGTCTAGGATTTCTCTCAATTTGCAGAGAGAGAGACTGAAATTAGTCAAGAGGAAACAGGCCAACCTAGAGGCAGTAAGGGTAAAAGCAGACCAATTCAGGCTGGTGCTTGCAAACAAATATGCAGCTTTAGAAAAGGAAGATAAAAACAACATAGAGGTCATGAATGAAACCGTAACTAGGTTGATCTCAAAAGCAGCAATTGAAGTGGGAGGCAGGGCACCAAGGCAACCAGTAGGTAAGCTCTCCCAAGAAACAAAGGACCTAATAAAGAAACGACAGAAGATCAAAATGTCCAACTCAAGAGATCAAATAGAATTCGCTGAACTGTCTAAACTAATCAACAAGAAAAAAGTAAGGGATATTCGAAATTATCACGTGGGAAAGATTGAGGAAGCCGTAATACATGAACGCAGCATTAAATCAGTAAGAAGAAAGCTTGGCATAGGACAAGGCAAGATGTGTGCACTGAAATACAAGCATGATAATATCATCAGCAATTTTGATGGCATAGTAAAAGCAGTGGAAGAATTCTATACTGACCTGTACAGTGCCCAAAACAGCCAAGCTACTTTAATTCAAAATAGTGATGAACCGGATACAGAGGCTCCTTCTATAACTAGCGCTGAAGTTAGAAGGGCCTTGAAAGACATGACCAGGCGAAAACCTGCTGGAGCAGATGGAATAACAGTAGATTTATTCAAAGATGGAGGAGATATCCTGCTTGAAAAGCTTGCGGCCCTTTATAGTCAATGCCTCACAACTTCATGTGTACCAGAGAGCTGGAAGAACGCCAACATTATACTAATCCATAAGAAGGGAGACGTTAAAGAACTGAAGAATTATAGACCCATTAGCTTGCTTTCAGTATTGTATAAAATATTCACCAAGATAATTACCAATAGAATCAGGGCAACACTTGACTTCAGCGAAACAAGAGAACAGGCTGGCTTCAGGAAGGGATACTCTACGATGGATCATATCCATGTCATAGATCAGGTAATCGAGAAATCTGCGGAGTACAATCAACCTCTCTACATGGCTTTCATAGATTATGAAAAGGCATTTGATTCAGTAGAGATACCAGCAGTCATAGAGGCATTGCGTAATCAAGGAGTACAGGAGGCATACGTGAATATCTTAGCAAACATCTACAAGGATTCCACAGCTACCTTGGTTCTCGACAAGAAAAGTAGAAAGTTACCTATCAAGAAAGGGGTCAGGCAAGGAGACACAATCTCTCCAATGCTATTCACTGCATGCTTAGAAGTATTCAAGCTTTTAGACTGGGAAGGCTTAGGAGTGAGGATCAACGGCGAATATCTCAGCAACCTTCGGTTTGCAGATGACATTGTCCTATTCAGCAACAATGGAGACAAATTACAACAAATGATTGAGGACCTTAATCGAGAAAGTGTAAGAATTGGGTTGAAGATGAATATGCAGAAGACAAAGGTAATGTTCAATAGCCTGGTAAGGGAACAAGAAGTCAGGATCGCCAGTCAGCCTCTAGAGTCTGTAAAGGAGTACGTTTATCTAGGTCAATTACTCACAGGGGACACTGATCAAGAGAAAGAAATTTACAGAAGAATAAAATTGGGTTAGAGTGCATACGGCAGGCATTACCTAATGCCGACTGAAAGCTTACCAGTGTCGTTGAAAAGAAAAGTGTACAATCATTGCATTCTACCGGTGCTAACATATGGGGCAGAAACTTGGAGGTTAACAAAGAAGCTCGAGAACAAGTTAAGGACCGCACAAAGAGCGATGGAACGAAAAATCTTAAGACTAACGTTAAGAGACAGGAAGAGAGCGGTGTGGATCAGAGAACAAACGGGGATAGCCGATATTCTAGTTGACATTAAGCGGAAGAAATGGAGCTGGGCAGGCCATGTAATGCGTAGGATGGATAACCGGTGGACCATTAGGGTTACAGAATGGATACCGAGAGAAGGGAAGCGCTGAAAACCAGATGGGATGATGAAGTTAGGAAATTTGCAAGCGCAAGTTGGAATACGCTAGCGCAAGACAGGGGTAATTGGAAATCGCAGGGAGAGGCCTTCGTCCTGCGGTGGACATAAAATATAGGCTGATGATGATGATGATTATTATTATGATGATGAAAGTTAAATGCCAGTTTCTAAGAATATCGACGCCCTACCCCTACGTGTTTTAAGAGAGCCTCTGCCACTTGACACAGTAATTCTAATAGAACAAAAAAAAAAAAATAGCAGGAGCTGCTTAAAATAAAAGAATAAATGCGCCTTGCTTGCTTCTTTATTTCTTTACATGAATATGTTCCAAACCCGAAGGCGTTACAGAAGGGAGATCGTCGCGGTCTGCTTGCTTTTTCCCTAGTGTTTTTTGGCGCCGTTTGCAGCCACGATAAATGCGCTGCTCATCCATCATGTGTGTATGTTGAGTGCCCTTTCAAGCTAAGTAACTTTTAATGAGGTTATGTTGCGGTTTCATTGTTTTTGTTCGATGGCCATTATAACCGCAGATTTCAGAAAGCGGTAAAGGCAAATAGTTTTGCGGCAAGTTGTAAGTCCTGGAGTAGCGAGGAATATTTCCTACACTTTCACCGAAACAGTAACCCACGCTTTTGTGTATCTTCCGTGTAGGTGCATTGTTATGTGCGCTGTTTACTGGTTTCTTTTTTTAGAATATGAAAGCCCTCTACGTGATAAAAACAGCGTACGCATTGTTTGTAACTCAATAGCCGTCCTTGTCGTGAGGCAATAGGTATCAGAGTTCTGCTCTGTGCACGTACTTCTAACCTGAGTCTTTGTTTTCCTTGGTTCGTCGCTCAGTTATCTAACAAGGTAAATTATTACTGATTAAATGATTGCCGTACCTTGACTTTTGCATATAGTAACAACAAAACCTAAGAAATGTTGTCAGCAATGGTTGAAAATATAAATATATACTCCCTCAGAAATATTTATTCAGATTTCTCAGGCATAAAACTGCATTCGGTGAGAAATTTCTGCCATGTCTAATACTCGCAATTTCCTGTAAAAATTTCCGCAATTTCTTCTAGATCGTTTATCTTTCTCCTGGTATCTGATAGCCTATTGCCTAAATAAAAATAAAATACACCAAATTGCTGTCGAGATCATAACGGTTTTGCTGATTGGAGAGGCGTGTCAGTCACTATCTTTTTTTTATATTTATTATGCCCTTGCCTCTGTCACAGATTGATCCGAGCTAATGCAAGCGTAAAACAGGTATTGCTTCTGGCTACTTCGCTTTGAATCTCTGTTTAACGTCTTCTGCTTACGTAACAAGGTATTCAAAATTTACTGAATACGGGCTTTGAATATCTTGAAAAAGTATTCAACAGTTGCGTAACGTTTTACAGACGTGCAAACTAGGATGCCGTGACGCGCGGTCTTTGTATAGTGCAACGACATCGCGGATAGACAGTGAGAAGCTTAACTTTCACTGCTTTTATAGCAAGCATCACACACACACACACACACACAAAAAGAAACAGTAGTATATGCTGTACCTAACACTTATGAATAAATGAAAAATCCTGAATTCAGTCCCATTTGAGCACGTTTCATGAAAACGTATATATTTATTTGTCCGCTTCCACTCAGTAAATCTTCCATTATGAGGCCTATTTTATTTCGTTTTTATCACTCTCCATCAATGGCTTTTACATGTTTGAGTGTCTACTGATTTATGTCTAATATAAATTTCTAAAACTTAAGACTTCGATTATAGTGTTGAGAGGCAGCACAAGTTTCACCCAGTCAAACAGCCGTAGCGTATGGAGGAGGCAACTTGCCGAGCAAACACTACTGGTCAATTTCCTGGGAAGCTTAAGTTAAGGCATGGCATATTCGACTGTTTAAACCCCTTCGTCCCGCGGAAATTATTGCAGATTCCACTTCAGAGCTCATAAATTCAAGAATGTGCGTATTCCTTTTTCAGTATGCACTGTTCTGCGCATCAAGGACACTCAATGCTTTTCCGCTGGTCGCTGCCACGCATTTACATCGGCTCGAGAGAATTCGGACTCCACTCTAGAACGTAGCGATAGTCGCCTGGCGAATTCGAGTCTTCCATCACTGCGGAACAATGCCAGAACGGAAGCGGAAGCGTGGACATCCCGCGGTTCCGCCGTGCAGCAAGCAGACCACGAAGTGCTTTGCTAGTCAAGTGTCGAATCTGGAGTCCATCCTCGTGATATAAAATAGGGCTCAGTAAAATTAACATACTTTTGTGTAGCCACCGTGCGTGCATCTTTGGAAATAAAGGCCATTCATTATTACTCCGAACGCCCGCTTTACAATTTGCCAGCACCTCGCAAAAGAGAGACATCACATATTGGCGCTGATAAATAGGTTATGCTATATAAACTCCTTTCTGAAACAGTACCCCAGTCTCTACATATATGCATTATTGAATAGATCCTTAAACAGAACACAGCACCATTGATGTGAGGCATGGAAACCCTGATTTCATTGTTGTTCAATAGAGATGCCACATTGGCGTGGTGGTTCATCGGTGCTAGTAACTATACATTACCGCCTTATAAAAATAACGCGGAAACATTGGTTTCACACGTTGAGATTTTATTTCAGGGCTGCCTCAATTTTTCCCGCTGTGACTTAACTGATGTCCCTAAGGTAACATTGACAGTGAGTGGCTCAGATGTCTCAAACAATTGTCCCGTGAATAGTGCGCCATTAAACGAGTAAAGCATAGTGTAACCAGTTTTTCGAGCTGCTGGTATTTCTAGTTTTCTTTTTTCACAGCTGTGAGAACAGGGCACATTAAGTGGCCTTTGTGGGCCTTATCAATCTTTTTTACTTTCTTTTGTAGGATGTATACCGTGAATGGCTTAAATGCAGCAATTGTAGTGAACGCATTATTGGCTGTGTTTTATTTTTTATGTTTCCTGTCTTTTAGTTCATATTCTATTCGATGGAGTTTAAGTTTGATGATTGCAATAACCGGCTCTTTCCTAGCATATTTTCTCTATATCTTAACAGTTCATAAACACAAATACGAAGGCTGTCTATCAGTGAACTCATCGAATCCGCAGTAGGGTTGCTATCTTTTTTAGCGGCAGCAATCTAGTACAGTCCTAGGGATTCAGGGTTGTGATAGTTCAATAACCGTTACTACAAAATAAACTTACAGTGAGACGTTCTCCGCACTGATAATGAAGCAAGAAGGCAAGAAAGGTAAAAAAGAGACATAAAGAAAATATTGAAACAAGCGTAAAATATTAAGAGTAGAGTTCAGGGTACAGAAACTGAATAAGATAGTGGATAAGAAGTATATCAAACACTGATTCACTGAATGCAATGCTTCACTCATTACCATGACTCCTTGATTAGAATGTACCGAAGACGTTCTGGTAGATTTTGATGGCTATCATTCGATTAATATTTGGACCGACACTATCATGTCAACGTTACTCAGATGTCGTATGACGACCAGCAACTTGACATTGTTCTGTGTTTTCTTGCTTTCCTATTCTTAAGTCATAATCCCGCGCTCCTTTCGATATTACTTTTCAGCGAAGTAGTGGCCAATATTACATTGTGTGAAAGCATTTATTAGAGGGTTCAGACAAACACGGAGAAGTACGCGCTTCCTTCTAGCAGTACCACTGCTAGAAAGACTGCTGTTTGAGCAAATAAAAAATTGATAGCAGGTCTTTTTATTTGATCAATTGCTACATACAACATTTTTTCATGCGGCTCAGTTTTGTCGATTATATTTTATGCCTTTAGAACTCCGATGTAATGCCACTGCTGAAAAAGAAAGGCGTCTTTGAGGACTCATCTTTCATCTTCTGCAAGGGCTTCTTTTGCACGGAAGAAACTGCTAGCTCATCTTCTACTTGACGACTTGATGGGTCGTCGTTAAGCGCAGAACTCGGCGGATCTCTTACAATCAATTGCGCAAGAAGTAACATAACCTCACTTTGAGATCAATGACTCCTTCTGCGATCGTGAGCGAAAGCAGGCTCTGAGCTGGCTTCGAGTTAAACAGGGTCGCACAACCCTCCCTTGCTGCCAAAACTTGGCAAACTTGCTTGCCATAAATGAACAGCATTACAACAAACGAAACAAAAGAAAAATAAGGAGAGAGCCATAAAAGACATTGATTCTTTCAGAAGGCACGTCTCTCCTGCTTCCCTTTTGGGACTAGCTCGGGTCGTTACGCAGGCTGCCGTCTATCTTCAAGACACAGGCGCACATGCACTTCCCTTTAGCATCCAGAATTCTGCAGCGGCGGCCGCGCAGCCTGCCCCATTTCCTGCTAAGATGTAAGCCGTGATCCGTACGGGTAAGCGGGAGTAGCAAGGAGTAAAAGACGCATGAATTTTTGATTCATGCAAATGCCGAAGAGCTTCTTGCATAGGGTCTCGTTCACGAGTCAGTCCTTTTTTTTGTTCTTCCTTTCCTCCTAAACTTCAAGGGAATGTTTTATGTGCAACTGGGCAAAACCGCACGTGTAATACTGCCTGTATACATCAGCTGAGAAAAAGTTATCTCGCATTTTTTTTTCATAAAAGATGGAATGGGAAAATAGTGCACGTACTTGCCAACTAATTTAAGACTGTTGAATGAAGCTTGACCATGGAAGGCCTGCGATATGAGAACACCCGAGTTTGCATTTTCTAAAGTCATAGAGGGCAAAATTTTCAAATACCTCTATTTTGTTTCTTGATGAAGTACGAGCAAATCTTTTGATGTGGTCAGCCACTCACTGCTTCTCATCAAGTTTACATACGAGTATGTAATGGTATGACATACATCATGAGAGCATACGTGTGCATTGTGCTTTCCAGACAACAGATCCCTTTTGCGTGATAGCGCATGAAGCAATGTTTTGAGGAATGGAAGGGCGTGTGCAAGTTCACGGATCCGGTAAAGAATTAATAGCTTGCAGCACAAAGAGAAAAGTTTTAGAAAAACCGGCATTTAGAATAGGCGAGCTTTCTAAAGCTGGCCGATTCGAAAGCATGCAAGCATGCATTTTCGACTTCCGATTTTGATGCCTACGAAGCGCTAAACGTAAGCCAAACGTGGTTGTCCTCGTCGAGCCGCAGTGCTCTTAGCCAATGGACTCGTGGCGGCACCTCGCGGCGGTCGTCGTGTAGCCGACCGCAGCGACCAATAGCAGCCGTGTATTGGAGTGTGCTTTATTTCAAAATTTAGCACCCAGAAAAGATCGAGGATCATGGGGTCTTTTGACACGAGAAGGTTTGAGAGAGGTGATTTCGCGCTCCGCTTGCGAGCTCCACGGATCGCGTACGATAGCAGAACTTGGCTTAGATGTTCACAACAGCGCAGGCTGCCCGCGGACTATGTAATTTCACCAGGTGTGAGGGATGGGTGAGGCCCCCTTTAAATTAAAAAAAGTAGGAGGTTCTGGGGAACTTATTTTAACTTAATGAGTATGTTGTTCTCGTCTACATCATATTCTTTTTAACGGCGCCAGAAGCAGACACCACCCAGAGAACACAAGAAATGTAAAAGCTTTGTGTTGTGTATTCCGGGAGCCGTATGCTTGAATGTAAAAAAAAAATGTCGCGATTTCGCCCTAAAGTAAGGAGAGCAGTTTTATTGGCCCTATAAACTTGTAAACATAGGCATACTAACCAAATTACCAAGCATGGTGCCATGCGCGCATAATCAAACATGAACACATCTCACTCGATGACTTTCGGAAACTTGCTGTCAAAACGCTGGAGTGAGGAAGCGCCGCGGCACTTGCGAGCGAATTGACCTTCGTGCTGACCTCTCACTAACGCGAACTAAGCCGCGAAAACACTGGGCACGGCGGACTGTGACCCCGTCGCAGGTGGCTTTCAAGATACAGCGGCCCGGGCGGACGCGCCCGCCCGGGCCACCCGGAGCAGAACGCGGCCCCCTTCTCTACCCTCCCCTGGGCCGCCTGGAGTTGAACGCGCCCTCCTCACGCTACCCTCCCCCGGAGTGTTGCGCGCGATGGAAGACAGCGCGCTTCCATCCCGCTCTCCTTTCTTGTGTACGCGAGATTGAGCTGCGGTCGCAGGCTCGCCATCGCAAGCTTTCACTCGCCCATAGAGCATACGGCGCACGGCGTCAATTTTAGCGCCCTTGGACTTTATTCAGAAGCTCACAGTGACAGCAGAAATACGCCTGGCATGGCCATATAATTGCTATCGACTTAGAAAAAAGTCGCCGTTTCGCCCGAAAGGCGAAGCATCAATTGCGATAGCAAGTAAGTATAGAGCTATAAGGAGCAAGGATAGTAGTTTTATCGGCTGTATAAACATTGACACGTCGTTCGCTTACTAACCGAATTAACAAGCATCGTGTCAGCGTGCACAAGCAAACATGAATAGATAGCACACTCGATGACCGCACATAACCACTGTCAAAACGCTGGCGTGAGCAAGCGCGCCAGCAGCAGCCAGCGAAGGTTCGTGCAATCTATAGCTTGAACGGAAACTGAGCGGCGAAAGCACCACGCATACAAAGGTAGGAGCCGTGTTTCAGATCGCTTTCAAGATACGGTGCGCGCGACCACCACCGCCGCGCAAAGTAGAAGTACGCAGTTGCTCGCAGAACAAACGCCGCACCCCTCCAATCTTCCCTCCCGCGCTGCCTTCCCGCTTTCCTCCCCGCTTTCCTCCTTTCGCCTGCGAGATTCCAGTTGCCCTAGCACCCGGTCGCAAGGTACGTATTTGGTGCCGCCGCCCCCCTCCCTCCGTTCCTCTCATCCCCCGTCTGCCTTTCGCGCAACGGAACACGTCGCGTTTGCTCTCTGCTGTGCGTTCGCTCCCCGTGAAAGCACGCGTCCCTCGCGTGCTTTCACACGCACATACAGCACACAGCATGCGGCGACGATTTTATCGCTCGCAGACCTTATACGGATCCTCACGGCGACGGCAACGACGACGCCAACGGCACAAATCCGCTTGGAGTGTATATATAATGGGTATCTTGCGTTGGAGTTTGAGGTATAGTAGTCGCGCCTGGGGCGCGGCGAGAAAAGTTATATCTGGGTAGCACCAGCTTGGGTAGTATTGAGCCCTGGCTGTGGCGAAGCACGTTGCTAGCTCGAGTTTTACGTCGATTCACACTTTTTTCTGCCCTGTTGCGAGTGCGAAAAGGCTCGTCACTTCTCTGAGACTACGCTGTGAGCGGGCCGCAGCCTAGTTTAACGAAAACGGACTCTCTGTGTGCCGTGGGACGTCATGCTGGAAGGAGAAGGAATCGGCGACGCCGATCCGGATAGACCTAGCTCAGCCTCGAAAAAACGTCACCGTCGTTATACTGCTGCGTCGTGAGCTGCCAGAGCAAGAAGGCCTGAATCCCAACCACGGAGTAAGACAAACAGGAGCGCCGACTCCGCCGCCGCGCAACGCATTCGCTCGGGACAAACCGTGCAACGCAAATTATACATCGTGTAGCGCCATCTGTCGAGGTGCGTGGAAAACACTCAGCAGCTTGCTTCCATGTGCGCATGCGCTGAGTGGCGGAGACCGGTGGTGACGGCGGCGACAGCGGTACGGTGGCTAGATGGGTAGGTGTGCCGACAGGCGCGTCTGGAGCGTAGTTCACCGCTTCTCCGCGTCATGACCCAAAATTGGCGCTGCGGTCAGTAGAATGGTTCCGCAGCGCGCGTCGTCTGCTACAGGGGGCTGGCGGCGAGCGGAAAAAAAAAATAAAGCCCGTATTGTAATAGTTGTGTGTCGTCTGTTCGTGTCTGTTTCAAAGGTGAAGAGCTCCGAGTCTCTCGTACTGTTTGCAAGTTCCTAAGCGATGTGGAAGGTTCCAGGTCGGAAAATGACCGGCGAGAAAGAAAACCACCAAGGAGACTTACTGCTTCACTCCGAACTGTTACTCCGGCTCTAAATTTGTGAGAAAGACAGGGGAAATGTTCCGCTGTCTGAAAGCGGAAATGTTCGCCCGGGTTGCTCAGTAGCTTGCTCAGTATCGGCGACGTTAATGAGCAAGCCGTACACCGAAAAGCGTACGTCGATGAGCTCCTCGACATTGGAAATTTGCAAGCCGAACATGAGGTGAGGTGCTCAGCGCCTGCGACATCGAACACCGCTGCACTGCTACAGGGAAAAGTTACTCTAGGCTTATATTCTATATATCAGGCTATGTAGCAAGGAAGTTCCTGCAAAGAACCAAGTGTTCCGATTGCTCATGGACCTTACTGAATTCAACAGAATGAGTAGGTCAGGGCTGTTGCTCCCTTCTGAAGCACTAATCAAACTGCAGGTAGTATCGCGCGAAGACGCGCGAAGACAAGCTGTGCTTCAGTTTAAATGAGTTATGAAGGAACAGTATCGCCGACTTTGCATCCTTTCTGCAGCTGAATCCTTCGAATTTGATCGGCTGTGAGCGGCACAAGAAAGAGCTCACAAAAGATTTTGTGAAGTTCTATTCAATTACAATCCTTTACTTTCTTGTCAAGGGCAAGAACACGGTGCGCGAAAGCAACAGATACAAGAGGAATCACCTGAAGCGGAGACGTGTGCTGTGAAAAATGTTATGATGTTGTGGACCGTTGCGACCTTGCTGGGGCTGGGCTATGAGAGCGTTTCTTGCATTTTAAATATATTCATGAATCTAGTCCAAGACGTATTGCTTTATTTTATTGCAACCAAACAGTGAACCATATGCACTTACCAACACAATTCGTCTCGTAACAATTTAAATACCATAACTCAGGCAACAATAAACACAACAGCTGGATTTCTCGAAATTGAAACATCATAACTTACTTAATATCACGTAAACACGTTTCCATATACCGTATAAAACCACTGCAGTATTTTTATGCATGGAAAAAATGTATCTGCGTATTTAATGCAATGGGCTGCAGCGCCGCGTTTATACCAATAAATGTGACCAATCGCCAAGCTAGTAAATTGACTTCAGCATATCGTGCCTTCTGAGTAGACGACCGTAACAAATTCCCCATTCTGGCTTTGCTTACACTGCTCAAAACGGCACTGTATAACGCGTACTTCAAAGCTAGAGCAGAGACAGCGATACTATCAAACACGCTGCTGGTCAGCCAGTTATATAAAACCCCTATATTTATAAAAGTAGCGCCATTCTTAGATCTTGCCGCCACCGCGCTCACCCCGGCGCTTACCTCCTCGCCCTCTCTTAGCCGCCTCTTGTCGCCCCAGCCTCCTCCGCTCCCCCATTGGCCAATCCGTGTCACGTGGAAGTTCGCGTCGCGCTTTTGTATATTTTTTTCTTTCCAGCGCGCTCCGACTGCCATTCTCGGGCCTGTGCGACGAAAGTGCTGCATGTACGCACAAACGGATCAAACGTGTTAGGGACAAGAACTTCGTTGTGCTGGCATGTTGCTGCGCCTTAAGTTGCCGCAACCGACAAGGCGAGGGCAAAAGGCTTTTTTTTTTTGTTTACCATCCGGCGTGCGCAAACGCTTGCTGCACACTTGATATTTGCGCCGTCTCGCATCGTCGCGTTGCTACTTCCAAAACGGCATTATTAAGACCAGTTACTGACTGACGAAGCAAAATCGGGCCTCAAAAACGTCTCCGCAGGGCGCGATCGAAGGTTTTCCTCGGATTTCCTCTGGTAGCGCGTTAGCTGTCGTCTGCCACGGCAGGCCCGACGCAGGCGGCGCCACTGTCGATATCGCGCCTCGATCGCGCTGGTCGCGCCGAGCGCGATAGTGGAACGGAGGAGGAGGGAAGTGGATGGCGCTACTTTTATATATAGGGGTTTTACCGTTATACTGTCCGCAGCGCCACTTCTGCGTCATGATGCGGAGAAGTGGGGAACCACACTCGGTCGGCACACCTACCCATCTAGCCACCGTGACGGCGGCGCAGAACGGGCAGCGCGGCACCCGCAGAGCGTGTAACGTGGACCCACGGCCGTCTCAATTTGACAGCAATTAAACACAACAAATATATGCGCACAAATAATAAAAGCGCAAATAAACACGCGGTAGCGCTTTTATGCACGCATACGAAACATTTTTAGACGTTTTTAGAGGAAACAGACGATAAATGAAGCTGTACAAAAAGACACAACAGAAGTGCTTGTTTTTCACTCCTATACGTCTGCGCGGAAGCGAAGGTGCGAAATTTTCGTCTTCCTCGCTTTGTTTACCATGTCTGCAGTATGTTTATTCATGCCTGACGAAACAAGGTGTCTTGATACTTGTGCGTGAAGAGACTGAGCAACAGGACAGTGTTTTGTTTCTGGCTGTAAATCTGGGTATGGCAAAGGACGCGAGAAGATTTCGCTCTTCGCGGCGCCATCTGATCTTCAACTACTACACGAGTGGCGTCAAAAAATTCCTGAAGGTAAGCGAGCGCTTAAAGCAATGGACAAAATATATGCGCGACACTTCGAGAAGCAGCTTATTTTTGATAGTTACTTCAGCAAAGACAAAGGCGACGTCCTACTAGATGTAAAGAAAGTGCCTCGACTTCGAAGCGGAGCCGTTCCTTCAATTTGTTTAGGGAAGCCTAGCGTAGCTCAATATTGCTGAATGCCAGGAGGAAGCAGAAGACGTCAATGCGGAAGGACGAGAGGAGCTCAATTTAATTTTATCTACAACTACACACAGTGCAGGTGCCTTTCCTTGTCCAGAGACATGCCGTAATGTAGAGAGAGAGAAAGAAAGGGAAAGAAAGACAAGGAGGTTAGCCAGTGTAAATACCGGCTGGCTACTCTGTAAATTCTCAGCCTTGCCTTCGAGAATATTCCCCCAGTTATGCAGACACATAATCAGAGCTTCTATTGTGAAATAATCAACAGGAAACATTGGCAGCAATTCCCAATTATTATGTTTAGTGAGAATGTGGCGATTCTGCTCGCAAGAGATCCGGGTGACACGAAAAGCACCGCGAGAAACAAAGAAGCAAGCGAAGCATCCTAGCACTTGATGCGTGCTCAGATAAAAAAGAGTGATAAACGTCAGCTTTTTCATAAAAACTTCTTTTCGTTGTCGTCTGTCATTGCTTGAGACCACCCGAACTGCCGTTATATCGCCTTACCATTTGCTATAGCTTTTCTTTCCGTCTTAGTGTCCATAATTTGTTTATTTTTTGTTCCTGTGCCTTGTAAAGTTCCATGTAGGCCACCTGACAAATGCCCTGCATTTGGCCTGTATAAAATAAATGAAATACTTGTTTCTCCTGCTAACGTCACTCCGTGAACCGCAAGAGCTATGCGCGCTACAGGCGTCAGGGCGTGCGCGGAGCAACTGACAAGCAGGTGCCGCGAGAGAGCTCCCGCGCCTTTGCTCCTCTCCGCTGCAGAGTTTTTCTTCATTCGTAGCGCCGTCTGGCGAACACGCTGTGAAGCAGGAGCTGGCGTTGCAGAATGTGTCCCTTCCAGACGAGCGGAGTCGGCGCTCCTGTCATATCTTACTCCGTGATCCCAACATCAGATTCTACCGTTTTCTTTCAAGGCCTCATGAAGCGGAGCATCGGGCACGCTGGATAACTTCGCTACCCCACTACGAGCAGCACAGGTTTGAGAGTTAAATGTGCTCATCCTTGACCTCAAACCAGCACTTTGAGGCAGCGCAGTAAGGCCGTATTAATTACAGCACATCGATGTTCGAACGCTGTCATTAAAACGCTACATCAAGCGAGCCGCGCAGAAGCCCGCGCTGCAGCGCGATTCACACGTACGTTGCTGCGAGCTCCTATTTATCAGTTGCTAAAGGGAGAAATGGCCGCTACTACTGCGCAGGCATAACTACTTGTCTAGCGGCATGCAGTCAACAAATATTGCAGGACGCCCGCCGTTTCGCGGCATGCTGATCGACCGCATGCCGTCGCGGTGGGTACCGTCGTGCGCTCGAATAGTTCCGTACGCATGATGTCTGCTTATGGCTGCTGTGAATTCATTTATAGCAAGCATTTCCTCGTGTTTATGCGCCTGAATCTCGCAGCGTGCACACCTCACCTGAAGTTCAACTTCGTACGCGACTCACTTCAGTTACGATTGACACCACGCTAAAATTTCGCCGCTTACTTCTTGAAGGGCGTACACGTATAGGGCGTTGCATAATTTGTTGCCTTTACGCAGCGTGGCACCCCTGAAAAAATCTTCGGCGCTCGATATTCGCGGCAGAACGTGGTACAAAAGTGGCGGGTCTATATTTTAAACTTGCTTGCGCTGATGAACGCACCGGTATGGCTATATTTTAAGCTTGCGCTGATGAACACACCGGTATGAGTCCGGACCAGCCACCTGACTCTGGCACCAATGCCAGAGTAACACAGCGCCGTACATTTTTCAAACCACGCCCCCAAAAACGCCCCCTGTCAAAACGCCGGCGTGAGCAAGCGCGCCATCAGCAGCGAGCGAAGTTCATGCGGTCTATCGCTTTAACGGAAACTGAGCGGGGAAAGCGCAGCGCATACAAAGGTAGGAGCCCTGTTGCAGTTCGCTTTCAAGATACGGTGCGCGCGAGCGCCCGGCGCCGCGTAAAGTAGAAGTTGCTCGCAGAGCAGAAGCCGCAAGCCCTCTCTCCCCCGCTGCCTTCCCGCTATCCTCCTTTCGCGTGGGAGATTGAATCGCCAGTTCCCTTTACGCCCGGTCACAAGATACGCATTTGGTGCCGCAGCTAAACGTCGCCTCCACTCCCTCCCTCCCGTCCCCTCACAGCCTTTCGCGCGACGGAAGAAGTGGCGTTTGCTCTCCGCCGTGTCGCCGTGCGTTCGCTCCCCGTGAAAGCACGCGTCTCTCGCGCGCTTTCAGTTTGACACACAGCATACGGCCAATGAGATTTTTTTTTTCTACATCCGGACGCGACCATTGAAGACTGAGCCCTTAGCAGCTTTGCTGTAAAAAAAGTTGCGGTGGCGTTTCACTTCGTGAACTCGGGTGACGGGCAAGCGTATGCGTGCTATAGCGCTAACGAAGCTATCGGCCCTCGGTAGGCCTAGATGCCTACACTGTCCGCATCGCAGATCGTATTCAAGACGGGCCTCCAGAGACCGAGCCGCCATCGTCGGCTCACCGTCGCACGCTTTCACTCGCAAACACAGCGTACGGCGCGCGAGGACGGTTTTATCACGAGTCGAAACCGTTAACACCGCACCGCAACCAAACCTGTAGCAACTACCAGAGAAGGTCAACCCAGAGCGCTTTCACCTCTTCCGCCTACCTTCCCCCTCTGCGACGCTTCGCCTCATTTCTCCTTCCCTACTTCACTAACGTCACCTAGGTTTTCCTCTAGCTGGCGTAGCTTTGCCGCGCGCTCCGCGCGCTCATTCTTACTCTCCTCGGCGCGCGTTCTCTTCACCTCCAGATGCCCTCCTCCTCTTTCGCGGCTTCGAACGGACCTTCGCCGATCGCGCTAGCTAGCCAGTTGCGCTTGCGCGTAAAAACATGAGCCCTATATCAAAAGATTTATAGTGAAGATATGGGTATCTCATATAAAAGTCAGTATGTCCCCATAAATTCCTTACGGTGACGGTGACCTTATGACCGCAACCAGATGAAGAAGTGGGAATGATGACGGAAGGCACGACCAAGACGGCACGAAGACCACGACACGACAACGGATACATGGTAGCGTCTGTGTGACCATGACGCAATGACGAAGATGGTATGACAATGGCGGTATACTCACGATTGAATGACTACAGCTTGAGTACGATAGAATTGACGAACAAGGAAAGACGTCGATGGCGTGACGACAGTGGGATGACCAATGTCAGATGACAAAGCTGCAATTACCTCGATGCAACGACCACGACGGCAGCATGGAAACAAGACCGTACCTAATGGCTCAAGCTATTAGACAACATGGGACAGTGGGTCGGGGTCGAAGACATACCGAGAGTAAGAAAGCTCCAAGCTGCAATGAAAACAATGGAATGACCACGATGGCATCACGAGCGGAAGCACATGTCAAGTGGCCCAAGCAGGTAGTCAGCTTACTGTGTCGAAGTAAGAGGCAAGATAGATAGGCAGATAGATAGATTCAAAACTGCTGAAGCAGACAAAGAATGATATTCGCATTAAAACAATACTAAGAATACTATGGCAGGGCTCTCTGTCCCGACGTGGTAGGTGCCCTATACACCTGGCGCCTAGCCGAGTGTCCTTCAGGACCCCTACTTTGGGAAATAAAGCTTTACCACCAACACCACCACTCATCTCACAATGAATATCGATGGTATTCGACAGATTACATTCCTGACGTCACGTTTAGTTAACACGTGTAGTGTTAATTATGAGACGTTCGTTGCTTCAGCTCACGGCATTCTGGAATGGCGACGCCTCTCCAAAGCTACATTCACACAATAACGGTGTTTATTAAGGCGAAGGCCTTATATGTCTCATGCGAGGTTTCCGTTTGAAGGCTGTTCCAAAACCGCCTCGTACACGAAATCGTCCTCTTAGAATAAGAGGCGATAATGCGCACAAAACCGCAATTCATTACTTTCAAGAAGTAATGAAAGTATCCAACTCATAGAAACTGTGCTAGCAAATGGTTGTGAAAACCTTATTGAACTTCCTACTCGGATAACACCGAATTCAAAGACATTGATTGATCTATGTTTTACTTCTGTCACAAAAAATGAAACGTGTTCCTGAGTGCTCAGTTCTGGCATAAGTGATCATCTGCCGATTTTCACTGCGTTACCATTTCATGTGCGCACTGATAAAAATCACTGCTTTAAGCGAGTCATAAATAACCAAAGCATACGGCTATTTCAAACTTTGCTTTCCAATTCGAATTGGTCTGATGTTTATGCTGAAGCGAATCCCTCTGCATCATACGACCTATTTGTGTTCAAAGTGAAACAAACATATAATGAAGCATTTCCTTTCGCCCCTGTGATCAAGCATAAAAAAGCTAGAAAGGAATGGTTAAATCATGAACTACATAAGCGCATTCAACACAAAGACAAATTATTCAATAAGTTCTTAAATACCCGTGACCCTGAAATATTTAATGAGTTTAAACAAGTCAAGAAACAAACTGAACGGTGATCTGAAGAAAGCGAACTCTGAGTACTACACGCGTCGATTTGAAACTTCTGTGAGTGATGGATGAAGAATGTGGAACACATACCGCGAAATAATAGGTTCCTCTACACAGAATGTGCCGTCATCAATTGTTGTAAATGATGTTAGATTCAGTGGAAACAACGCAGATAATTTATTTAATAATAATTTTATCAATGCCGGTGCTTCAACCTCTACATCCAGTTTTTCTTTCCCAAATCAAAATAGTGAAAGTTATATTGATAGTCGTGTCAGCAAGACGATTTTTCAGACGCCTACATCTGAAAGCGAAATTTTTTCCATTCTTAATTCCTTGAGCATCAAATCAGCCGCTGGTGAGGACGACATCAAAGCTCAACCTATTAAAGCAGCTGCTCACATAATATGCGGTCCGTTCGAACACATCTGTAACAGTATACTTTCCACTGGAGGTTTTCTTGAAAAAATGAAGATAGCTGATGTTGCTGTGATTTTTAAGGGCGGAAATCACAACGACCTAAACAATTACAGACCCATTTCTGTATTGCCATTATTTTCAAAAGTCCGTGAGCGTATTATATGTAAGCGCCTAAATGCTTTTCTGCTGGAGAAATGTATTGTTTCGGATAAGAAATATGGCTTCAACAAAAATAAGTCAACCGAAATGACACGATTAAGAATCATAGATACGATTATAAATTATATTGAAGAAACAAAGCTTACCATTGGTATATTTCTAGATTTCCGCAAAGCCTGTGATTCTAACAAACATGAAATATTACTAGAGAAGCTCCAAGTATATTGCATTCGAGGCGCAACATTAGAACTTCTGAACACTTACCTTGAATCTCGATTGCAATATACTTCGAGATTGAAAAAAAAACGTAATTAAATATGGGTACCCCAGGGTTCGACTTTAGGGCCGTTATTGTATAGTGTATATAAATGATATAGTGAACGTTCCATTAACAGACGAAATAATAATGTACGCGGATGACACTAATGTTTTCTTTTCTGGTGTTGACCTTCAAGAACTAGAAGTTGCCGCAAATTCTTGGGTAGAAGAATTTCGTAAATGGCTACATTTAAATCAGCTCACCGAAACGAGAAAAACTAAGTTTACTCTCTTTTATGCTAGGAATAAAGAAATAAGTTACGATGTAAAGCTTTACTATTGTGCATCGCAACTAGAACATGTGTCAAGTCATTCCTTTCTAGCACTTACATTTCACAAAAAGTTAAGCTGGACAGAGCACATAAATAAGGTACGCACTAAAGTTGCACGGCCAGCTGGTTTGCTACAACGAATCCGGTAGCTATGTGCCTGTCAGGCTTATCAGACAACTGTATTTTTTGCTGATACATTTCGATCTGATACATTCCGATAAACGCCAATAACACGGATATAGAAAAACTGGCGGTATCACAACGGCGAGCTGTTCGTTTGCTTAATTGTTCAAGTCAATACATAGCATCTTGCAAACTAATGATGCGCTACAATAACGTTAATATTAGAAACCCTTACAAAGCAAAGATCTGCATTCTGTTGTTTAAAGAGATTTCCAACAACTTTGAGACATTTTCAAACCAGTACCTCAGTAGAAACACAGGATACAGCTTACGCCACACCTCAATAATAACGAAGTAACCCAGGACAAACTATGGCATGTAAACTATCGAATATGAAACCATGCGTTTATGTAATACCTACCCTGACATTGTTGATGTCGGTAGAGATTGTAAAGCTATTTGCCAATTCAAATACTTAGTAGCGAACATGATTTTTTTCGGATCTAGGGGCGCTATAACGTCCAATGATTCCAAACTGTTTTGATTCCAAACCCCTGACGTCAAAATTACGTAACCGACCGATGCAAGCATCGGGCGGTGACCCGTAGCATTCTCTGAAAAACCCAATCAAACACTATCCTCGTTTATAGGAGGTCTGCTTTGTTTGCTTTCAAAACCAATAACATTGTCTACACTTAGCAGTTTTTCTTATCTTATTGGCTGACTAAGAGGCGAGGACACGCTCTAGTGGAGAGGGTATCGATGAGGCGGAGTCAGCACAGTGAAAATAGGTAACCACATGAAGACGGCTTCTCCGATTGGTCCGCTTCGCCTTACTTAGTCTGTGGTGGCTGGTAGAAAATTGCGGCGGCGTGCAATGGAAGGATAAGAATGCCGCTAAAACGGATCCTCAGCAAGGAAGAGTTGGCAGAGCGTTGTCGTATGCATGCCGAAAGGGCTCGATAACGTTTTATTGCCCCGTAAAAAGGTTTATCATGCGCAAATAAATACATGCTCACGGGCAGGTGCTAGTATAGCGAGGGCCTGAGCGATCGGCGGGCAGCTTCTATTCCTTTCGGAACGGGGCAGTCTGTGGCTATTCAGAAAAATTTTCAGTTTTGGTCGGCATATTAATTCTTTTTTTTTTCGCGTACATGTCACTTTGACGTGGTCAGTTATCGCGGTTTTGTGAGGCCGCGTGACAGACAGGCCAAGTAGGCGTAGTCAGAAAACATTGGACCAATAGCAGAGGGCTAATGGTGAAAAGGCGTCGAATCAGGAATGATTATTTTTCTTTTGTGTGGTTTAATCATGCATAATCAGTGTGTACACTTTATGTCAGAAGGGGAGCTATCGCAGTTTTCGTGACGTCGCCTGACAGACAGGCGCAGTTGGGAGTGGCCTGAAAATGTTCTGATAAATCGTGGAGGCTGAATGCAGAAATTGGAATCAAAACAGTTTGGAATCATTTTACGTTATTGCGCCCTTGATGAGTTGTATAAATGTTAATGCAACACTGAATTCTTCAGTGTTACCTTAGGTTGCTTGGTTGTTGTATTAGTGATATAATAATTAAATTCTTTATATGTTACTTTTATGTTCTGATGTATTAATTCGTTTGTATGCTATTTTACAATCAACTTGTGTTCTGCAGTGTGCTTAAAATATTGTTTTGTATGTAGTTATGAAATGTCTGTTTTACAAACTGCTTTTGTAACTTGGAAATTCCGCTATCTCTGCTGCCCCAGCGGGGTAAGACCTAGTCAGGAGGTTTATGCCCTTTTTTTGCCTTACCTCGCGGGCAAACCTTTTACCTGTTATGCCCGAATAAAACAAAAACAGATTAAGGGTGGAAGAATGATTAAGCAAGTGAACTGAAGTGATAATGGATATACAGAGAGGTGAATGAGATGAATTAGGAGTGAATTGGATGATGAATTAAAGGGGTTATTTAGGTGATAGGAGTGAAACGAAAGGTAATGATGAGATAGAGTGAGCGAAGATAACGAACAGTAAATGAGAGTGAATTACGAGTGAATTAAGGTAAATCAAGTGGTGATAGGGTGAATCAAGAGTGATGAAAATTGGAAATTTGGAATAATAGAGGAAACCAAGTGTCATGGAAGTAAAACCGAGATGATAGAGTGAATGAAGCTGAACCAAGCAGTGTTAGGGTGAATCCAGAGTGAATCAAGTGTGCATTAAGAGTGAATCAAGGGCGTATGGAGTGGGGAAGTTGCAAAAGATATGTCGGGATCGAGGGGTCGTAGCGGATCGCCAGAACAAGAGGACCAGCTCAGCAGGCTTTCAGAACGGACTAGCGCGTGCCGTGCTTGCGCCGCTGGCACGCGCCGCCCAACTTTATTTTTCTCGTCAGTCGGAGCCGGCCCCAAGACGCCCGCCAAGAGCGCTGACCTTAGCGTCCCCGCTTATCAGTGTCGGTGAGCGCTACAGGGCCCCCCGCCCAGACGGAACGGCGACATGTACTCGTCGACGAGGCAGAGATGAGGCTGTCTTGGTGTCAAGCAGATCGACGGGTGCGCCTGCGACATCCGCGGGGAGCTCCTTGGGAAGCGTCTCGACGTTGGCCGGTTTGAGGTGGTCCAGCGAAACGACTTCTTCGCGGCCATTCAATAGGATGGTGGCGGACTTCTGCGTCTTGTCGAGGACACGGTACGGTCCGTCGTAGGATGGTGTAAGAGGCACCTTTATAGCGTCTCGTCGGAGGAACACGTGGGACGAGGACTCAAGGTGCGGGTGCACAAAGATGCTGTGGTCCGATGGTCGAGGCGCTACGGGGCGCAGTTGCCGAATACAGTCCTGTAGGCGTTGGAGGTACTGTAGCGGCTAGGGCGAGGGGGCCGAAGGAACGAACAAGTCTCCAGGAAGCCGCAGTGGTGCGCCGTAGACGAGTTCGGCCGCTCAACAGCCAAGGTCGCGATGAAGGAAGGCAAGTAGGCCGAGAAGCACCATAGGAAGGTGGTCGACCCAGTGCTCTCGATCGAGGCGCGCAGTGAGTGCAGCCTTGAGCTGGCGATTGAGCCGCTCAACCATGCCATTGGCACAGGGATGATATCCAGTGGCACGGCATTGCTTAGTGCCAAGCAGGCGCCTGAGCGAAGTGATGAGTGTACCGTCAAATTGACGGCCGCTATCAGTTGTCATAATGCTGGGGCAGCCAAAGCGGGAAACCCATGCTGAAACGAAGGTTTGGCGACGGTTGCCGCAGTGATGTCCGGAATGGGCACGGCTTCGGGCCAACGGGTGAAGCGGTTGATCATTGTGAGAATGTAGCGACAGTCGTGAGAGTGAGGAAGTTGTAGAGGTCGCCACCTGTGTGCCTTGAGCAAGTGGCCATAAGCGGCGCTACAAAGACCTGATATATATAAGGGGCTTTGGGAGAGTGGAATAAAGTTCTTTTGTTTTGGTTTCCGCTTGCCAGTAGTCCGCCTCGTCCCTCGGGTCCTGTGCTGAACATAGTGTCAGAAGTGGGATCCCGGTGTTAACGCTGACATGCCTGAAACGGAATCCACCCCCGCCGAGACCACCGAACCAAAAGTGCACATCGTTCACGCTGGCGCATCTGGTCTGCGCCCACCTGAGAACTTCACGTTTTCAAACCCGGGAGAATGGCCAACGTGGATTTCGACGTTCAAGGATTACGCTTTCGTGGCCGGCCTCCACAGTGCCAGCGATGAGGCCCAGGTACGGACACTTATTTACTGTATGGGATCGCAAGCCAGGACCATTCTATCTCCTTGGGGGTGTCAACACCGGAAGCGCTTTCTTTCACTGCCGTCGAAGAAAAGTTGGATTCGCATTTCGTGCATCCAGTAAATGAGATATACGAAAGTCGTCGTTTCCACCGCCGCACTCAGCAACCAGGCGAATCTGTGGATGACTTTTTTACGGCATTACGCAACCTGGCAAAGCGCTGTAGCTATAACAGCCCGCTCGTCGAGGACCGCCTTGTTCGTGACAGATTCGTCGTAGGCATACGTGACGAGAAACTGTCTGATCAATTGTGTCGGTGCACAAAACTTACCGCTCAGGAAGCACTGTGCCAAGCCCGCATACACGAGGACGCAGAAAAAGAGCGGTTATCACGCGCTAGATTGACTATGGATAACGCTCTTGCCGAAACGCTAAACATTGACTCGGCTCGGCGAAACGATACGCCCACCCCTTCGCCACGTTTTCGCGACCAGTCTGAGCAACCGGCTAGGTTATCGTGTGGCTTTTGTGGACGACAGCGTCACTCTCGAAAAGACTGCCCAGCCAGAAAATCAGTTTGCCACTACTGTAGAAAGCTAGGCCATTTTGCCGAAGTGTGCACGAAGAAGAATAGAAATGAGCTATTGGATTCCGTTGAGCTTCCCAACGTGGATTCACGACGTGAAAGGTACATAGACATACTAGTGAACGGGCACCCGGCCGAGTTTAAGATAGACTCTGGCGCGGAAGTCTCTGTTGTCTCGCCGTCTTTTCCAGGCCGACCGCGGGTGCTGGATGATGTTTAAGGGGAAGTCTTGGGCCCTGGCGAACAGAGTCTGCACGTTCTTGGTACCTTTAAACCAACCTTACAGTGGGGTGATAAGTCCACAGTGCAGACCTTGTACGTGGTTGAACGTCAGCGCACTCACCTGCTTGGGCTCCCTGCAATTGCAATTGCAATCTCTCTGTAAAGCCTTCGGGCGATTGAGAGTACGAAAATAAATAAATAAATTGAAGCCCTTGGTGTTGTTCACTTCCTGGATTCTGCCGAGTGCGTTCATTCCCCCACAGCCAAGATTTTCCAAGGGTTGGGAAAATTTCGGCAAGCCGAATATCGCATTCGCATTAAACCCGGCGCTCGTCCATTTTCCTTGAGCGCCCCAAGGAGGATTCCAATTCCTTTATACGACGTTGTCAAGAAAGAGCTGGACGACCTGGAGTCGCAGGACGTCATAAGGAAGGTAGAGACGCCAACCGAGTGGTGCTTCGGGCTTGTAGTCGTGCCCAAATCATCGGGCGGCTAAAGAATCTGCGTCGATCTGACGAAGCTGAACGAAGTCATCGAAAGGGAGCGCTTTATCTTGCCGACGGTGGAACTGATCTTCGGCCAGTTGGGTGGAGCGCGAGTATTCTCCAAGTTCGATGCGCGGTCTAGTTTCCATCAGGTGAAGCTGAGAGCCGACAGCCAGGAACTCACGACATTTATAACGCCGTTCGGCCGCTACTGTTACAAGAGACTCCCTTTTGGTATTGCCACGGCACCAGAGTATTTCCAGCAGTTAATGTCGAGGGTTCTTGAGCGCTTGCCTGGGGTCGTGAACCTGATTGATGACATTCTAATCTTTGGGAAAGACCGTCAAGAGCACGACGACCGCCTGGCTGCAGTCCTTGCTCGCCTTGAGGAGGAGGGTGTCACCCTTAACGAAAAGAAGTGTGCGTTTCGGGTCAGCTCGGTCAAGTTCCTTCGAGTAGTGATTGGGGCAGACGGGATCTCGCCAGACCCGGACAAGGTGAAGGCTGTCAGGGATCTGCCGCCACCGACCGACGTCAGCGGAGTACGACGATTACTGGGAATGACCAATCACGTCGCACGGTTTATACCTCACCTATCCGACGTTACGGAGCCCATTCGTTCCCTCCTAAACAAGAACAGCACCTGGACTTGGGGTCGCAGTCAAGAAAAAGCCTTCTCACGCCTCAAGTTGCTATTGAGCTCCGACACAGTGTATGGCAAAATACGATCCTTGCTACCACACTGTAGTATCCGCGGATGCCAGCTCCTACGGTCTGGGAGCTGTACTGCTACAGGACCAGCCTGAAGGTACTCGACGGGCTGTAGCGTATGCTTCAAGGGCGCTTACCCCGACGGAAGCACGTTATAGTCAAACAGAAAAAGAAAGCCTCGCGGTGACTTGGGCCATTTCACGGTACGACCAGTACCTTTGCGGCCTAAGCTTCGAGGTAGAGACGGATCACCTTCCTCTGGTCACCCTTTTGGGTAACAAGGACCTAGAACTCCTGCCGCCTCGCATACAACGAATGCGAATAAAACTGATGCGATATCAGTACGTGGTGAAATATGTGCCTGGAAAGCACTTAGCTACGGCGGACACTTTGTCACGAGCTCCCTCTGATTTGCCAGCTACTCGCATGGTAGGCACCCTGGAGTTGTTTGTCGGTGAAGTGTGCAAGGAATTAGCGCCTCTTGTAGCAAGGCGGCTAGAAGATGTCCGCATACACCAAGCCCAAGATGGAGTCTGCTCTGCGGTCATGACGTACTGTATGAAAGGATGGCCCGACAAAAACAAGGTGCCCCTGCAGATCACTCCATTTTGGAAGGAGAGGGACAGGTTGAGCATATACGACGGCATCCTTCTGCTGGACCGACGACTTGTCATTCCTTCAGCCTTGCGCCAGGACATTCTCGCCCTCTTACACGAAGGACATCAGGGAAGTGCGCCGTTGCCAAGAACGGGCCAGGGAGTCTGTTTGGTGGCCTAACTGTAACATACATGTTGAGCATATGGTGACCCAATGTGCCATATGTGCCAAGACTCGAGTTCAGCGTTCTGAGCCTTTGTTGCCCACGGTTACACCCGACAGACCGTGGCAGCACCTTGGCATCGATCTGTTTCAACTTAAAGGCCGCGATTACATCCTGATTGTTGATTATTATTCCAGGTTTCCCGAAGTAGTCTCCGTGGGGTCCACCACGGCACCAGCCGTTATCTCGGCGATCTAGAGCTGAATTGCCCGTTTTGGCATACCGGACATCGTCCGGACCGACAACGGACCACAGTTTGTGTCCAATGAGTTCGCCGAGTTTGCGCGCTCATACGGCTTCCGTCACGAGACCAGCAGCCCGAGGTACCCCCAGAGCAATGGAGAAGCAGAGCGCATGGTGCGCACAATAAAAGACTTGCTCTTCAACGGTCCTGATCCCTACCTTGCCTTACTGTCGTACCGCGACACGCCCAGTCCCAACGGTATTTCCCCGGCTCAAGCCCTGATGGGAAGGAAATTACAAACTCGTCTCCCGAAACTACCCGAACAACTGGTGCCGTCGTTACCATGCCACACGAGTTTCAGGGAAAAGGACTCGTGGAACAAGGCACGTCAAGCGGTGAACTACAATCGCCGTCATGCTTCAAGCCAATTGGCCCCTTTGAGTCCTGGAGACTATGTATGGGTCACTGACACACGCTGCAGTGGTGAAGTACTCTCACAGGCTCAGCGTCCACGGTCCTACCTTGTTCAGACCCCCAGAGGCGTCCTTCAGCGTAATCGTCGACACCTGGTACTTCATTCATCGGAAGCGTCCCCAGCTTAGAGCACTGCACGGGCCGATTTTTGTGGCCCGGGCCCGGCCCGGGCCCGTTTTTACATTGGGCGGCCCGCCCGAGCCCGATCAAAACTTTTATGGCGAGACCCGGGCCTGGCCTGGGCCCGGAAATAATCTACGTTACCCGCCCGGCCCGGCCCGCCAACCCTTTACCTTAAGCCCGAGCCCGGCTCGAAACCGGCCCGAACCCGGCCCGAGACCGAAAAATACATGTTTTTCAGAGCGGAGAAGCCCGAGAATAACTCGCAGAAAGTCCGAGCCCGGCCCGAGCCCGCGTCAAAAAACCCAAGCCCGGCCCGGGCCCGGGTCAAAAAGCACACGCCGTGCCCGAGCCCGGCCCGAGCCCGTGAAAAAACTCCTCTACCCGGCCAGGCCCGGCCCACGGGCCGGGCCGGGCCCGGGCTTTCGGGTAAGCCCGAGCCCGTGCAGTGCTCTACCCCAGCTCAACTGGCAGCTTCTCCGCCTGTCACTCCCGAGATCATGCAGCTTGCAGCACCTCGGGAAGATCCAACGCAGACGGAAGTGACGCCGCAGGAAACGCTGACACAGACTCGCAGCGCTCGTATAGTGAGACCACCGCGGCGGTTGGACTTGTAGGGACCTGTCCCATAAAGGGTGAAAAGGAGGGATGTAGAGGTCGTCACCTGTGTGCCTTGAGCAAGTGGCCATAAGGCGGCGCTACAAAGACCTGATATATATAAGGGGCTTTGGGAGAGTGGAATAAAGTTTTTTTTGTTTAATTTCCGCTTGCCAGTAGTCCGCCTCGTCCCTCGGGTCCTGTGCTGAACAGAAGTGGTCCAACCAAATCAAGATAGACGTGGTCAAAACGGCAGCCAGATGGCAAGAACGACTGCGTGGGAGTCTTCGTGTGGCGGGTCACTTTGGCGGTCTGGCATGCCAGGCACGAGCGGTCCCACTGGCGAAAATCGGTGTTAATGCTTGGCCAGACATACCGCTGGATAACGAGGCGCTGCGTCGCTGGGATGCTGGGATGGCAGATGTCATGAAGTGATTGGAACACCCCACGACGGAAGGCAGCCGGAATGAAGCGGCGAGGTACAGCCGCTGACATGTCGCACCAGAGGGAGTCAGGCACAAACGGGTGAGGAACGAGTTGTAGACGGAGGGAACGGGGATGGTCACGCAGCGCTTGCAGCTCAGGGTCTTCCATCTGCGCACGAGCTAGACCTTCCCGATCCACAGTCGATGTAGAAGTGCCGAGGGATGTGATGCGTGAAAGTGCGTCAGCTGCCTCGTTGTCGGTGCCTTTGATGTGCCGGATATCCGTTGTGAACTCCGATATATAGGCCAGTTGACGAAGTTCACGTGCGACGTACTTGGATGAGTTTGTACGAAAGACATGATCCATTAAAACATAAAATGCCTGACCCTCCAAGATGTGTCGGAAGTGCTGGATGGTGGTGTAGATGGCGAGCAACTCGCGGCCAAAAACGCTGTAGCGTGTCTCGGCAGGTTGGAGCTTCCGAGAGAAGAAGCCCAGGGGGTGCCACTCAGAGTTGATTTTCTGCTGGAGAACAGCGCCGATGGCCTCAGTGGAAGCATCCACCATGATGCGGGGTGGCACATTAGTTTTCGGGAGGATGAGAAGTACCGCTTCGGCGACGGCTTGTTTAGCAGCCCTGAAAGCAGCGTCAGCTTCGGGAGACCAGGAAATCGCAGATGAGGAGCCCTTGGTTTTGCGAAGAAGGTCAGTCAGTGGGTGTAGAAGCTCAGCGCAGTGCGGAATAAAACGTCGGGAGAAATTCACTAGGCCGAGGAACTCACGCAGCTGGCGTAGGGTAGTGGGTGCTGGGAAGTCTTTCACGACCTCGACGTGAGAGGGCAACGGACGAATTCCCAGCTCCGAGATGTGGTGTCCCAGAAACTCGAGCTCGGAAGACCCAAATATGCATTTCTGGGGCCAAATTGTTGAAGGCGTTGGAAGAGTTCCCGGAGCTGACGCTCATAATCTTGTGGATTGGGACTCGCGACGAGGATGGAGAGACGGCAGCTGGGGCATGAGGGGTAGCCGCGCTGGTCATGGGAGGACGTCCGAAGGGCGTCGATGGAAACGGCGAGCTGGTCAATCCGGGCCTCTAAGCGGGGCATTATTGAGGATTGTGGCGTTGAAGACAGGGCGGCGACCGAACGAGAAGTCACGTCGTGGAATCGATCAGCGAGGTGGGCGAGGCGGTCGAGGGCCAAGTCCTCTGTAGCGGCCAAGACAAGGCGGCTGGACTGTAGTAGGCGCTGCAGGAATAGCTCCCTCAACAGTGCACTGTTCAAGTCGACGTCTCTTGTGCCCAGGAGCTGTCGCATGCTATTGAGCAGCTGGGAAGGGCGGCGATCGCCAAGGTCCTCGGAGGTGAGCAGGTGCTGTAGGCGCGCGCGCTCTCAGACGCCGTGGTGCGTTCTAAAATACTCTGCTTCAGTTGCTGGTACGGGGCATCACTCAATGGGCAGCGATAACATCCGCCGCTTTTTGAGCCACCTCAGGAGACAGGTTGCAAAAGTAAGTGGCGAAACCGCGAAGTCTCTAGTTGATGTGGTGCAAATCGAAGATGGCTTCGACCTGGGCGAACCAAACCTGCGGGTTCAGGCGCCAGAACGTGGGCAGGCGGAGCTGTAGAGCTGCGACGTCCCGTCGGCGCGAGGTAGCGTCAGGCGGAAGGTTACCTGAGGGCGGGAGGTTGCTGGAGTCGGTCATCTCTTAGGCCGGAGTCACCGCTGTCAGGAACCGAGGGGTCGCAGCGGAGCGCCAGAACAAGAGGACCAGCTCAGCAGGCTTTGAGAACGGACTAGCAAGTGCCGTGCTTGCGCCGCCGGCACGCGCCACCCAACTTTATTTTTATTGCGATAGCAATTATATGGACACTCAAAAGCAGATTTCTGCCGTCGGCGTCGCCGTCGCCGTGAGGTTCCGCATGACGTCAATGGAGATGAAATCGTCACCGCGCGCCGAACGCTGTATGTGCGAGTGAAAGGGGGATGGGGGGCGCGCGCTTTCACGGGGAGTGAACGCACGGCGGAGAACTGCGCCGTGCTCGCTTAAGGGCTGCAGAAGTAGGCGTCTCTTTCCTCCTTTACAATCACCATATATGTAGAGCAAGCGCGCCTTCTTCCGACGCGCGAGAGGCCATGGGGGAGGGGGGGAAGGGGAGGGAGGGAAGGGAGGCGACGTTTAGCTGCGGCACCAAGTGCCTATTTATATCAGAGGCTCCGGCAACAGTCACCAACGCTGCACGCGGGCAAAACGCCGACGGCGTCGACAACAGTTCTGCGTGTTGCCGGTGCTGCTGCATGTCCAAGTTTATACAGCTGATAAAGCTAATATCATTACTCCGTATAGCTCTCTACCAATTTGCTATCGCAATTGATGCTTCGCCTTTCAGGTGAAACTGCGACAACTTTTTTCTCGTCAGTCGCAGCCGGCCCCAAGACGCCGGCCGAGAGCGCTGACCTTAGCGTCGCCGCTTAGCAGCGCCGGTAAGCGCTACAGATATATGTGAGATTTCAGGGTCTAAGTGAGAGTGACTCAGCAAGAACAAAGTGATGAGCCACGGTTAGAGTTTGGTGAATCATGGAAAGGGTAACTTGCAATAAAACACGATGACTTGGAAAAAAGACTGCAAATTGTTGTTTCATAGGGATCATGACTAAGCAAAAAAACAATCACAGCATATCCACGGGGTGAATGATGATGAGTGGGCGAAGCTCCGGAGGGAATCATCGGATCTCCCGCTTAAGGGGACGCTAGCACAAACGCGTTAGAAACGTGCAGTACTCTCTAGTAAGGGGGAGCGGCCACAGCGTCTTACGCAGCCATTGACACATGCCGGAACGTGCACCGCGTTTGCCGACGCCATCACATGACTGCTGAGAGAGTATACCCCCCGTATTCATAAACGCTCCTCGACTTGAACTTGACTTGCCACCGCTTTGGGCAGCGCGTTCGAAACGCGTTGAAGGTAAGGCGGAGAGGCCACACCGTCTTACACCAGCTTCTTACACGGGCCGTAACGCGCTAGCACAAACGCGTTAGAAACGCGCTAGAAACGCGGCCTTTCGTTAATGTTGGGTATTTATTGCCATCGTGGTGCGTGTGTTAATGTCCGCTTCGTGGCGTAGTGGGCTAACGCCGCGCGCTCGGAAGCGAGGGGTCCCTGGTTCGATTCCGCGCTACGGACACAACTTCGGAATTTTTTTAAAGACGATAGTCTTTCTTGGGGAACTTAAACGCTGAAAATTTGGTCTGTCTGTCTGTCTGTCTGTCTGTTTGTCTGTCTGTCACCCGATTCAGCCGCCCGGCCAAAGTTGGACCACTTGCTTACCGCCCACACTGCTTAAACTGGTACGGCTGTTCATACTTGTGAATGTTATCGATCACAAAGTAAATATTTCGCATATCTGAGGCGCAACATCACTAGGTAAGTATTAGGAGGTGTGTTCCTTTAATAGAAAATACATAGATACGTAACTGTAAAGACCCTAGTTTCTTAAGCTGCGCTGAAAATGCCATGCTATGCGCGCCGACGAAGGACGTTCCCCGACTGCGCGCCGACGAGCGCCCTCTGCCATGGAGGAAGGAAACCCTCTGCACAAGCTCATGTTTCCCGATGTATTGCCAGATAGCGTCCATGTCTCACGCATTCTGAGATTGGTTACACAATACTACTACGACGAAGGGGACGAACGGGTGCCGCTATAAGGAGCTTCGCCCCTAAGAAAAAGTGATCTTCGTGTTAGTGAGCGGCGTTCTGGCCTTCGCCTTCAAGTCGTCGTAGTTGTAGCATAAGAAAGCCCTTTTAATATTTATCTTTCTCTCTCTCTCGTTTTCTCTCTGGGCTATATGCCACATACTCTGATGTTATCCCACTTTTCTATGCCACTCGCGTGGCCAGGTGGCCTGTGAGCATGGAGTCTTGACGAATACTGACGCCGACCTAGTAACGTTGGAATGAAGCAGAAGGAATTATATTGATGGAAAGGCAAAGGCGTATCATGACGATGACATGACGGTGATGATGTGTTGTTATTTCAGTTATTTCGATTGTATAACCACAACAACTTGACCGCAACACATGTGGACAATGAGAGACGACTACTGCATTACGGCAGTGTTGTAACGACGGATAAAGAAGCGGGAATGACGACGATAGCATGAACAGCACGGCATAACGGCGACGTTATCACAACGAATGCATGATAGCATCTGTGTGACGATGACGCGATTTTGACAGTGGCATGACAACGGTGGCATAATCGCTCACTGAATGGCGACAGCATTATTACGATAGAAAGAAGAAGAAGGAATATCGTCGATGGGTTTACCAAGTTGGTATGACGACGGTGGCATTACGACAATGGTATGACGCTGACGGCATGACGGCAGTCGCTTGTCGCAGCTACGAAGATGACCATGCCATAACCGCGACACATGCCCGATGGCGACATGACAGGTAATGCATGACGACGACTGTATGTCGTTGATGTAGTGACGACGATGACATGACTACGGCATGAGCACAATGGTTTGACAACGATTGTATCATGACAGTGGCGGGACGATGACTGCATCACGAAACCTGTATGATGACAATGGTGTCACGACGACGGCATGAGGAGAGTCGGATGGCAAAACTGGAGTGACAATGTTGGCACAACCAACACGGGATTACGACGATGGCCTGACACTATAGGCATGATAGCAACCGTATGACGATGACGGCATGATAAGGGCGGCCTAACAACGATTTAATGACGACAGTACGATTATAACACAATGACATACGTCGATGGAACGATGAACGTGGTGTGACGACCACTGCATGACAACATTGGGAAGAAGTTACTGAAGTAATGACACTGAAAAAAATTACCGCATATCCACGAAGTGAATCATGATGAGTGGGACGAACCACTGGGGATCGTTATACCGTAAAATCACCCGTGACATTGCCCCACTCGCGCATGTAAATGCGTGACAACGCGGTGTACCGTGTACAGTATATGCAATGTGTTTTATTGTTCATAACACGTAAATCGTGTTGGGTTCCGGGTTGCGTTTCGATTTCATTGTTACTGCTTTATGGTCGGTGAAACGCAAAGCCAGTGGTTCTCGTCTAGCTGATACATCCTAAAGTTTGCAAAGACGAGGTTTATTCACGTTCCCCTCGTTGTCGTGGGTTGCTTGTAGTCGTAAGAGATGCACCGTAAGACAGCAGCTTGTTGTCGGCGTTGCCACAATACCGCTGCTGCCCTCGCTCTCGCCTCCGGGGTAGCTTGCTTGCGGCGTTGCCGGCGAGCCGCCGCTTCCCGCGCCCTCAACGCCGGGTCCCCTTGGCGTTTTTGCTGCTTTGCCGATGCTTCCTGCGCCCTCGCCGCCGGAGGAGCTTGCTGTCTGCGTCGACGCTGAGCCGTAGCATGCGGCGCCTTACGTTCGTCCATGGCAGAAAGAGATTGTGTGGTCTGGAACGCGCCATAGGCAGCAGCGCCATCTCGTGTATAGACGTTGAGCCGCTGCATGCAACGTTTCATGTATGACAGAGAGATGGCGAGGCAGTCGATGTGAGCACGGGCGACGGCGATGATGATGATGATGATGAATAAATGGCATCGCCTTTGAAACGGGACTGCGACAAATAGTCACCTAGCCTGCTTGATTTAATCAGGTATACTATACATATTCTTTATCCGGCATTTTTGTATACGTCTCATTATTCTTTTTCTTTTTCTTTTCAAAAATTTACGTTGTACCGCCACCTATGATTTTAAGAGATCAGGTCGTCGCGCCATACACAGCAGCGCCATCTCGTGTATAGATGTTGAGCCGGTGCACGCAACGTCTCATCCATAACAGACAGATGGCTTGGCAGTCGATGTGAGCACGGACGACGACAGACGGACAAGGCTAGACCCTAAGGAGCTTCGCCCCTAAAAACGACAGCGTGACGCGCGACGGCATGCCGACATGACGACGTCATCACAACGATCACATACCTAGTGGCACTAGCTAATAATGTGCAACTTGGGCCACTAGGAGGAGGTTGAAGGCCTCACGACGACGGCATGACAAGAGTCAAGCCACAAAGCTTGAATGGCGACTATTCAACGACCCTGAAGGCATCACGACGGAGGTGTGAACGTATACATTGCCACTGTATAACGACGAATGCGAGGCGACGATCACATGGTGAGAGCCGGATGAGAGAGATGCGATGACGGTGATGAAACGACCTACGAGCACATACCGAGTGGCCCGAGCTATAAGAGAACGTGGGCCACTGGTTCTGGGTAAAAGGCGCGATTACGGCGGCATGTCGATAGTTAAATCACGATGATGAAATAATCTTGAAAGAACAACCCCGGCGGCCTCTCGATCATGAGCACACACCTGGTACCCAAAGCAGGTAGGCAATTTTGGCCATGGGGTCGGCGTAAGATGATAGTTAGATAGAAAGATAGGCTCAAAACGGCTGAAGAATGCAAATCGCATATAAATATGGTTGAGTAATTGAATTTTTTTATTTTGAAGTCTATAAATGAAGGGCCTCATCACTGCGCTTATTTAGCGGAGTGTTGTTTTCCGGCTTCTGGAACAGTCTTCTGTATCATTAAGGCGTAAAATAGGTTAAGTCCATAAGCAACCGTGTTCCCCACGCACAGATAGAACGCTATAGATGGATCTTTGAGTTCTTTGGCAGTAATTGCTGCTGGCATCTCGCATCCAGGAGGGACAACCACACGGGGAGGCATAATTGTCCCGGTATAGCGTACGTAGAACAAGAAAGTGTTCAGAGCAAGTGCCAATGTTCCGACAGCGTAGTTGATAAGGTACAGTCGCATCTGCGGCACGTCATCGGAGCCGTTGATGATGGTGAGTAGCAGGATGGCAGCGGACGTGCCGAAAGCGAAAATAGTCATGGTCAGGCTCAAGTCCCCATGCTCCATCTCGAACTGGCCGGACATATCGTTGAAGGACCGGGAACTGAGCAACACCAGAGAGGGCACGGCAAAACTGATCTCGATCATCTTGAGCAGGCCACCAGGTGTGAGAAGGTAGAAAGGGCAGGAAGCCCCGGTCATCATGCAGCGTGCAGACTCGGAGCTCGGGGCTGGCCGCGGCGTTGTTCTCGCTACCTTGAAGGGCCGCTGCTGCTCTCTCGGTAAAAGTCTTCTTTCTCCTTGCTTGCTAGTTCCTCATTTCATCGCACTTTTCTTGCACACTATGGGAGACTGGCCAAGAAGCCGGTGGTTTTATTGGAGATGATGATGCCAATAACTTTTTTCATAATGACAAACCAGCAATTTTCCAAGCGAAGCTTGTATTGCTTTACTCGTGTCGCCGTCGGTGTGGCTGCCGGCGTACTAGAAAACTATCATCATCAGCATTGGCTCGAACGTCGTCGTTTTCTTAAGCTGCTGGCTCGTTGGCGCCCCTCGGTTTGTGCTCGTGCTTGGCACGGACTCGTGCCACTGCTCCCGCGTTCATCGTTTCGCCGTCGTTGTCTGCTTCCACAGACTGCTGCGTTGCCACTCATCAATCCAGCGTAGAATTTCACTACTCTTCTGTTGTCGTAATGGGGAGGTCGTGTTTACGGGGGTATGAGCCATTGCTTGAACTTGAACTTTATTTCAATCATCGATGGAAATAAAGAGAGTATGATCGATTCATTGTATAACCGTAACGGACAGATTTAATTTTGAAGAAATTTAATTTCGAATATTCGCAAGCGGCAATGGCGGTCGAATGCTGGGCCGCTATAACGTAAAGCTATTCCGAACTTTTCTATACCAATTCTACAATCAGCCCACCCCGATTGGTCAAAACATTTTCGGGCCAATCCTAACCTCGCCGGCCTGTCACGCGACGTCATGAAAACCGCGATACCTCCCCATCTGATATAACGTGTACCCACTGATTATGCATCATTAAACAGCACAGAAGAAAAATAATTATTCCTGATTCGACGTCTTTTCACCATTAGCCATCTGCTATTCGTCCAAAATTGGCGGGCTGCGCCCACTTCGCCTGTCTGTCACGCGACCTCACAAAACCGCGAAAAGTCACCGCGTCAAAGGGACGTGTATGCCAAAAACATGCATCAATATGGCCAACAAACCTGTAAATTTTTCTGTATAGCCAGAGACTGCCCCGTTCCGAAAGGAATAGAAGATGGCTGCCCTTCGATCGCTCAGGTCCTCGCTACTCGCACCTGCCGGTGAGCATGTATTTATTTGCGCATGATAAACCTTCTTGCGTGGCAGTAATACGTTATCGAGCCCTTTCGGCACGTATACGGCATCGCTCTGCCAACTCTTCCTTGCTGAGGATCCATTTTAGCGGCATTATTATCCTTCCGTTGCACACCGCCGCGATTTTCGACCAGCCACCGCAAGCTAAGTAAGGTGAAGCGGACCAATCGGAGAAGCCGGCACCACGCTCTGTTCCACGACCACGATCTATTTTCACTGTACTGGCTCGGCACCATCACAACCCTCTCAACTAGAGCGTGCTCCTCACCTCTTTTCAGCCAATTAGATAACAAACGCTCTCAGTGCAGGCAATGTTATTAGTTTTGAAAGCGAACAAAGGTGACCTCCTATAAACGAGGAGAGTGTTTGATTGGATTGTTCAGAGAACGCTACGGGTCACCGCCCGATGCTTGCGTCGGTAGCTCCGTAAATTTGACGTCAGGAGATTGGAATAAAAAAAACTGTCAGCCCTTGCACTGGGGGGGAGATCGAAGACCGGCGAAGCTGTACTGTGGTGGGAATTATGTATTTCCAATTATGACTATTAAGATGTGATGGTGTAATTGGTTATTTGAACTATTATAGAATGAGAAATATATAAAATCCGGTGGTTTTCATTTATTTAGTGACCGCAGGGACCATGGCCTTATGGTTGCTACAGTACACCGCCATGTGGTGTACGGCAAAGGTTGGAAAGTTCTTCATAAACACGTCACCAACGCCGCGCGCGTTCGGTGCGAACGCGGGAAAAACGCCGCCGCCGTCGACGACAGTTCTGCGCGTTGTTTGTGTGACCGCACAGAACCACTGTCAAAACGCTGGCGTGAGCAAGCGCGCCAGCAGCAGCGGGTGAAGGTTCATGCGGTCTATCGCTTTAACGGAAACTGAGAGGCGAAAGCACAGCGCATAAAAAGGTAGAAGGCTGTCCTCCTTTCGCGTGGAAGATTGAATCACCAGTTCGTTGCGTTGTTCCTCCGAAAGAACGGCACGTGGCCGGGCCATGGCGAGTCGTAAAGGCAACTGATAAGAGCGCTAGCGCGATGTCTACGGGACGGAACGGCTAAACGCCGTTGTCGACACTCTTAGGGGAGAGGCAGGCGAGAGCCCAGAGAGAGTCGCCAGGCACAAGCGGCAGATGCCGGCAGGGCTGCGCGCATGCGCCTCAGTGGGAGAGCGAGCACGCACACGCACAGTCCAGGGTGCCTCGATGCCCTCCTCGCCCACCGCTCCACTTCCACTGGGAAGTCGCGTTTGCTCTCCGCCGTGTGTTCGCTCCCCATGAAAGCCCGCGTCCACTCGGGCGCTTTCACTCGCACATCCAGCATACTGCCAATGAGAGTTTTTTGTACATCCAGGTGCAATCATCGAAGAGTGAGCCCTTAACAGCTTAACTGTAAAACAGTTTGGAATAGTTTTACGTTATAGCGCCCCTGCTAACGACGCCGCCGAGCAACCTCGAGACATCTAACGCAAGCGACAACGCCGGACTGCGGGCATACCGACAGTGACGTCGTTCTCTCCATCGCCGCCGTCATGTCACGGTTAGTTTAGGTGCACCCGGACAAGCTTTGCTTACACCCATTTTTCGGTAGGGGCTCCGATTTTTTAAGCGAACCTTGAGAGGCTCACAAGTTTCGGCGGCGGTAATGGTGGTGGTGATCACGCTGAAAAGTGAGCCGATCCTGGTGATAGTGCAGTAAGAGTGTAAGCTCAATGGCACATACCCCTTTCATGTGGGCCGATCCTGGTGATTGCTCCGAAAGGGTCCATGCTCAATGGCACATACCCCAGTGAGCTAGGGGACCTGTAACGCGCCCTAGAACTGCCCTTGTCACATGTGGGACCCAAAGAGACAAAATCGCCAGCCCTTCTCCTGTGGAGAAAGTGGCGGTAAGCGAAGCTTGTCATCCGATTCTCGCGTGGGGCTTCCGAAGGCCAGGCAAAACGTCAGCGAAGAGCCGCGGACCCCGAGTTTAGGGCAAACGAAGCTGAAGGCCTGCGACAGTGTCGCCTTGCCACAAGCTTCACTTCCCCCAATTTTCTCGACACGGGAAGGGCTCTGAATTTTTTATAATTCACAGATTTCGGTGGCGTCCATATACGCATAAAACTATCATCATCAGCTTGTAACTGCAGCGCGCACACGACAAACGAGGACAAAAAGATGAAAGTGACAGACAGGCGCGGTCACATAGCGCCTGTCTGTCACTTTCACCTTTTTGTCCTCGTTTGTCGTGTGCGCGCTGCAGTTACAAGATGAATAGATACCAACTCGCCCAACTTTCAGTACTTTTGCAATATCATCATCAGCATTGGCTCGAGCGTCGTCGTCTCCTTCCGCAGCTGGATCGTTAACGCCGCTCGGCACGCGCTCGTGCTCGCCACACGCTCGTGCCACTGTTCCCGCGTTCGTCGTCGTCGTCTGGTTCCACAGCTGGCTGCGTTGCCGCTAATCATTCAAGCGTAGAATTTCACTTGCCGCCGGGGACCTTCTCCGTCGGTGTCGCCGCCGCTGGGAGGTGGCCCTGAAAAGTTCGGAGCGGGAAGACCAGCTCTGGGCTGTCCGGCAAGCCGAAGATGCCGCCCTAGTCCAAGGACTTCGAGCCGCTACCTGAGGGCACCAAAACCAAACTGCCGGCTATTCAATGAAGTTTTTTTCGTCTTCTCTTCTGGACACGAAATGGGTAGCCCGCGTTTACGGGGTATTAGCCATAGCTTAAGTGGTATGAGCCATTCACTGTCTTACGTAACGTACAGATTTATTTTTGAAGTAATTTTATGGAAATCCGTCCAGAATAAACGCGCTCGGGAAAGGGCTCGTCGTCGACGTACCGATTCTCGCGTGAGGGCTTTCGGAGCCCATGCGAAATGCGAGCGAAGAGCCGCTGACCTCGAGTTGAGGGAGCGTGATGTTGAGGTTAAACGTCAGCGTCGTCTTGCCCTCGAGGAATCCGACAACGGGGGTGCACGCATCGGCAACGCTAGCGCCTACTTCCCCGGTGCGACAGCCAGGTTTCAACGCGATTTTCTCAACCGGAACTTCGGAGCCAGCTGCAATGCGTGTGACTGGTTGTGGTTCGAGCACAACGTGGTACTCGTCTGTGCACTTCGTTCGAAGGAACTCCGAAGAAACACACTACAAGCTTCGCTTACCCCCATTTCCTCAACAGGGGAGAGACTGCAGATTTTTTTTTGCCGATTCCTCACAGTAGCTGTATGCCAATGATGCAGAGTAACAACACAAACAACGAACTCACTATAGGAGATTGCCCCATGGTTACACATAGTAAAGAGAGAAAATTTAACAGCGGAAGTTGTATCGTTTGTAGTGTCGACAGAGTAACAGCATGGACCAGTTTTCAGCAAACGAAGACACCCCACCGTTTATTCGTACTCGTTTTATACCCAGTACAGGAAAGGTCACACATGTCACGAGCATGCGCCGAAGATGCTGTAGGCACGTATCACTTCGGCTTATCTACCCGATACAGAAGTAGAACTGCGCAATATAGATGTTCTACAAACCCTCTGGAAACAGGCGAATTTTCGAGACTCATATTGATAAAAGAGAACATCGGATTACTAATGGATGGTAAATTTCGCGGTAATATATTTAGTTTAAATGTGATCGCCAATATTGGGAAGAATTCATTTCTTCCGCTACAAAATAACACAGTATCCTCGTTGCGTCAGCGAAGTATTCGCAAATGATAACGCAGAGGTACCTGTGGCTAAATTCCAATGCCTATTCCCCGAGAGAAAGAATATTTGAGAAATTTAGAGGTACACCAATTGGTCGAATGATTAAAAAAGTCGGCAGATCGCACGCCCTGTGGGAATCGATGTTATGCGAAGCAGTGTGCGGGGAGCCTACCATGTTATCGAAACCACCATGAGAGCACCGAGACATAGGCGGCTCTTTCATGACCTACATGACACGCATGTCATGACATTCATGTCATCAGTCCTCAGGAGTCCCTTTAGCGACACCTAAGAATTCTTAAGACGAAAGCCTTTGTCATGCTCATGACTATGACATCGACCATCAACTTCTAGCTTTTGCTTCACATAACCACATCCAAACCCATTCCTTTGGTTTTTGAGCGTTAATCTTTTTTTTCGCGGACTCATTGTCATTTTGGCTTAGTCGTGCTAGTGACTATGACTTCTATCACCATCCTTTAGTGTTTCCTTCACTTAGTACATACGTCCGAACCCATTTCAGTTGTTTTTGAGTGTGAATCTTTTTTCGCTGAGTCATTGTCATTTTTGCTCAGTCATGTTCATGACTATGAATTTTACCATCATGCTTTAGTGTTTCCTTCACTTAGTACCAACATCAGAACCCATTCCAGGGGTTTTTGAGCGTTAATACTTTTTTCGCTGAGTCATTGTCATTTTTAAAGAGTCATGGTCTTGACTATGACTTCTGCCATCATCCTTTCGTGTTTCCTTCACTTAGTACCCACGTCCGAACCCATTTCACTGGTTTTTGAGGGTTAACATGTTTCGCTGGGTCATTGTCATGACCTACATGACACATATGATTTATGTTCGTCATATACTCCTGTTATAGCGTGCCAATTTTGGTACAAACCAATTACGAAACGGCCATGAGAGCACAAAGACGTAGGCGGCTAGATAGATAGATAGCTAGATGGATAAATAGATAGATACTGTCAAAGTAGCAAATGTTCGCCAATAAATGTTTCGCATATAAAATCAGGCAAGTTTGGACTCGGTCGCGCAGAGTTTGGCACGGCGAAGCTTACTGGCTGCTACTGCTAGGTATGAACTTGGTTTCTGCTAGGTCTTGGTTTAACTTAACTACGCATGTAGGAAGATATTATCGAGTGATGATTTTCGTAGGTAGCTTCCCTTTCGCGACATTTCGCGTGACTTGCGCTAGACGCGTGGGCGCCTACGTGCGACAGCGCTCCTGTCATGCCACAAACGCAGACAGGCTAAGCAAGTTTGGTACTGTGCCATGAACGCTGCTGCCTGCCGACGCCGAACGCGTTGGGGGCTAGCTACTCGATATCAATCGTCCAGCTTCGCTGTGTCTTGAGCTTTGCGCCGCCTAGTGCAAGCTTTCGCCTTTTTTTTTCTCCTGGCTCAGCGCGCCGCGGTGAAAAGCGACGCAGGGGTCGGGAGGGCAGGAAGCTGGCGAGGAGGAGACCGCGTGCGCGTGCGCATGCACGCGGTCTCCTCCTCCTCCTTCGGGTTGCCATGGCTACCACGGCTACGCACCACAAATTACGGCTGGTTTAAACAGCTTCGCTGTTAAAAATTGGGTACCGGTCCGGGACAGTGGCTTTGGTAAACTCGGCGGTAATGCAGTTCCGTTCAACGTGAAAGCTGGGGAAGTCAGAAGCTGTGATTCGCCGGTGTTTCCTTGTGTTTTCCCTGTGTTGATTTTGTTCTATCCTGTGTTTATCTTGTGTTTGGCACTCCATCATCTGTTTTGATATCTGTGCTAAAGCACAACTTATCGGAAACAGCCACGCACATGGAGCAATGCCTTTGCGGCGCGTGACCACGACGACATGAGATCACATGACAAGATTTTCACGGCTTTCATGAGTTTTCACGAGTTTCATGCGCTTAATGCTGAATTATTCTTATCTTTTGCATTATTCTTAATCATGTTAGTTTATTTTCAACCGGTTTTGATCAATTAGCACTTATATTGACTCTGTTCTTGCGCGTGACCACGACGACACGAGATCACATTACACGCCAACAGCCCGGGCCCCTAAAGTGCTCCGCACTTAAAGTTCGCCTGCCGCACCTCATTGTCTCTATGCAGGTGTGTTTACCACAATACCCGTGTGATGGACTTTTGTTAGCTTGCAGTGGCCACTGCCACTGTCGCACTCCCGCAACTCGGGGTCCCCCGGCTCTTCGCTGACGTTTCGCCTTGGCTTCGGAAACCCCCAAGCTATAATCGGGCGATAATCTTCGCTTACACCCATTTTGTCGACCGGAGAAGGGCTGGTGATTTTGTCTCTTTGGGTCCCACGTGTGACAAGGGTAGTTCAAGGGCGCGTTATAGGCCCCCGAGCCCACAGGGGTGTGCGCCATTGAGTATCGCCGAAGTGGATCGTTTCAGAATACGGCCCGTGAACATCTGCGGCACTTCTGGTTGCCGATCACTATCAAGCAATGTACGCAGAAGGGTGTTACACGATTTTACCGCCTCCGATATACGATGGCTCGATACAGGGTGACTCAATATTGGCCTACCCTAAGTCTGCTTTATTGTAAATACGAAATATGCCTTCGTTTAAACTGAAGCCCTCGGACGAAAAGCCGAGGTTGTCGCGACTTTTGCTATGGGTGTTCATCTATGGAGTAATTGCTGCTTACTCATAGATCTAACGCACCAGGGAACTGCAATTTTCACGATGTCACCGATAGCAAAAACTGCTACTTGGGGGATGAATATGCCCGCCTGTGTATAGAAAGAACAAGGGTTCGTGAGCTGTACCCAGTGGCGTTCAATCAAATACTCATTTTTCGTACTCCTGCCTAAACATATGCGTGATTGTACGGCTAGTGTTGGTAGTTCATGAGTAGTGGTGCATGGCATTCAACATCGTTAGTGGAGTCATTCACTTAGGGCTGCTAAGTCCTTGTGACATTTACAGCGATAGCTGTGATCCCAGGTGACGTTGAGTTTACTGGCGTATATTGTGCACCGAATAAAGTTGTTTCACTCACTCACTCACACACTATGAAAATCGAAAGTCACTATAAATCGGACTTGTAGTAACGAATTGGAAGTACATAAATTGTAATAAATCGCGGTTTCTGGTCACTCTGTAATTTAGCGATTACTGTGTTTACTCGGTAACACTCAGTGTTTCAATTATTGTTCCAGTAACCAATTATATGTTGCCACTTAACCAGTTGACGAGACAAGCCGCAACAAGCGACGCAGCTTTGAGACACTGAATTCGGAGATAGCTAGTGTAGAACTCCCGAAATCCTTCCACGCAGAAGCATCGTGATTGCGTATGTTGAGCCAGGCAAACCCGGATACTCAGTATGCGCCACAAAGATCGTAGATGTCACAACACCGCCCTAGCCTCCAGCACATACATCGAGCTAACCTGTTTTTCTTCCTCGAGCAAGGAAGTTTTCAGTGGAGATGCTGAAGTCTTCACAACAAATACGAGGGACGATGAGCACCGAAATTTTTTAAGCGGAATTGTTAGCGCTTAAAAGCAATGTGTGAAGGGCTGCAGAGGACGCACTGAAACGAACAGGCCAGCTAGTTCTGTTTACTGTTTAGCTCGAAAGTAACGCAGAAGTAATCGATTAGCAGTGAGTAATTATTCATTACTTTCGTAGGGCAGTAATTTGTAACTGTAATCAATTGCGTTTTGAACGAAGTGATTGTAATTGTAACCGGTTACTTTTTTCTACAACGTGCACAAGTCTGATATAAACACATGCACACAGAAGTCGGGGAAGTAAGTGCAAGTTTTCCTTTTTCCAAAGAACAGTTAAAAGTATTCAGATCAATCAATCAATCAATCATCTCATTTCTGTCTATTGTAATGTGCACACACCGGAGAGGCGGACGAAACTTGTTACAAATAACACAATTCGTCTCCTACCTCCTAAAGCTCGCTGCGAACTGCCATATGACCTGCTTATGTTCTTGGCCTGCCAAGCCATGGAACACTAGAACGTGTGATAGGCATGCGGAATTACCGCGAAACTCTCGGTCATTGTTTCGAGAATCTGCTGCGTACGCTCACCCTCTGTATGCAGCACTGGGATCACCGCTCCACTGGATGACTCAGCCACGTCTTATGTACCATCATCATCATCAACAGCCTATAATTATGTCCACTGCAGGACGAAGGCCTCTCCGTGCGATCTCCTATTACTCCTGTATTTCCCTAGCTGATTCCAACTTGCGCCTGCAAATTAACTAACTTCATCAGCCCACCTAGTTTTTATCCATTCTCTAACTCCAATGGTCCGCCGGTTATCCATACTACGCATTACATGGCCTGCTTAGCTCCATGTTCTCCTCTTAATGTCAACTAGACTATCGGCTATCCCCGTTTGCTCTCTGATCCACACTGCTCTCTTCCTGTCGCTTCACATTAGGCCTAACATTTTTCGCTCCATCGCTCATTGTGTTGTCCTTAACTTGTTCTCGGGCTTCTTTGTTAACCTCCAAGTTTCTGCCCCACATGTTAGCACGGGTAGAATGCAATTATTATACACATTTCTTTTCCTACCCTGTCATAACATGGACCATGTACCAGGTCTTCCGTCTCTTATGTACCATGTCGGGTATCAAACGACACCTAGCCTCTGGCAAGGGTAACTAGAATTACACTCTTTTCACTTCCCGCTGGTGTCTTACGAAACCATATATTTTCTAAGCTAAACGTTTCCGTGGGTGACATTTTAGGCAAAGCCAAAATGCGTTCTGCGGGTAATTATTATTTCACAGAACTTTTAAGTTCCTTCATCACAAGATTTCTGCGCTAGCTCAGCACCGGGTCAGAGAGGCCACAATAACAATTAAATAAAACATGCACATACACCCCCGGCACATTTATCAATGTTGTGATCTACATAAGTGTGCTAGGTGAGCATAGTCGTGAAAATGACCTGTTCAATAACATGTATTATTGGCACTACCTCCAAATATCAGCAGGCTTTGAAAAATTGGACTTCCCGCCAAATAGATATCAATGTTGTTTCTATGCGCCGTGCGCTGCTCTCAATTTCAAGTGTTACCGGCACATCGCTAGCATGGCATAGCTCATGCATTGCATCTTGCTATGTCTTTTTTTCAGCTCCGTCCGACCGAATACATCTAGTATGCTGAAAAGTACTCACAAAACCTTCGTGCTGGTCCTACCTACCAGTATTTTATGTTACACAGTCAGAGAACCTGTGTTTAGTGGTGCGCGTGAACGCAAACTGTGTTGCAGTCAAGAAGCACGCACTGAAGGTTTATCAGCATTATAATTTGAGCCATCTATCTTCCAATATGAAACAAATGCTCCTCTGAGCGCGAAATCGTGCGAATTCTGCACAGCACACACAAGTTCAGTTACAGAAAAGGCGTATGCGTCTAGTAGAAAAGTGCAGGGGTACCTAGTGAAAAAGAAAAACTGTGTCATAACTAGCTTCCACGTATCTGTGAGATACTAAAACTAGTCGCGCTAGCCAACGATATGTAAAAAAATGGGTTATATTTAAGTAACAAGTGCAGGGCACTACATTGAAGCTGTATAAAAAACGCCATTTACGAGACACGCGCTTTAGCGCTACAAATTTCCTTTCTTTCGGGCTTTCACTTTCTGTTATGTTCTCGTTTATAAGTATGCATTTCACAGAAACGTGCTAGCGTGTAGGTACGTATGCAGCTTGTGCTAGCTTGTTGTCACAGGTAGATAGATAGCGAGTGAGGTATATTTCTTTGGCTGACGTCACATATCTATATTCCAAACAGTGCTATCAGCTTTTCTTTAATATGTAGAGCTAGTAAACAACGTGGGAATATAAGAATACACTTTGCTACACACTTAAGCAAATGAGTCACCACTGACATTTTCTTAGAAATATCACACTATAGCCATTTTGTTCCGAGATACGTTTGCACCGTAATTATGTATTCCAATCCGTGTTTCTCCTACTTACCTGTGTTCAATGAAGGCCAATATTTGAGCTGAGCTAAACAAAAACACATGTTCGAGCATTTTGCTTCAGTATAGGTCAACGCTAGTTAGACCTGACTTCGACAGTGCCAGGCACAACGCTCTTCTCATGGCGAGAGAGACAATATATTTATTACAGTACGTCAGAACAGAATGTCTACTTTCATCTGCTAGACAACTCATTGGTTTAGCGAGCACAGAGATAGCAATGCATTTATACGAATACACCAGATACATTGTGGTTAAAAACATATTTTCGATAATTTATTCCGCTGAAAGAGAAACATATATATAATAAGCTCAGGTGTCTGGGACATGCTCTAAACATTCTCTTATAATTCATCATATTGCATTTTATGTGGTAGACATAATAAAGCACACCTGGTTCACCATGGCATATGCAGTGACGAAGTGTACTATATAAAGCCCATTTTTTTTCTTCTGACGTGGCAACGGTAATGTGGAATGGAAATAGGTTCCAATTTTCCCGGAAATGACACGTTGTTCTGGGACGAGGATGTACTCACAATAGGCGCGTTTTTCCGAATACACCGTCAACGCAGCAGTAATTAACTTAAGAAATCAGTTCCGATGCACCGGGCATTAAGCTACCTTACTTCGCCGAAGTCTGCAGGTATTTTATTTTAGACAACGAGAACATTTGCCTGAAGAAATGCACACATACACGCACAAAAAAGTAAGCCAGTGTGCTTAAAAGTAGTTCACAATGTAAACAGTAAAAAGCATCTCGGAAATATTGCATTCCTTTCTTCATTGCACATGAGTGCATCAGATTTTAAGATAAAATTAGTTGGCTTTGCAACCGGTTTGATACTTAAGAACACACAGGTTGACAGACGTTGCCAATAACCAATAAAGAATCAAGTGTTCGGAAAATGGCTCAGTCTAGAGGCAAAGTTTCAACATGGGGTCTTCGTCAAGCAAATTCCAGACGATAATTCCAGACTGAGACCTCAATCGGCCAGTGTTGGTTCCTACCTTCCTGTGAACATAGCTTCTTTAGGTTCCGAGCGAATGTTGAGAAATACGAATATCTCATTGCTAATAGTGGTCTGCACACGGGTGGCTTCTCCTCGGGACGAAGGGAGAGATGATCAATGACGGCGTTTTCGACGTGCCTCCCCTCCCTCCAGGACGAGCAGCAAGGTGGCGCGCAACCGCTGAGCTCGCACCCTCCCCTGTCATTGGGGAGTGTCCTAGATCGGTAATACACGCTCCCCCGTTCCCGCGGGGATATTCGCGGGGCTGTGCCGCCTCACGAACACGTGAGTCCGCCATCACCTGGTGCTTTCCTGGGGCAACAGGGAAGCGAATTTCTATATTGTGTGAACACTCCTTTCGCGCCCTTTTCATTTAAGTCAAGAGCACAGTTTAACATGCGGAGAATTGAGTAACCTTAATGTAAAGTGCCGTAAAGTGCTGAATATTCACTGTACATTGCAAATAACTGAGACGCATTTTAAGCCGCAGTGGACATATTTGCGTGTTTCGCGCGAGGTCCTCAGCTCGAAAAGCAGTGTAGTTATAAATAGTACGAGGATAAAAAATAACATCAGCAAATGACAAAAATACACAGCAGTTGTGTTGTCGCTTTTGTGCTGTATTTACCTGTGCATTATTCACTGTAAACATTAAGCAACTCGACCGGCGGTATGCCTCCTGAGCAGCCCAGGTCTCCAAAAAAAAAAAAACGGTCTGCCGCAAATCCACGCTTGTAAAAACAGACACAGTTAACAGTGACTTTTCAGAGACGGGCTTGTTCTCGTTTCTTTATTTTCTCTCCTCGTGCAAAGTTATGCTGGTCAAACCTGTCGGTATGCACCAACTAGCCCACCAAAATACCGTCTTACTCTGTCGTGTACCGCATTAAACCAAATTTAGGGTTAAATTAAAGTCTATGCACGCTGGATCACGGCGTCGTAAAGAGTACCTACATATTTTAACACTAATGCATTAAGGGCTCCGTGTCGTAGAGAAAAATTATACCGAAACACGCAGGCCCTGCGCGTGCCGCAAATGCATTACTTAACTAATTGAAATTCTCAAAGTAAAATAGGTCAGCAAATTCGTAAAATGCGACTTATACAGGTCTTACAGACATGATAGCGTGTGATTGTAATTTGAATATACGAGAAACCATAATTATATTACCCGGCAACATAAACACAAACCGTTTTTCCCGCTGCCGTTTGAGGTCTGTGTTAGTGGGAGTGCCACGCCCCACTCGGTTCCTTGCAACACCATTCAGATGGTGTTACAAGGTGGTGTTGCGTCCGCGGCAGCGGCGGTCCCCGGCGTTCGGAGGAAAGAAAAAAAAAACATCCAAAAAGCTCGCCTTCGTGCATAGCGTTCGCGGCCATGGTTTCCGGGTAAACATTTCGCTTGCATAAGCTGCAGTTGCCGCGAAGCGTGAGAAGCAGTCAGGGATCTTTGAATGGTATCGCTTTCCACTCTTAAAGGCGAAGTTTATGCGTCCTCCAAATTTTTCATGATTGCTTGAAGTCACCTACATAATAATAATAACAGTTACCGAACAGGAAATGTCACTGGAGCCCACGTTTCCACCACGGAACCTGTCTTCACTGTTCGACCACTGCTATTCTCTTCAAGCCTTTACTTGTAAACGTCACTCTTGTTTACACACATACGTCGCGTTTGTACATTATTTTAAAATCTAAGTGTACCTGCGTTTTATCGGCGTCAACTAAGCCGACGTACAACTAATCATTGTTCTGACTACAAGCTTCGCTGTGACGGGTAACTGTTTACACAGCAAACATACGCCAACGTGCCCATCGGTCAATTCTTCTGCCGCAATCGCTCATTTCGAGATGAACAATGTGTTCAGTAGGAAAAACCTCAATTGTATTGGTGCAGTTCGCTCTGACGGACTATAGCTCTGGTTTCATCCTGAAGCTCTAAAAGCAGAACGAGCAAATAAATCAGACCGACCACGCACCAATTTTCTGTGCGCGTAACTGTTGCAGTGCAATGCCCAACTGTGACTACGGTTACGGAGTGCGCGCTTTTATACTGGATAAAGCCAACAAACAGCCTTACTTACTGCGCTACCTCTTAAAACTCTGCTTCATAAGAAATCTGTTCTAAAATTCGCATCCTCTGGTATTGTGCGACTGTTGTTATATGCAAAACACGTTATGGGCGCGCACGCATTGCTGCTTAGCTGTAAGAGACGTTTTCGCTACTACCACAGTCACCAAGGGCTTCCCAGGCCTGGAGCTTTGGGGCAGTGTCCACCGTCCGGAAAAGCCTGCGCGCACACACTGTTCACGCGCTGGAGGAGCGAGGTGTTGAAGCGCAACGCTGACCGGTCCACTGTGGATGGTTGCTTTACGCAGTCGAAGCCACCGAACTCGCATATGCGGTAGTGGTGTAGCAGGGCGTCTTCTGGTGCCACGCGCTGGGTGGCCTGGTGACGACCTCCTGGAAGCGTAGAAAGGCATGGCCATTTTGTAGTTTTTGTGACTGAGTAAATGTTGAAATTTCGCATCAGCATAAACAAGGAAAAACAGTAGCAGACATGAACAGCGCTGTACCTTCGACCATCTCTGTTGTCCTCGTTCGTTTCGCAGTGAACATTGAAGTTAAACGAAGACGAACCAAGTGGCTTTTAGTATCTTTACATCTTACATTCACCTGCCGTAAGATTTCTAAATTAGAAGACTGTTTTATGTCAGATGTAGATGGTGCGACTTACATTTTTTTATACTTCTGACAGCATTGCGTACACTGTCATACCTCCTTTTACAACCTCGTTTAGAGCAGTAGACGTAGCTATTGTCTGGGGAAGGGCGGATCCTATATTATTCTCTGGTATGTATGCTGTGCCAATTTATCTATAGGACAAACCATTTGGCTTACACGTCAGGCGGAAAGACAAGTTCAGATTCTGTGCAGAAAAGGGGTATGGCGTATTCTCAATGATCGGCGCGTTGAGTACCGTCGTTAGCTGTGGTGTAGCAACACTTTGCGACCACATAGCAACGTAACAGGGTGCGTTATATGTTCGTTTCATGAAGGAGCGCGCCTATGAATGGTCACAGTAAATGAAACAGCTCTGCAATGCACATAAATGCACATAACTGCTGCTTCAATTAACTATGAGTTTCTACCTATGCATTTGCCTCGTGTAAACGCACAGTGGCAGGATGTTTGTACCACACATATAACTGATCTATTTCAATGAAAACATGTTTTTAAATAGGATTTTATCAATGCGATCGTGCTTTCTTCGCTATTTTTCTTTAAGCACGACGGGCAGTACACTGTTGAGGAGCGGTCGCACTCTATTCAACATTTCTACCAAAATCAATTTACGTTTTAATTACGATTTCTAACGCCAGCATAGCAATGGCGGTGTTGGAGGACGCCGCAGGCGGCACCCGAAATTTAACAATTTTGAAAGCGCCTGCGTAGCATCGGATAAATTCTATGTTTATGAAATCTGCTTTGATCAAACTAGATCACTCAATTCATTGCCTTCATGTATCCTTGTTTACACTAAAAAAAGGAAAGAAGCATTTTATGAAACAATCAAAACAAAGAAGGTATGCCAATATTACTGACATAATTTCCTTCTGTTTTTCGGTTTTGCCCATATTTCGCTCATGTTTCTCATACTCTTAGAGGGGTTTTAGTTTACCTACACTTCATTTTATGGTAAACAAAAATTTACTGCCATCCTGAACGCAGTTTTGAGGGAGAACGAAAGAGTGATAATTTTCCTCCGAGACTTAGCGCCGTATAATACATGTATCAAAGAGAGTTTTTTTATCACACAATTTGTTCTTCTATGCAGAAACAATTACGATATCATGGAGCTGGTTATAGAAATTTTTGTGCGCACAGAAGGTGAGTCTACTTCAGACATGGTCGCAAGCCGTTAAAGTGAACAAAGAGTTCATGAACGTGTGAACTGCTGGGATGGTATTAAAAAAAATCACGCAGTAACTCCTCTGAGAGCTGTCTAAGTATGCGTAAGCATTGTACCACTTGCTCATCTCCACGAAGCCCGGTGTCCTTCTGAATGTTATGAAACTTGATCCGACCACACCGCTGCGGCGACACGAACTGCTGCGGACGGCAGCGCAAGGTGAATTGGTGACGCAAGCAGGTGGCTGCGCCAGTTGCGCTGATGACGTTCCGAATATTATAAGCCATTAGTGCCATTACTGCTGTTTGTGCCTTATCCATCTGCGTCGAACCATTGTCAATCGTAGTAAACCGTACACCGGCGGCAGCTGCGTATGCCGGCACCGCGCGGGCCCTATCTTGAAAGCGATCTGTGATGGGGACAGAGTGCGCCGAGTGCTGGTAGGTTCGTGTGCGCTGTGTTCTCGCCGCTTTGTTCGCGTTGAAGCGAGAGGCAGCGCGAAAGTCAATTCGCTCGCTGCTGCAGGCCCTATCTTGAAAGCGATCGTCTGATATGACGGACGGAGGGACGGACGGACGGGTTTCCTCGTTGGGTAGTGTTACGATTGGCGTGTAACACCCCGTGCAAAAAGGATGATCGAAAGGCCATGCTTAATCGAAACACCATGCATTAATCGAAACGGAGGATGGATCCCTAATTTGCTGTGGGTGTCTCTAGTGGTTGCTGGTCTGGCTGGCGCCCCGCAGTGATTACGGCCCCTTTGTGTGTGTGCGTGACAGGAGGGAGGGCCGCCTTCCGCGAACTATATATATATATATATATATATATATATATATATATATATATATATATATAGCTAAACGCATTGCACTCGACATTCATCGTGAGATGGGTTATGCCGAATTGTATTTCCTAGCAATAAATAATAAATTATAGCCATATTTCAGTCATGGATATCGACGGTGAACCCTGGGCGATCAGCAACGATAAGTCGAAATTACAAATTCTGTGGTTTTACGTGTCATAACTTCGATCTCATTATGAGGTACGCGGTGGTACGCAACTCATGATTATTTTGACGTCCTGGATCTCTTATACGTGTATCTAAATCTAGGCTCACAAGCGTTTTCGCACGTCGCTCCCATCAAAATGCGGTCGCCACGGCCGAGATTGAACCTGCGACCTCGACCTCAACCGCGCAACACCCTTGCCACTGAGTTGCCGCCGCGGGCAAATAGGTCAGAATAACGGACCCTAATAAGTGCTATTTAAATACTGGAAATAACCCTTTCCATACCACTAGATCATCTTGCCCAACGTGTCCCACCTTCCACTCGAGGCATCACTGAGCCGAAGAGGGACTTGCATACAGCGATGCCTTCCACTCGAGGCATCACTGAGCCGAAGAGGGACTTGCATACAGCGATGATGTTGTAAATAAAGGTCACGGTGACAAGAATGGGCTCCCCACTTCGGGAGCGTCTGCTTTATTTTCACATTTAGGGCACCGTCTGGCATCATTCATAGGCTAAACGAAATCAGTGGTGAGGCATCCATGCAGAATGTCGCATATTCTCTATCATGGTATAACTCCACATTGACATACTGTCGCCCATCGCAGTGAATTCGTAGTTATGGCGTTCTCTTGCTGAGCACGGTGCCGTCAGTTTAATTTCTGGCTACAGCGAACGCCTTACTACTCGAATATACGGCGAAATCATTTACACGCGTGTGTTCAGGCATCTCATAAAGACACCTAGGTGGTTAAACATATCCTTTAGCCCTCCGCTACGGCGTCACTCTGTGCCCGCTGTGCACTTCACGGTAGTTAAACCCAAGGTGTAATTCATAATCAGAACTGGTTTTCGCACGTAAAACCCCAGAAAGAAGAAGTTAAACCCAATGCTTGGCACGCTGCCAATGGTGGAATTTGTCACAGAAGGCCCACAATTTCCACCCAGCGCTTACAATCTGTAAACGTTGGTTGCAGACCGCTTTGTCATAGTGAACCCACATCGACTTCAGTTTCTAGTGACGACCAACGTTCTTTGGTACTCGAGCGGTTCTGAGCGGGCAACACTGCAAGAACTCTTCTGGAGACTATTGCCAAAGAGCGCTTAATCCTTGCATTTGTACCGAGGTATCGTCTGTCATCGCTCCAGGGAACTCCTCTGTGCGCGTGCCGCAAACCACTGCATTATTTATATTTTTCTTCCCGCTCACATTGCAGAGCTAGCAACGATTCTGAAGTCTTTTTGTTTGTCTACGTTACATCCCCGCTCTCGCTAACATTTACGTTACCAATCTTCAGCGTTACCTGCACTACTAAAGTTGGGCCGCGTTGTTCTCTTTCGTGCTTTATTTCGAGAGTGCGCGGTAGGGGGAAAGAGATGTTTCATATCTCGTAAATGCTCATATCGGCAGCAATAAAACAGCGCTACGTGCCAAAGATATCTTGCCACAGAACATATTCACTGGGCTGGATGTCTTGCGGGTTCTCTGCCTGTGGTTAGTCTCCCACCGAAGCGAGCGCTTACGTGGACAATCTACGACATTGTTTTCGCTTCAGCAGCAGGACATAGGTAAGGAAGCGTAGAGAATGCTCCCCTGGCAGGCCATATCAATGCCGTCTCTTATCTTCTGCTTTCGCTACTGTGTTAAACCATGACTAAATATTTGGGCTAGTTGGAAAGTACACAAAAACTGGCACAGCCAGAAAAAATGCAAGAGCAGAAAAGGACAAGCGCCGTAGCTACATTATCATGGTAAATGCAGGAACAAAGTGGCATAATATGCATACCAAGGTATCGCCAGACGACGTGGTTCCCAACTTCGACAGCCGCCACCGGACGCACGATGTACTTGGAGCGCGAGCCAACTCGGAACACCTTTCTCGATCGCCTAGTCTTGAATTGCGTGAGCAGGTAAGGGATCTCCAGAGGGGATGTCTCCGGCAGAGCTCCATAGGCCGCCGTATCGTTTTCCCAGTACAGGTAAAAGAAACTGTTCAGGAGCACGTAACTCATCGTCCGAGGCGCGAGGCGTTTCAGTCTCGTCACCATGGCGGGCAGGGTGTCGTCCTTCCTAGGCACAGCGAACTCGTCCAGGTCAAGCACAAGCACGTAGTCGAAATGATGAATGCTGCGGTACACGCAGTCGTTCAGCGCTGCGAACAAACCTTCGGTGCGGATTTCTTTTTGTGACCTGCAGAGGAGGCACACAACGTAAAGGTTGCGTAAATGGCTGGGAGCCGCATGCGGTAGCCTTTGCCTCCGCTCCTAATTCCACATCTACAAACTCCAACGGCTCTCTCACTAGTACATGAAGCAGAGCAATACCCAGTCACTGTAAATTTCATTGATACCTTCGATAACTACCTCTATGCAAATGGCTCAACTGTAACTTACTTAGAGATATAGCTGCCACTGCAGTGTTGCTAAAAGACGCTACAGGGAATAATTGTGGAAAACCGTATTTGATAACGCAAGGGCGCTCAGGAAGGCGCTACTATAGTGTTGATATTTCAAATATATAGTAAAGGTAGATGAAGATGAATTCCAGAAAGTAGATGGCGAAATTACAACGTGTTCTCAAACACAACTGTTCGTTTTTCAACGACTCGACCACTCCAGCATGCCCATTCCCTGGGTTATCTGCACCTGAGGCCGGCGTACACCCAGCAGGAGTTGACTTCGTATGGAATACAAATTACGACGACGCGTAATAGCAGTTCGGTTATAGCGGCCTCGTAGTCTATAATATCCTTCGGTAACTTTGTTACGTATTCACATAGTGCGGCGTGAGTTGCAACACCACATTGAAGTCTCAGATGCATGTGATGCTAAGTAGAACAATAAGTTTGCTATTTTGTACGTTTCGAGCTTTATCAAAAACAGTGAACTGAGATATACTCGCAAGCAAATTTTTTTCGAGATAAACAGTTTCCTTTCCTAGCATGAAATACGCGTCAAGATTTCATTGTCGAAAGCAAGGCATTTGTGATTTTTTAAATTTAATCTACTCGTATCTTTATAAAGAACATCACCACCTAAAGGGAAGTTAAATTGTTTCTGTCACCATCAACATACATATGATTCTTGTCTTGCTTTAGCGCAACTCAGTTTGAGTAAGAAGGCAAAAAAGGGGACAGGTGACAGGGTGACAGGGTGACAGGTGACACCGTGTCACCTGTCCCCCTTTTTTCCCTTCTTACTCAAACTGAGTTGCGCTCAAGCAAGACAAGAATACGATGCACCAACTTGCCCAATCTGCAGTACTTCTGAAATACATATGATACTGCAGGAGAAAATTCTCGCCAGGAAATCTTTAACTTTAGCACTTTGACATACTCTTAGTTTTTCTTCTTGCGAATGGTACGCACAATTAAAAATCGTTCAACAACATGCATTGTCACATCACAATAATCTCTCAGACTAGAGCACGCCATTGGTCACTCCAATGTGTTCGTGCAGTTACGGCAATGCGCAGTGTTATTCATGAAACGAATGAGCAGCGCAGAAAACCTCTTCGTTTTTTTGAGAAACAGGTCTCTGTACTGGTTTAGGCATGAAGCCACAAATGAATAGTGAGAAATACTTAATGACATCAAAGTTTAGTTGATGTTAACAGGTGCACTGTGTGCAGGTGAGCCTGCTGGATTAAAACTATATTACAGTGGCATCACCACGCAGTATGAGACACATTACTGACGAAGAATTTAGGCCGCAGTAGTGGTCAGAAGCTACATCGTGAAGCAGAAAATTTGGCGCAATGAATGATCAAGCGCCCGACAAACTGAGTCCTGTTTTCCCTCTTGAACGCTTTATTCCTATCGACCAGGAATAATAGACAGAGACCATAAGGAAGGAATACAATCTGAAGGACGGTGTCATTCAGTGTCACAGGGGAAGCTGTCAGCAGGAATTCTGTAATTGGTTCTTTCTCTTCAGGGGTGCAAAAAAGCGTTGTTGAGGAGTAAAACCTAAGATACGCTTAGGGGGTGACGGGAAGGGGGAAACTGGTGGGCCTACTGCGGTGTCACCTGTGTGGTGCAGCGTGACACAGCATGACTACGAATTAACTCGTAAGTCGGTGGCTTTTACCAGGTGCCGTTGTTCAGAGGTCGCGAGAATAAATGGTGGGGTATTTATTTGTAGCAAGTTCTACGGCCACAAGTAGCATTATACTTCACGTTTGGCATTTCCGCTTGCATTTAGTGCCGTCGTCGCATCTTTTCTTTTTGAATAACTGATGTATAAAGTATTCGTTTGGAAAGTGGGACCATCAAGTGATCTTTTGAGTTTATTTGTTATTACTATGGTACTAAAGTGATAGCGCTACTTCACTGGCGGCTTCTTAATGTCAAGCATTCTACACAGCACCCCAGCCAAACGAGCAACTTATTGAGGCCCACTGTTTCCTACTCAGTATTTTCAAATAAACGCCGGAAGTGTTGACATTCTATTTCATTCATACGTTTACCTGGCTTTGTTATGTTTTTCACGTACACGCCAGGACATTTACGAATGATTAACTATGCGTAAATACATTTACATTAAGCGCTTAAGTGCTCTTCTACGTATCGTGCAGGTATGCCCTTGGAACACAGCAGAAGTGCCGGCACCGGGACGGCGCTTTTGCCGCCGAGGGTTGCGTTGCGACACAACAGGCGCTTATAAGACATGGCGCAAAGCAAGGGGAAGATGGGCATCTGGGCTTGGCACGAGCTGGTTGCCATCTTGGACTCTGGCTGCCCTTCTCTTGCAAATACAGTGTAAATAGTGTTGCAACCGCGCATCATGTGCTGGAGGGATGACACTACCCTGGCCGCCAATAGCTCATCACAAAGCACTGACTGGATATTCAAAGAGCAGTCTTTTCAAGCTGGTAAGATTACTGCTTTGTAGCGTAGGTAACTGTTCCCGCATGGAATAAAAAACGATGGAGAGGAAATTCTTATTTTATTTATATGCCACAACGTGAGCTCTATCTCAAGCCATGGTTATTTTAAAGAAAGCCGCTGGCTAATTGCGATTAATATAGCACCAGTCTGCACAGCGGATGAATATTTGGAGGGATCGTGCGGAGGAGGAGCACTTCACTTATAGGAGTTCTGTAAATGTGGTAATATAGACCCACGTTCTTTGTGACTGTCCACAAACTCACTTGATATCCAGGTTCCACGGAAGGCTCGTGACGACGCCTTTTCTTATGTACACCTGTAGCAGACGCTCTACGTTGGTTCCAATACTGTGGTTGTAGAAGAAGAAGCGGTCCACGCCGACAATTCTGTGGAATTCTACAAACTCTGCCAGCCAGGACGCCCTGTCGTACTGGTAGTGAAGGGGCTTGACGCAGACTGCGAAGCGGCCGGTCGCTTCGCCAGGTCTCGTCTCCAGGGGCCACACTGATATCGAAGGGCTCCACTGCAGCTCGTAGGTCTCCTTCAATCGCACGCGAATGGGTGGTGGATTGTCCGCATCGTCAGAGTACGGACACGAGAAAAAGGCCGCGCCGTACTTGAGCTTCCAGTTCTCATTAATGGTCTTCTGTGCGGCGATGACTACATTGGCGTCCCCGTTGGCGTACTCTAGTCTGCACGAGACTTGGGCGCCGCCGACACTGGCGTAAGCGCCGATAACCCGAACCACTGGAACGGTGAGGCGGTTGTCTAAGTACGCGGAGTACAGGAATATCTTCAGCTTTGTTCTCGGGTAGGCGTCGGTGGACACCCAGTCGCCTTCGCTCGGTGGTTGCTCCTTAAACGTGTCCTGCAGGCGGAGCTTTGCTGTTGATGATGATGACGAGCTTAATTCTCGGCGAGATAACTCGCTCTCGGGTGGTGTGTTTGGTATTACAGGTGCTCCTACAAAAGCAGCTGTTAAATGAGTTTTCGCAGACGGCGTAAATATCGCGTCACCTCCTTCTACATTTTGATCGGAAATACCTGAAAATCGATAAAGAGCGTGCGTCCAGAATATGACGGTGAGCACGGCGACTAGAAGTGACAGAGCCCTTATGACGCGGAAGACAAAGCCGGTCCCTCTGTGTCGTTCGACTCGCCACCGCCGTGGCGTCCATCGGGTCATCTTCCGAAACCTGAACTGACATGAGCTCCTGTGGTGCGAGCACCGGTCACGTTTCTTCTACGGTAGCGGGCAAAAGGAGCTCCCCGGCCGAGTCGCACCTGTTGCGAAAAATCAGAAATAAGAATTAGTTACGTAGCGCATAGGTGTAAAAAGCTTATTTATCTCCGCACGAGTTATGAAAGCACCAAACATTAGTACACCAGGGCAGAGATGCTTTCTGCAGGATATTCCAAACCTGTGAACGTGCTAGGCAAGCGTTGCCCACATTCCGGATCAATTTGACTGAGATAATACGTGACGCGCGCAGAAACACCATATATATATATATATATATATATAATCATAGCATAAGAAACCACCAAAGAACAAACAAACATATATATATATATATATATATATATATATATACGGTGTTTCAGCGCACACTTTCAAAATCTATTTAAGGTTACCTGTGGCAGATAGCCTAATTCTACTTAATGAGCTGGTCTACTCGAAGCGGCGAACATTACTTGCTCAAAAAATTGAAATGCATAATCGACTACTTAATAAAAATTTGCTAATTAAGTTTTTAACTAATTACCTGATGGCCCATATTGTAATCTACAAATTGTAGGCATGGAGTTCGCAAGGCGGGTCCACTTGGAACGAATTCCCGGGATGACACCGCTTTCGAGATATTAATTCCCGAACTTCGCGAAGAAATGCATTGGCGTTCCAGTTAGTTTCTTAACGAAACGTCGCTTTATGCATTGAAGCACAAAATTAACTGGAACGCCAATGCATTTCTCCGCAAAATTCGGCAATTAATATCCCGAAACTGGTGCCATCCCGAGAATTCGTTCCAAGTGGATACGTCTTGCGAACTCCACGGCTACAATTTGTAGATTACAATATGGGCCATCAGGTAATTAGTTAAAAACTTAATTATTGAATTTTTATTAATTAATCTATTATGCATTTCAATTTTTTGCGCAAGTAATGTCCGCCGCTTCGAGTAGACCAGCTCATTAACTAGAATTGGGCTATCTGCCACAGGTAAACATTCAGAATTTTGGCAAGTGTTCGCTGAAAGACCCTGTATATATGAAAAAGGTCGGTCCACAGACCGAAACTGTTGGGTAAATAAACCTAAGATAACGGCGCAGTTGTGCTTCTGATTTTTCTAAACACACTTGGCCCATTGACAAATCCAGTTACTACTGTATATATATATATCCTAAGGGCCCCTCGGTTTCCTTTCTTCTCGTTCGTATATACCTGCCGTTGTGGCTAATTCCTCAAGTATGCTAGGCTTCGGGCGCTTTCAGTTCGTCGCAAGTGCTATGACGTCCACTGTGGTACACCTGAACGTTTATCCACGACACTTAAGCATGACTCGCTCATGCAGAGACCCTGTTCTTTTAAATATTATTTCGGAGATGCCGGTACTGAGCAGAAGAAAAGCAACGCAAACGAAAAGATCCGACTTTAATTCAGATAGATCCGACTTTAAATCAAAAGCTTTTGTTATGTATGGTACCGATACCATAATTATTCTTGCTAAGTTAAAAGTAAGCACAAGTGCTCGCCTAACCAGGTACAAAGAAATGTGGACTGTACCCACCCCTATAACTACTTATGATGAACAATCTTTGTCCTACAAGCTACCTTCCTTGTTAAACTTATTAAACCATGAAGATTGTGATCCTTCGTGTAATCAAAATTGTCTCATTAAACACTTCGCTCAGTCCATTTGTTTTCAGGAATAGTACATCCTTTCGAATTTTTTGTCCCTCTTCTTGTCGATCGCTCCTTTTCATGTTATGCCATTTCAAGCCTATGAAAACGAGCTCTATTGTTTCGCGCTTTGTTACAAAATTTTAGTGTTACGCGATGTTATGTTATATTCGTCGATTTATGTGACTCTTCATGCATGACTGACCGTTCTCCTGCTGTTTTGCCAACTGTAACGGGGTCGGGACCTCGTCAAGCAGCTCAATCTTTTAGTCCCGTACTCCTGCTATCCAAAGGAAATAAAGTTGATTGAGTGATTGACTGATCATAAAAATGTAGTAAAAAATTCATGAACCATTCCACTCTGTGAAGGTACATAAATGTCTCAGTGTTGTTTACTTTTTCATGCAAGTTACTATTGCTCTGTGGTCGCTATGGTAGACGGCCAAGGCTTCGATGACGACGATGGACAGGTTCTTGGCGAAGGTTAAGTCCAAACACGAGCATCTCGTGGTCATTGGCACCCTGGGAGCGGTGTAGCACTGTAGCACTAACCGTTCAAGCATATAAACAAGGGCTAACCAATTGCCATGTGGCCGCGACACGTCCACGATGAAGTCGCCAATGACGAGGACAAGGCATCGCGCTGCTGAGCACGTGGTCACGAGATCGAATCCCGGCCGCGGCGGTCGCATTTCAATGGAGGCGAAATTCAAAAACGCCCTTGTGCTTGCGTTGTAGTGCACGTTAAAGAAGCCCAGGTGGTCAAAATTAATCCGGAGCACTGCGGTACGGCATGCCTTTAAAATCAGAACTGGTCTGGGCACGAAAAAAACCAGAACAAAAAGGAGTTTGATCGTCGTCGGCCGGATCAAACAGCCATCCAAAGGGGTCGTTCATAAAGTCCTCGTCGTCGCGCTTGGAAGAGGCAGGTCGAACGCACATGGTGGCAACGACCGTCCCGGGACGTCTGCGGTCTTTACGCCGCACATGTCGGCACAACACTCCACGTTTTCTAGTTCTTGGGTGGTGGACGAAACGTCGTACGGCGCGACGGCAGCGGCTACGTCGTTCCTCACGTATATGGCAACTCCCCCCGCCCGCGAGTCGCTCGATCAACTTTTGTTGAATCGCAAGGGCTTGTACGACGCACGGTACGTGTACGAGCCCTGCACGAAGCACCTCCACGTACTCGCCTTGAGACGACACGCCAAACTAACGCCAAAACTCTTGGATCGTGTCGTAATTTGTATTTTCCAAGCCGGCAGCTAACTCGCGCTTCGTTGCGATGGAAACAGATGCGACGATGATAGTTTTTTGCAAATCGGAGCCAGCTGTGGAAGAAGACAACGACGACGAACGCGCGAGCACTGGAACGAGCGCGTCAGCGCGGTTGCACGGGCTCCAAGAAGCTGTGGAAGACGACGACGTTCAAGCCATTGCTGATGATGATAGTTCTTTGTTCACGGACAAGAGACATTCTCTAGCCATATACAGCTTCGCTATAAAAAGAAGGAAACGTGCGGATACACGCAAAATTGCCGCGCAACTGACCACTCGACCACACCGCTAGCGCCTTCGGGCATAAATTCGGCGATAACTGTAATATCTGCTACCACGCCCTCACTCATTGACGGTGGCACAGCTCGACAGGCCTAACGTTGTGTGCTTTGATTGCACGGCCTGGACAGTTAATTATAAGAAAGCAGGGTTTCTTTAGGTGCTGTAAATATAAATGGTGGACTACTGTTTTATTTGTCACGGAGCAACAGCTTCTTCGTCTCTTGGTGTTTTATTGTTTTCTTAACATTTACGGTCCGGACATTTTTAGACGCCGACACGTTCCAAGAGATATGGCTACAGTCATCCTCATTACTAAGCACCCTATGACACGTTAAACGCTATTCCACTGACCACGATCTTTCCCCACTCTTGATTAAAGTTTCGCAAAGCCCGTCATGTGGTTTTGTTCTCTTATTGTTGCCCTCTTTTTGCAGGAATCTCACAGTAAATGTGCCCATTGAAACATGTAAATGCATTTTTCAGGTGACACCATTCGCGCAAGCTCTATTTAATGCAACGATTATGATGCAAGAAGACACTGTGTGCTAATAGCTGTTGTTGCATGTATATTTGACCTGCAGGACAAAACCAGAGAAGTTAGCGTTCCGAGACACAGACCATCGGTTGACACACAATATAAGGCCCTTCGTTCAATCCGTCGGCGCGCGGAACGGCAATACAGAAGAACAAAGTCACCGTTAGATCTTTCGAACTGTCGCCGAACTCAACGACATGTTCTTCGTCATGTCTACAAGCTTTACAGACAGCGTTGGAGGGCATTCTGTGGATCTCTAGACCCAAGACAACCTCTATCCAAGATCCTGGCGGGTGACACGAAGTCTTCAGGCAACTCCACAACAATAATAACCATTCCGTGCCGTGGCTCTACATCAACGCCGGACCGAATTGGAGGTAGCAGAGGACTACTGTAAACTTATTGTGGACACGTCTAATGCAGTGAGTTCGTCGCTTGTCACCATCGCGCCCCCATCACCTGATGAGCGACTCGAAGTACCTTTTACGATGCAAGAGCTTGACGCTGAAATTTCTGTTTCCCGACGCTCATCGGCACCAGGACCTGACGGAATCACGTACGCTGCACTCTGGCCATCTTGGCACAGCAGCACGGCGTATCCTTCTATCTTTTTATAATGCCACGTGGGAGTCAGGAAATGTCCAAGGTAGTTGGAAATGCAGTCGCATTGTAGCATTACTGAAACCGGGGAAGTGCCCTAACGAGCTTTCCTCCTACAGACCGATCGCCTTAGCCAGTTGCGTCGGCAAAGTAATAGAAAGAATGGTTTTGTCAAGGATGGAGTGGTTCCTAGAGAGCAATCATTGATTTCCTGATGTAATGAATGGATTCAGAAGAGGCCGTTCTTCGATCGACGGTGTTACCGACTTGGTCTCCACTGTTGAATAGGAAAGAAGTCGCCGCCGGTTAGTTGGAGCTGTTTTCCTGGATTTTAAGGGTGCATACGACAATGTTCTCCATTATGCAATGCTTGATGCACTGGAAGATTTAGACGTCGGTGGCCGGCTATATGCACGGATAGTTAGTTATCTCAGTGGCCGCATCGTGTACATGTCGACAAGTGATGGCGACACAGGCCAGTACAATATCCACCGAGGTGTTCCACAAGGGGGAGTTCTCAGTCCAACTCTCTTCAATATTACACTGATTGGCGTTGAATCTGAACTTCCTAATACGGTAAAGATTAGCGCATACGCGGACGACATATGCATATGGGCATCTGGAGCTACCCGTCGCCAAATGCGTGCTAGACTCCAACGTGCAGTGACAATCACAGCTAAATATTTGCGGCGTCAAGGCCTTCAGCTCTCAACACCAAAATGTTCCGTGATTGCAGTCAAGCTAAAACAAATGACCAGGTATCCCATAATTGTTAATAGAACAGCGATACCTGCAGTAATACACCACAGATTCCTGGCCTAATCATAGACCGGGTATTATATTGGTCAAGACACGTCGCTGCAATGAAGTCAAAGCTGAGGAGTTTCGTTCACGTCCTTCGCGGCGCTTGCAGGAACAAGACAGGGCTCTTCGGAGTCATCGTTACTCCAACTGTACCAAGCGCTATTCATAGGATATATACGGTAGAGCATGCCGGCGCTCTCAAGCAAGGGACTTAGTTGTGTGCGCATGCTAGAGAGCATTCAAGCTCAAGCATTGCGCACAGGTTTGTGCCTGCCACGATGCACGTCAACCAATGGAACTATAGCGTAAGCTCGTGCTTGCCCGATTGCTGTATACTTGATCTGCGAGCCTCTTCAACTGTACCTCCGCGTGTTGACCAGAGTTAAACACCATCCTTTGTCATCGCTGCCTGCCTCACAGCCAGGTTGCAGATTTTCAAGGATTCTATCGCGTCGTCAGAATATTCTACTGTCAAGATTTTCTCCCGACTGTATTCCGATAATTGCCCCGTGGGTTCTGCCTCAACCATTTGTTGCTCTGCAGATTCCCGGAATTACAAAAAAGACGTCCATTGCATCCATTGGCCTTAAGCAGCTTACGTTGTGTCACCTTTATGCAAAGTACTGCTGATACCGTACACGTGTATACGGATGCCTCTGTCACACCATATGCCTCCACTGCAGCCTTCGTCATTCCACATATGATTCGTCGCACGGCAGTTTAAACTAGACCATAGGACAACATCAACTGCCGAAGAACTTGCTGCTATCCGGGAGGCACTTCGATTTCTCTCCAAGGAGCCGTCCTCCGCATCGACGATATTCTGCGATTCCAAACCAGCTCTTCAAACCATTGACTGTGTTCTCAGGCGGGGCCCGTATTATTCAATGGCTATAGAGATCGCAGAGGTTCTCAACCATGCAAATAGAAATGGGCATATTATCACCTTTCAATGGATACCTTCACACTGTGGTGTGATAGGGAACGAACAGGCAGACACTGAAGCGAAAGCTGCTTTAAATAATGCGACTGAAGTACGCATTCCATTCTCACGAACAGACACAAATGCCCTACTTCGTTGCGTAATACGCAATTGTACGTTGGAGCACTAAGCCCAACCAGACCGTCAACACAAGCGAGTGCATAAATGGGGGCCCAGAAATGAAATTCCGCATTCCCCACAAGCTCAAAAGAAGCCAAACAAGCATGGTACACCGGATTCGCCTTGGTGTCGCATTCACGAATCGTTATAGACATATGATTTGTTGCAGTGACATTAGCCCCAATTGTGAATACTGCCAGGTACCAGAAACACTTGATCACATATTTTGCGTTTGTCCCGCGTACGCGCAAGAACCACAGAAATTGGTCTCAATTGCAAAAGTCGATAAGAGGCGCCTATCAGACGAGTTTCTTTTAGGTCCTTGGCCCAATGCAAACAGCGCAGCCCTGATAAGCGGTGCCGCTTTAGCCTTTCTACAAGCCACTGGGCTGGACGCGCGGCTTTAGAGATGCCACAACGTTGTAAACTTGTATATACACACCTCCTCCTCTTATCATCATCATCATCATCATCCATTACCCTTTTTCTCCCCGTCCCTTTTTTCAGTGTAGAGTAGCAGGCCAGAGCAAGTTACAGCTCAGGACGACCTCTCTGACTTTCTGTAAATAAATTTCTCTCTCTCTTCTCTCTGAGCAGCACACTGTTTAAACCATAACGCGCCCTGGTTGTTAGTGGTTATGATGTTGGGCTGCTAAGCACGAGCTCGCGAGATCGAATCCCGGCCACGGCGGCCGCTTTTCGACTGGAGGCGAAAGGGAAACACTGCAAGCGGACTCGGCATTCGGTGCTCACGACAGCGCCGCAGGTGGTCAAAACTGATCCGAAGTCCGCAACTGCGGCGTGCGTCATAATCATATCGAGGTTTTGGCATGTAAAACCCGACAATTTATTTTAACACGTCATCGAGTAATTATAAAAGTATGAGTAAATGTTCATCAGCGAACGCTTACAAACATGAAGCCCGGGCACAGTTTTATTAAGGAGTATTCGGTTTGTTTTTTTCCCGCTTGGAAAAAACAACAACATTGAAGCTGAGAAAATTTGCAAATACTGCGTCCGATACAAGTGACGTCAAGCGATGTTAGGTGAAGAGTCACGGCTGACTGGTAAATACATGTATATAGATTCGCCTTGCAATACAGCTCTATCTCATTACCAAAATATCTGCCAGAAGTTATTCTATGAATTGTTTTCCTAGCCAGTCCAGGCTTTATGGAGAGAGAAGGATTCTTTTTCTGGCGGCTAGGCTTTGTTGGAAAAGACGGAAAAGATAGCTACGCGTGCAGTCTTTCCTACAAGCCACCAACTGCCGTCTCTTTTTGCGTATGACAAGTAAGACTGGTGGCAGTCAAGGACTGGCGGTATAGATAAAGCGCTTGCTTTTTCAGACATCTTGCTTAAGGGGTCTGCTACACAGTGGGCGGCTTCGCGTGGCCGAGTCTTATTTCGCGTGCTTCGCAAGCTCTACTTTTTGAAGATGAAAACTTGAAGGGCCACTACAGCAGTCCCGATAATTCGAAAAACAATCGCTCGTTCCTCTCCGGATTTTTGAGGTATTTTCTTGAAACGTCGAGACGCCAACAGGGTCGCGCACGTCACGTCAACACGGTAAAAGCTGGCGACTGGTCCATTTACGAGAGCCATCAGGGGCAGAATTATCTGGCCATCACTTTTAGAGGTAGTTTCACTTTCTCGATATTTCGCGATACTCGGCGCCAGACGCTTCCGCGCACACAGCCGGCAGCTTTTCTGGCGCCGTGCCAAACTCACTCTCTCCGTGCAGTACCAAGAGCGCAGCCGGCCGTATACTACGACGCAGCCAGTGTCGCAAAATTGAGACGATGTCGGAATGTGATCGCTAGAGTACACCTCCTCAGTTCCATTTGCTCTGATACCAATGCCTGTAGCCATGCAGTCGCACGCCCAATCTTTCTTGACGTCTGGCTCTCATGTCGTGCGTAATCAGCTGATGTCAGCCCCTTGCGGCGGCTTTTGCACTGCGGCCGAGGCTTCAGCCCCGTGTAGCCGAAAGCGCGGAGTCCGGATAAGCGCTAGTTGATGACTTTCTCAAACAAGACAAGATTGCAGGGGTGACGTTCGTTAGCGAAGTTGCTTCTTCACGAGTCCTAGGGACATACGCTGTTAAAAGCAGATAGCGCTCGTGGGTAGTTTAGGCTAAAATGAGAGAGCAGCTGCTGGCTCACCTTCGAGCTCTGTGTGGGTTACGGCACCGTTACAAGAAGTGAGGACTGCGAGTAACACTAAGAACGGACATTGATCACACTCGTTTTTTGTAGGTCTCTGTCTATTGAAACTTGGCAGCGAATTACTTTATCGAAGAACTTACGTCTAATAACACTGCTCTCACATGGTACCCTGCATCTTCCTAAATAATACCCAGGCAGAGGTAGTGAATGATACACACTTTCAGTTCCCTAAGTTCTACTGAGATTAACGGCAGCGTCAAAACTCGACAAATAACAATATAATGTTGCATTAATTTGATGTATATCTTTCCTTTTTTTCAGGGTTCGGTCCTTGATTGCAGAGGCAAAGTGTTAATGACACACCTACCGCTCTAGTCAAAAATAACGTATAACGATCCGATAAAGGCAACATGAAACAATAAATGTACCAAGGAGATACATAACGCGCATATATCTATAAGCATTACGGTCAATTTTACATTGATCTGATTGCTACCCAATCACATTCTCCCTCTCTCTATAACTGCGCATTATTTACGCATTGGGAGGCTGTATTTGTGATATCAATTTAATCCAGGGGAGTATATATAGGCTATCTATAGTGTACATCGGTACGAAATATTTTTCAATTTATCAAAATAGTGCTGAATCACACACACACACGAAACTATGTCTCATTTCGCATGCATTCAATCAAGAGACATCGACGTTTGCGTCAATACAAATTTCAGTAGCCAAAGCACGTAAAATTCTTGCTGTCAATATGTGGTATGAAATAAGAGACATACGTACATTCAGGCCAAATGAAAGCACATCGATGTGTCGACCGCGTAGGGCAACTCGCGTAAGGAGCTAGAAGAACCTCTTCGCGTCCATTTCGTGGCTTGGGAGGATTTATTTTTCAACGTCTCCGGCGGGACCCGCGAACAGAGCGCCGACGGACACCCTCCAACAAATAATGGGTTTGGAGGAAAATGCATCTTGCATGAAGAGCAACAGCAGGAACACTAATGCCTCCCCAAGCCGCCGCCGTGGTCACTCAGACTAATGGAACCACGGCGCTTACCGACCTACGCGGACGTTTGCATTTTTTATGTCGGGGATTCCACGGACGTCGCCGCACATGGCGGACCGCCCTACGCAGAGGCGCACTGGAGGGACGCCAACAAGTATGGCGAAAAACGAGACATCTCAGTAATCCCAGCCCTTGCTTTGCAACTTTTGCCGCGAGATAAAGTAACGGCAACATTAGACTTACCGCACACCTGAGCTTCAACTATGTTCATTAGCGGATTAGAAAAAAAACCGTGCAACGCTACAGGACAAGCATGAGCATATACCGCTGTGTTTACTTGTCGCAAGCATTTTAACACCCTATTCTGAAAGCTGCGTCTCTGAAAAGCCGCAATTGTATCTTGGGCGCAGCGCCAAAAACTTCTCCCTGATGATAGTGTCTCGAGGTTCGAATTTCAGCGAAGCTTTGTGATGTTTTCAAGCTATCACTCTATCTAAGGGAGCGCACTTGCTCGTAACTATAGCATTTAAGTCCTTGTCAGATATACCCCTGGACGAACAAGGAGGGGGAGGAAAAAAAAGAAGGAAAGGCAGGGAGGTTAACCAGAAAGGACGCACAAGACGGCAGGCTTTTTTTCTTGATGGTATGCAGCATAGGGGCATAAATATAAAGCGTCATTTTGCTATTACCAAAGTTTGAAAGAATGAAAATCAAAATATAGAGGCAGTGCACATGCCAAGGTTGTTTAGAGGCAGTGCACATTCTGTAAATAGAAAGAAAAAGTAACTCCACGGGTAAGTTCGGCGGGTACAGCTATTTTTAACAAAAGGAAACCTTTCAACTGTGCTTTCCTTGAAAGAGGTGCGCGAAGGGCGGAGGAAAGGGTGACGATGACCAGTGTATATATGACACATTCATTCACAGCGCCTTTTTGTAACTGGCAGATCACTAAGACCATTTTCCTAAATTTAAACATTGGATCAATCAATTCCGTGACGGCGGATATTCATGTCAGTGCTCTAGCTTCTATAAACCACGTGCATCTCAGATTGAACTTCATGACATCAACGTGTCTAATCAGTTACGTCGGAGGAATCGAGATGCTGCCTGTCCAAGGATGTCGAACGCACACTGTCATGATACGGAAAAAGACAGCCATCGCAAACGCACACTATTCGCGCTTTTGAGGTAAGGACAAGGATTATGTGGAAATGCAACACTTCAGAAGGTGTAAAAAAAGCGCTAAGATCGGTAGCATCCTTCCTGTCCTGTTTTTCATACTTCTATAAACTGCTCCTCATCTACTAAGCGTCGGAAATTACAAATAACACGAGGTCGCAACTTGCCCAGCCTCCTGACTTAATTGCGCGCCTTTATATTTCGTCAGAAAATATATATGCTTCATCTGTTTTGTTACAGAGCAGAACTGCACTTTACACTTTCTCTTTTTATTTTTGCGGCCGACGAAGAGCACATGCAGCATTCTTTTCACAGTGATGAAATAAACACTAAGTGCGCGTAATGCCTCCACGCAGACTTGTCTAGAGATCGAGAGCTGTGTGCGGCAGTATGCGTTAGGCGCCGGCTAGACTGGGTTTGCGGGGCCAAGATAATTTTCTTCTCAGCAGCTGGTATCATCATGCCCCTCCACCTCTTCGCACTACCGCATTTGCTGCGAATACAGTCCTCTAGTGGGCGATTAATCACGCAAAGCGCTAAGGCGTGCCTTCAGTTTCCGTTCTGGAGGTCGCTGACGCTCGCCTGGTGAGTAGGCAAGATCGTTGATCAAAAGGCTACCGAAACTGCACGGGTAGAAGCATGAACACTGGGAGCCAGACTCCGTGGCAATGAATACACAAGCTATCTGTAAACTTTATTTGGTAGACGGTGTAGATGCACTTCTGAAGACGCCGCTTCTACGCTTCAAGCAAGTGTGCTAGAGGTTGTGAGGTCTTGCGTTAAGATTACGATTATTTCTACTTTCAACACCAGAGCTGATTCAAGGAGCGCGAGAGTCCCGTGTTAGCGCGGAAGTTACTACTCCCTTATATCGACTGCTCGTTATCGCAGTGGTAATTCAGTGCAAATATAGGCTCTTTATTACGTGTAATTAATAAACAGAGTAGCAGGGCATATGGTCGCATAAACAAAACAAGTTGACAAACTACTTACCACAGGCCCAATTTTATTTCTCACTAGGCAGTGCATAAGCTGGCGCGAAGGCTAAATGGGGAGAGAAAAATGTGAAAGACAAAGCATCAGAAGCAAAAACAAAAACAGAAACTGCGCCTATCATACACGTGAAAGAAGCGGTATTTCCGTCGACTGTAGGGACTCCGACGGCGTGATCACGCATTTTTACCGTTTACTGTTGATGGAAGAGCACTCATATATTGCGCGCGCACCTTGGTCCCGTCAACACCATAGTGTCCTGCTCTGACTGCATAATGCCTCATAAGTGCTTCACAACACTGCCTCAAAATTTTCTAAGCGATGCTCAACACCGTATTTTAAGGGCAGAGCTTTTAAAGGAATGTCGAAAGTTATTAGATAAAGCAATGCTAATATTCAAATAAAAGAATCAACGAAAGAGACTGCGAAATGGGCTAGGCATTTTCACTTGAAAAGCATGTTGTTTGTTTTATGAGAAGCACGTAATAAGCAAACCACTGCCAGTAGAGGTGGCACAATTGAAGTTAAAAAGGTGCTCAAAAGGATTAATCATGTCTTAAGGTTAATAACTACATAAAAATAACGCCGGCATGGCAGTAATGTGCTCCATCCGGAAGTACTTTTCGGGCCCATTTGTATGACTTGTATTCCCATGAGGGGCATGCAACGGGAAGAAACAAATAAATCAGTGAAACAAACCATTCCCTTCATACGGGTCTCGTTGTTATTTGTGTTTCTTCTACATGTTTTTGGTTCCAGAGCGAAGACATCCTGGTTGCTGCAGTCAAACTGTAGGCATTCTGCGGTACGGCTGAGAATACTCACGTTGCTTTGTCGAGAAAATAGAGCAGCATGACATGTAGGAACACCACAAGGCCATAAAATGCTATAAAAGTACAATAAAAGAAAGCGACAACACAGAGACAGCAGACGACAAATTTGGTTGTGGAGTGGTTAGGGTGGAAACGAAACACAAACCTGCATTTCACAACGGAGTGTGACTTCTTCCTTGTAAATGCAAAAATTTTAAATTGTATTGTCCTCGAGTGTCGAGACGCGTTAGGTCGAGGATTTCAGACACGGTATTCTGCCGCGTTGAGGCAAAAAAAAAATAAAAGAAAATCTCCGGGACAGCCGAAGAGAAAGCTGCTGCGGGCATGTCATGGAGAACCGCGAATGCGTTTTGTGCATCGCCGAGACAGGCTACAGGGACACGAAGGAAAACATAATAAAAATGATCTGCAACGCGAGCCGAGATGGGCAATTCCGCTGGATAAATGGCGCGTGCGCCGAGCGCCGGTCACGTCTTTCGCAACCGACAAATAGGACTGTCAGATTCTTCTGCACAGAGTGGAGGCGAATGGGAAAGCAGCAATCACTCAGGAGTTTGTTTAGTTTCTCCTCTTGTAGAACGCCAATTCGTGCCGATAGGGAGATGACGAAAGGCCGCGTAAACAGACGACTATGATAAGTGAACGAGGCTCGTCAGGCGCCAGCCTGGTAGAAAAGAAACGGCAATCCAGTTATCTTGAGTGATGTACGGCAGCCGCGAATTGCCAAACTTGAATTTGTTGAAGCATAGTCTCTGCACGTTCACGTCGACCAATGGAGCACCCGCGGAAAAATTCAGATGGGACTCAAGTGTGAAGGTGGTTCAAGTTTGTGTGACTCCTAACAGCTTCGACGTGCGGCTTTTAGCAATACGCATAGAGCAACCACCTTCCATTTTTATAATAATTCATTGAACAATCAAGTAATTATTTCACATTAAATTTCTTCTCGTTAGAAGCGCAAATTAGACAAGCTCGGGTGTATGACCTGTAGGCGGAAATTAGCTGTATGCGACACCGCGTTGTTCAGGCGCATTGAGAAAATGGTACCAACCACTCTGTACATTTCTGAAATGTGCTACAAAATGCCATGAAATGCATATCTTATACTTAGATGATAACCTAGCGCTCTTTAGCAGGATTGTAGCTCCAAGCAAGAAGGACTTTTTAAAGCCATTATGACCCATGATAAAGCTGCCTGTGCGTATTTCCTCAAAGGTTGCAAATATTGAAAGAATAGCACGAGTATCACGTCTCCAAAACATTATTGAGATATATTTATGGGTTCTTAAGTTATAAGAGTTTTCTGCATCTAGTACACAAGGCGCAAGATGTTTCAATGGCCAAGGTACTTGTCATTGCGCTCCTACATCTTCATATGAACTTTTTGAAGCACCATTCTTGGAGGCAGGGAGTGCCCGTGCCCTTCTCACATCTCCACAATGCTCGGGCGTGGCAAAATCGGCATCACAGCTCTTTTACGTTTTTCTTTTGTAGCGTTAGCTACACTGGCCTAGCCAAGCCCGTTTCGCGCGGCACATCAAGAGCCGTGCTGCGCATGCGCAAGGATCAGTGATGTCACACGGCTTGCGCACCGGAGCCACCGGAGCCGGCACCTCTCAGCGCACTTCCGCCGCCGCCGCGCGCGACTCACCGCCGCCGATCTGCGCATTCCAGAGGCGTGACGTCGTAGCCGTGGTAGACGCACTGGCGCCGGCGCGCGCTCGCTGTGCAGTCGCCGTCTGACACTGCGCTGGAGCCGCTGCGCTTCTGACTGGCGTTTGCCAGTGTGGTATAGCCATGGAGAAGGAGAGCGCAAATGCTGCTCAACAGCGCAGAAGAACGGAGAAGCTTGACTCATCGGATCCCCGAAGTAGTTGCCTGGCAATTAGCGGTTGAGCGTAGGAGGAATGAATACATGTGCCACATAATACGTATACCGCGTGTGTGTCATTGGAGCAGCAGTAAGCATGACAATCAAGCTAATCCTTGACAATCTAGACAACCAGGAAAGCTAAGAATAATCAGCTGAACCTTTGCTAACGCTACGTATATCCTGGCATAGCCGAGCTAAGCCACTGCAACTTTTTTTGAGGGAGAGGTGTAGTGACCATGACCAACTGCCATGAGCGTCCAAATGCACGTATAGTAACACCCATAATGCACGGCGACGGCAACGCTGTCATCGCCAGTGCGGCTAAGGTGTCCTCAATAATGCTATTTCAATGAAACCATTTTGGCGGATTATTGTTGCAGGCTTTGCTAACCTACACAAACCGCAGATCTTCGTTCACGGCGAAAGCACAGCTGTTGTTCATGACTTTTCTCCTCATGCATATGTTGAGCTGATTCTGTCGGCACAATCACACTATCACTGTTCTCTTCTGTTTGCTGCCCTCTCAACTGCATCCAGAGCATCGCGAAAACGACAAAACGGCTTCCTTCCGAAGAAAACCTCTGTATTCATGCAGGCAAATAAAACTAGGAAATAAAAGCGCCGATTTGTAACCGCTAACGCCCACTGGCTGTTTATCAAGTACACCAAATTTTGAACGCGCGTTCCGTTCTTTGAAATGAAGCGGCAGGTTCAGAAATTTGCTTGTAACACGCTCAACATATACACGAAACACTGTGAAAGCAGAACGCAAATATATAAAGCAGGCGCGCAGAAATAAATAAAAAGCGAATACACATCCCAATTCGTCACGAGTCCGCAGTTTTGCTGGAATTGGCAGCTAAATATTCAGATATGGATTAAACAGTACATACTACCCTGTGTTAGGGTGTGTGTCCGCACCCTCTGGGTACAAGAAACTGAAATAGCCAAAAGGAAATATTCAGCTGTTCAAGAGGTGAGGACACGAAACCAAGCGTACTAGTTCTACTACCGTGGGCGCTAATGGGTTAAAGATGATGGTTACAGCAAGCTATTCCACAAGGTTCTTAAATATCTACCTTCGTAGTACCCTAAGGCAAATATTGAGGGGAATTAAAGATACGTGAAACAATGGAAGAATATGTTTAAAATATGTAAGCAGGTGCATCTTGCAGTATGGCTGACAGGAACTTCGCCCAGCGTTTTCCGAAAGCTCGCCTTCTCCGCGCTGCAAGGCACTGCGCAGAATAATCGCATTTATGCAGAAGCGCTGTATAACAATCTGCAAAAACTTTCTTCTGCTGCCGGCCTCATTGTGAACAAGGGTTTCGTAATGAACCACAACATCGAAACTTTCCTGTTTTATTTAGCAAGTGACCGAAACGTTTGTTCGAGTCCCGCGAACTTCAGTGCGTACTGCTAAATTGCTGCCAGAACATTCTAAGGAGGCTGGTTGCTGATCCCGCCATGTATATAATGTGTACACTCCAAAATAAAAAATTGCGAACGAGACATTCGTGTTTGTTAGTACCTCATGCAAAAATACAACTGATTATGTCGTAGAAAAGCGCGGAAATTAAATCTTGATATAGAACATTATCATTCGATTTTTGTACTGTGCGAACGGCTCCTAGAACCCCCCGAAGAATACTAGCAAGTATATAAGCTGTTGGACACAAGTACTCCCCGCACTCAAACACCGTATAACATAAAACCACTCCTCCATTTGGAGTCCAACAATCTCCATGGACAAACTACTTGACAAAGTGGGAAAAAAAAGAGGTCGCAAAACCGGAGACAATAAATTGCGGCATAGACTGCTGCAGATATCCTGCAGGCGAGCTATTAGTCCAATGCGCAGAAACAGCTTGCAATATTGATTACTTTATTCAGTAAGTAAACACATGGAATCATACAAGGAAAAGTCCGGACAACGAGACGACACAGATCTCACCTATATTAATAGCAGTGTGGAAGCCACAGAGGTGTTGGCCGATAAAGTGTGGTGATGACACGTTTCTGGGTGCCAAAATAAACTTGCATTTCAAAATGAACAAAAGAGCATAAGTTCTTGGAAAAGAAGTGGGAGAGCCTGATAGCGCTGACGCAAAACACAGGCAATTGCTCGAGATTTAATATGCCGCTTTCTAACCATGAGAAAGTGATAAATACAATCTGTTAGGGCATAATCTTAATAAACACAGGCTCACTAACTGAAATCGGTAGTCAGATAGCAAAACAGTAATTGGGTGACAGGCCCTTCCAAGCAACAAGGTACATAGCACTTAACACAAAAACAAAAAAGACGTATTGTACAGGAGAGTATCGAGTGGACTGCCTGAAATTTATCACCAGGCAAATAGTCACAATCATAAATATTATTAAGAAACAGAAGAAAATAGTGAACGAAGTGTAAAGTTTGTTTCCAGGACCGAGAGGGATAAGCATATTATTGTAACTACATCAAGAGAAAGAAAAGTGTGCGGATCCCAGGCACTGTGGGAATATACGTATAGGCGAAGCTTTGTACGCTGTTTGCTTTTATTCACGATACTTAGCGGTGATGTTGGCGGCGAATGTGCAATTTCTTCAGAGTTTAGTCCAATACAAGAGTGGTGAGTTGATGTTAAACGTTACCTTGCGTGCATCACTGCTCTTTGTCTGCGTAGTCCACAGAACACGCAGGGAGACTTGTTTCCTTGAGACGTTGTTGAGCGTCATCGTTCATGATATCTGAGGGGGTTCAGCATTATCATTACCTCACATGGCACATCGCATCGCGGCAGAACTGTTAAATTTTAATTTAATTGTGGTGTTCTACGTAACTCAATTAATTATTATAAAATTGTATGTATACACTGTATACATCCATTCGTGGTCTGCACCCCGTTTCCCTGCGCTGCGAAGACGCTCCTATTACACGCGACGCTTCTTTTGGGCCGGGGTGTCGTCGACGCTGAGTGCATGCTTTGAAGCTGTTTTACTGTCGCGTGTTTACGTGCTCCTTCTGCATACGTGACCAGCACGCTATTGAGACACCAACTCCAAGCGCGCTCTTCATTCTGTGGACGATTGTAATGTTTACACTATCACAGCCCAGCCCCTGCATTTTTTTTCGCATAAGATAGCAAGCACATCACGTTCCATACGCACAAGCTACCCATCTCGACCCCCGGCGGCGCCGGCCGGGATGAATGGATGGATGGATGGATGCTAGGAGCATCTCCTACGAAACGGGGTGGGGGGTAGCGCCCCCAAGCTTGTTATATTTCTTAATGTCCTGCCGGTGATAAAAAAAGAAAACAAAATAAATTTTCATCCCTAAACTTTCTGAACGCCTGTTGGAAACTTTGTTTTTGTACATATCCTTTGTTTGTCGTTTCCCTACTTTTCTCCCACCATTCTTCCAATTGCATCTTACTAACTTCTATGCTGGACGTGTTTACTTTCCCCCCGCTCTCTCTGAAACCAAGGGCTCAAAGAAGGCCAGACGTTCCTAAATCGACCGCTGGGCAGATATTTATTATTTATTTATTTATTGCAAAAACCCACATTCGCTCCAAGAGCATTACAGCGGGGGGGGGGGGGGGGGTGTATAGACATATTTATACATTTGTGGATGCAAACATAAAACACAGTGTCACACAAGCGAAACAAGGCTTTACAAGCAGGTAAACAAAGGCAATAGATCGCTAGTATCTAGGTATGATACCCGTGTACAACAAAACCAAGTACAGAAGTACAGTACAGAAAAAAAAGCAAGTACAGGATCAGGTAAACGCAGCGCTATAGAGCTTGAACACACTTATACAACTGAGAATTAGATGCGATGCTTACAACGTTTTTATGAAGCCTGTTCCACTCCGATGCCGTTCGTCGAAAAAATGAATACTTCAACAAATTGCCTCTGGAAGTTGTCTCCCGAACTTTAAAAGCATGGTCGCGACGATTCGAAATGTAATGTGGTGCGAGCATGTAGTTCGTTTTATCTATGCCAGAGCGCCCATGGAAAATATTATGAAAGAACTTCAGCCTAAGATATCGTCTACGATCGCTCAAAGTCTGCAGTTGCAATCTGGTCTTCATAGCGGTGACGCTACTTGTGCGGCGATAGTCACCGACTATGTAACTGGCTGCTCGATTTTGTACGCGGTCCAGCAAATATATCATGTTCTGTTGATAAGGATCCCAGAGTACACTCGCGTAGTCGAGAATAGGACGAACGTATGAGGTGTACAGGACCTTTTTCACACCTTCAGGGCACGCATGGAAAGCGCGAGCCAAAAATGCAAGGGTTCTGTTGGCTTTATTTGCGGTTTTTATTATGTGTTCATTCCATGACAGGGTATCCGTAAAGTATACACCAAGGTACTTGGCCTCCTTTACATGCGGTAAACTGACATTGTTGATAACATAGGAGCTTGGCGAGTCTACCTTTTTTTCTCGAGAAACGAATGTAATTGCATTTCGTTGTGTTTAGAGCCATGCGCCAGGATACTACACATTCCTCTTCACATTCCAAAGAAGATGCGCTATAGTTTCCCTAGCTTCACCGCAACAAGCACATGCTTCTTCTTTACTGTACCTCGCTTTATAAGTGCGCGTTCTCAGTCATCCTGATTCTCGCTTACGAAAAGTCAAGAGCTTCCATTCGAGTTGTCGTAAATTCTTTCTTTCCTGATTTCAATTTTTCCTCTTGAATAATTCATTACTCATACACGGCTTGTTTTCCATTGCGTGGAGGAGAGCGCAAGGCGAGCGATGGGTACGCGGAGGCGAGCTCTATCTGGTGGTGGTGAAAGAAACACAGCGCCATGCTCGGCAAGACAATCAAAGCAGCGCACTGTAGGTCGGGAGAAAAGGCAAAGAAAGCCCCGCTTTTAATATCCTGAGTCATTCCACTCAGTGAAAATGAATGACCAGCGAACTGTTTAGCGCACGACACAGAGGCGACACAGAATTTTGAACAAAGGTACCAACACATGTATTGTCTTATTCGGTGGTTATCGTTGCGATAGGTACGCACGCAAATTCTCGTATCACCTCACTTGTTACTATATTACTTCCATCATAGTCGCGTAGAGTCCGGATTCCAGAGGAGCAACGCAGCCCTGAAGAGCGACGGCATGAACAGAAACTAAATGCAGTTGTCGCCGGCAGGCGCCAAACAAAACATGGAGGACGGTTAAGCTTCGCCTTTAAGAGTAGAACGCGACAGCGTTATCGGGACCCGTTCGCATCGCATCGTTCGCATACGGAAAGTAGGCTTCATTCACTGCAACACTGAACGTGGAAAGCCAGCTTACAAAGACCAAGCTTACACCGATTCTAATAAAGTCGGCTTCATTTTTAAACTGAAATGCATTGCTGGAAAGACACTTTTCTCGGGGCAATATAAGTGGCCTTTTATTGAAACGTGAAGGCCCCAGCACCTTTATTATTATTTTATTAATTGTTTGCTATTGGCCCAACGCGCTAAGGTCTGGTAGAAATGTTTCAGTTTCCTCGTAGCAGAATTAGGGTTTCTCGTACATTCAAATTACAATCCGACGCCGAATGGTAAACAATCCAACGGCGAATCCATCGCCGGATGGTAAAGTCGTACTTTACCATTTCTCAGACGGATTTTACTCTGAGGAATTAAATTTTTGTTCACCAAAGCCATGCACCACGTGGAGAGCCTGCGCGGTCGATGTGGTTGGATGATTTTCTCCGCCACCCCCCATCACACGCCGGTTGCCGAAGCCGGATTTTCTGAGACACTGGGCCCTAAAGGCTATCGCGTGAAAACCGATGAAGATCGTACACAAAACGCCAAGCTCATGCGGGTCGTTGCTCCTCGTAGGCGCGTTGCTCCACTGGAGTCCTGGACTCGAAGCGACCTCTCCGTTATGACGAAAGAAGAGAAGTGAAATGCAAATTGCACAACAAAAACTTGCCTTTCTGGTTTTTTATCTACATTCGCGTGGACGAGGGGACCACCGCCCCGAGGAGCCGGAGGAAAGCTAGACGTGCATGGCGTTTGTCTAGTTTCCTCCATTATATCAATTATTTGAAAACTAGGATTTGAACAGGGAACATATTAAATTGACGTACTGTATTTCACAGACACGTGACAACCGACCCAAAGCTCATGATATTGCTTTAAGGGTGTCAGTCTTCAGATAAATATTTTGTTTCTCTTCCATATAATCGATACTGAAAGGCGCCTGACATTGCTGGTAATGACAATATTGGTGGTTCTTACCGCGTCTAATCTCTCTGACGGCTGATGAGTTTTCTCGATATATACTTCGTTGAGAAGTATATACCGTATATGATCTCTCCGTCTGCAAGAACAAAGCAGGTAGCAAATGAAAAATCCGAGTACACCTAAGTACTTCTTATTAGTTTTAATGCGAATGCACCCGCCGCGGCGGGCTTAACGGCTATGGTGTTGCGCAGCTAAGCACGAGGTCGTGGGATCAAATCCCGGCCGCGGCGGCCACATTTCGATAAGGGCGGTATGCAAGAACGTCGGTGTCCTGTGCATTGGGGGCACGTTAAAGACTCCCTGGTAGTCAAAATTATTCCGGAGTCCGCCACTACGAGGTGCCTCATGATGAAATCATGGTTTTGGCACGTGAAACCCCACCATTAAATTAAATGCGAAAGCGTTAATGTCTATTTGACCGCCGCTGAGCGCTCCTTCGGTTTATGAACTCATCGGGTGCAAGCGAGCGCTTTGAGACGCTTGGGCAACACCTTTGGCATGGCGCGTTTTGATTTGGCCTTACCGAGGTGCAGTTACAACGCAGGCGAGAGCTTGCACGGCCAAGGATCGCGCGGATAACACAGGCGTCCGAGAGCGAGGTTGACGTAACACTGCGGCGATTCCCTCTCCCCTCACGCAACACCTGAGACGCTATCGCTTCAGTAGTTGGTCCCTTTCGCCCGCTCTGCTTTGTCGAGGCACGCTCCTGACGTGGCGTCGCCGCGAACAGAATGTAGGGGCTCTTTTTCGTTTGTCCTGACGACAGACGACGGCTTTTTCGTTCAGTCGGTCATTTCACGCTTTCGCATCAAAATCAAAATGCGCAGAACATTTTAGAAGAAGAAGACGTCTTTCCCCTAACACATGGCGCCCCAGCAGCCATAGTCGGCCATTAATTCCTCTTAAGGCAGCAGCGAAATTACATTACCTACTATCTTCGTTCCTTGTGCCGGGCGCAAAGTGATGTCACTCAGCTTCCGCAAATGCCTTAATTATGTTGCCATTTTCCAAAGCCCATTATGTGTCTAACGACATCACGCCTAATGATGCAGTGCTTAATAATAGAATTACCGTTGTTTTCATATTTCTCGTGTTTCACTTCGCGCTGGGATTTCTTGCAGAATACTTTGGTAGAGTATTTCTTTCTGCTTGAATTGTTTTGTTTTGTCTGCGAAAAACCAAACCTATCTGCCTAATTTATTCTGCAACGTTCTGGCGAACAGTGACTGTGTAGAAATCGCCACGAAAGAAATAAGTTTAGAGGATTCTGTTCTGTGGCTGTTCCCCTGCCTTCGTTTCTCAGTGCTCCGCCGGGGCGTGTAAAATGAAAACAATGTGTTTCTTTTATTTCGGCATTATTAACTATTTTTTTATTTTCCTCCGGAAACCTGATACCATAGTAATGGGACCAGGAGTGAACGCTTTTAGCGTAATTGTATTGTCTTCGTCCAAGCAACGATTATGTTCTGACAATTAACGGTTCCGGCCCTAGAGATATCACAAAAGGTCACTAACTGTTTAGCTCAGCACATTACAAGTGCAATGTTACCCGGCACCGGATACCACGGTCATGAGGGTTTACGGGAAGCTTTCCGGTTTTGACCAGAGTGGTGCACAAATGCGATCCTGATTGTGTCGGAAGCGTTTCGATCACTTCTTTGAACGTGCAGAAACCTATTAAAAGTTGTCGGTTTTACCCAAAGGCCGAAGCATTGACAGCGTTAGCAAGATTTCGCGTTTCGTTTGGACTCATCAGACGGTGTCCTAGCTGTGCGCGGCAGATCAGTTTTGCAGAAGCCCACCATCTGGCGGCAGGGTAATTGAAGGAAAATTGAGATTATGCAGGGGATCTTCCCCTTGATAACTATACGCGAGTGCGGTTTGCTGCCTCGACGCAGCAGGCGTCGAGGCAGCAACTCACGCTAGACAGAAGGAACTGCGCTATAGCAGCTACACGGCACCTGAAAACCCTGGCCTGATGAGCGCCGACAGCGGCACTGCAAACGCCGCACGTCGAAGGTCGCGCGAGATGAGATTAAAGGAAAACCGTCAGCTTTATTCAGCGCGTCATGAAGTATTATAAAACGCTAGCTCGATGTTTAGTGACAATACCAGAGCGTATGCACACAGCAGCTCATTCACGCCAACGGTAGAAGGCAGAACGCTGCCCTTGCTTCGCTAACGAAACGATTGAGCGTAGCGTTGTCGTTGCCACTCCTTAGGTCGGTCGTTGTTTGCAGCCAAAGGTACTCCGTGTCTCTGGAGACCCTCTAACCCTCCTCGCGCCAGCCACGCATGCGCCGTCAGCGCGACCGCACGACAACGGCAGCGGAGGTCGCGACATGAATGCGCTTAGAGACTCCGTATAACTGGTATCGCAATAAAAGCAAGCGGCACTTTAAGAGTCGGCAATTTGTGGATGCTTCCGCTATTTGGTCTATGCTATGAAACCATATAATACTCTCGAGCATACATAAATTACTTTGAGTGCCGCTTCTGTACATGTAGAATTTCATCAGGCGTTACCGCTTGGCAGTGAGTAACAGTTAGGAACCGCTGTTCCGAAGCTACCCTCCCCGGGATTTAGAAACACCACCTGGGGAGTGAAGGACCTCACACGCAGAACTTCTGGGAATATCCATCAAACTTTAGTCAGTATGCAATGACCTCGCCCCTAAAAACAATGAGGAATAGGGTCTCTTTTCTGTGCTGAATTACTCTGACGCCAATTTGGCCAAGCAGCCTCCACTAAAAATACGTCTTTGAGCGTCAGACTATGCAAAAAACCCTGAAATAGGCAGTAGGTAGGATGACAGCAGCCTTCAGAACAATTATCTTGCCGCAGCATGACCGCATGGTATGCTGAGCTGTCTGCAATATTTGTCTAGAACAAACCACACCGCCTTATCCTGTATTTGTTCAAGCTTGTCTACGACTTAATACGCATGTGAGCGCCAGTACACACATCTTTATTCGAATGGGTTAGGAAAATGAAGAAGACATAATTATTCTCTTACCTTCCCTTCTAATTCACAAATGTAGGGCAAATTGATCTAGAGCCGCAGCTGTCTTATTTTTGGAGCGCCCAATAAGATGCACTTCTATTTTAATAGAAGATGCGCAAAATTCAACATTGTCGCCGTCGGGCACATTTACCTTGAGCCACACACATGGAGATGAATGTGCATATAAGTACACATATAAAGTAGGTGCCCACAACTTGGTGCCTTAGTAAATCTACCCTGCGTGCGTTGTTGCGATTGGTTCAATGTTGCCGTGGACAGGAGGTCGGCCATCTTACTCAGAACAACCTAATAGTGTGAAAAAGCGTAATTACAGTATTTCGCCCAATCCCCTATTCGGCGTCCTACAAATACCCAAATATTCACATTCACCCATGCCCTGTAAGGCCAACATTATTTAATATACTGGTGCATGACAATATAAGTGTACAAGAATGCGCAAGCGCCATAGCTGTTTGAAAATTGACATTTTGAAAAAGCCACGCTGCTACAACACGACAGATATATGGACAGTATAAACCTGCAGGGTGCATATCCCACTCAAAATTCCTGACCACATTACTTGTACAATTGCCCATAAACGTTGAAAACAAGGACGCAGTGCTTACCTCGACAACAAAATCTTAAACAAAAGTGGTGCCCAAGCACAAGTTCTCATCGACAGCTGTGTGTCTGTAGCATATGTTGAAGATCTACAGAAAAGAACCCAGTCTGATGTCGCAAGGAAATATATTTGGTAATCCATGCAATAACACCGGCGTTTAATATATGCAGCCGCAATTCCACCGCTATAACGTCAAATGCGTTTCTAACAACAAAAAACAATACGCGCCATAATATTATTTGTGGCCATTGGATAATGGGGGGGGGGGGGAGGGGGACGGTGCGGCGTCACGTTGACCCTGATAAAACTTGCAGAAAATATAAGAGCTCGAGTACATTGTTATATTTTAAATGCTTCTGGGTCCCATGTGTGTCATGGTTTACATATGTCCGACGCAGACAACGAACCCGCATATTTAAGACAGATCTGCTTCCATCTTGTTCTTCTTGCAGCGCAATTGAACTAACCTGTCGCAGAGACAAAAGCTCTTAAATTTCCGTGCGCACAACGCACTACAAATAGCTATCCATTTATCAACAGAAACTTTGCCGGCGCATCTATTATTTACAGATGATTGGTGATGATGTTGCGATAAGCAGTAGATCCTATGACATCTGGGTATTTGGCGATGACGCATTTTATAGAGCGTAGAGTAGCAGACACCTAGTGGTACATACCTCGTGGCCTAAATGGGCGTGAAACAGGTTCATGGAAGAGCTTAACATAACCAGTTTTCGATACCCAGCGACCCAAGTTGGTCCGACGGTTGGTTTTGAACTCGTTTTTTTTCTTTTTCAGCACACCAGCCCGCTGCTTCACCCATTATACCATGGACTACCCAGTGATCCAAGTTGGTGTAAAAGACATTAGACTTTACCACACATTAGTACGAGAAAGTTCGTTAAATATCCCAGGAAAGCTAACAGCAATGAAAACTAGGATTGCATGCACAATGTACTTCACTCATTACTTTCGTAAATGCCAAGCTCAGCGAATGTACTGATCATAATTGTCTCCTTAGATTTGCAGTTCTCGGTTTAAGTTAGCCCAAAAGGTGACCACTTTGCTCCCGGATTTTTTTCTATGCTCCCTCTCTTTACTGCTTGCGCGTACGAGTTGGCCTTCAAAAGAGCACGTAGATTGGCCGGCACGCTTATTCTAAAAGTACGTATAAATTGGGAGTAATAAAGTAAGCATTCGGAATGCTGGATGGACGAACCACGTCCACAGTGCCCAGCTGTGGAACGCAGGAGAGCTCTTAGCCAAAGAGTATGCTCTTTCAGTCGGTATAGATTATGCAGAACCACTCCAATACATCCACATTTTTGAAGTCACTTTACACTTGAAGTCAAATTTGTGCAAAGCAAGGCGAGCTACTAGGGCCAATCACTCTAGATATCAATAAAGAGGCTGATGATGATGATGATGATGATTTCCCTCGTGTACCTGACCTACGTCAACCAACTTGAGATAGCTTGTGGTGTGAATGGTAAAGTCGTTGCCATACTGGAACGGTTTCTAGGATAATTATGTCGTGTGCTGTAAAAATATTCATTCCCTTTCCCCGATATTTCGACAATTCGACCTCTTGTTTCCCAAACCAGGGCTGAACAAGTTTAACATTTTCCTCCATACTGCAGGTGCTTATACGCAACTTGTGCGATAACAAACCCTACTAATTAGTTTATAAACGTAAGAAAGAAAGCTTCGATCTAAGCACGTTCATCTTGACTGCTCAGTGACACCGGTTTCTCCTCTCATTCCCCTCCAAGTCTCCCATCCAATGAGAGGCTTGCAAATGCGCTCGGAAGAACGAAAAACGAAGACCAGGAAATGCTGCGAGAGAGCCAAAGCAATCTATAGCTTCAAGAACTGTTCGCGTGACATACACACAGGCATGCCTAAAGAAATTCTTTACTATATACGCTTAAATTGCATGGCTCATCCTTCATTCTGAATTTTCGTCATGGGATCTTCGGGAAAATCTTTAGCAAAGTTCGGCAAAAAATGAAAACTAATGATACGAAAAAATGAGGCGTTTCCTAAGCCCAACCCGAAATGTTTGAATAAATCGATCCGCTTCACATCCACATTAAAAATGAGTGACCGCAACTGTCCTCTATCAAAGAAACAGTGTGAAATCTGAAAGCCTGTAATGAGCCACTGAGTTCCAAAACTCAGTCTCTCTGGCCATATTTTGTTTATGCCTCACTCTAGCTGCCCATACAGGTTTTTTGATACGGTTTTCTTCACTATAATGTGTGAGGAGAGCTTCAGCGAGGCCGCTTCATCCGTCTCTGATCCTCCTTAAGGAAAAGTATTGTATTATGCTGATTATCACGCATGTTCAATTGAGTACATGTTTCGCGGTGCACTGACACATACACGGATAGACCCATAAGCTCCTCGTCAAGGAATTTACCTACAGCCAAACAAGCCCATATCAAACTATGAGAATTCTCGACCACCTACACGGACAGCATTGATCTTATGCGTCAAGAAAAAATACAATTTTGATAACGTTTGCATCGACTGAGCAGCACAATTAGTGCTGACATACCGAGAAAATATTCTTATCACATTCCAATGCTGAGCGCTCCAAATTCGTCCATCAGGAAAGGGTTCGCTGTGCGGTAAGGTTATCGGAATAATAAGTATTGTAATGACGAAGAAGATCACAAGGACAAGGGCCAGCCAGATCGACTGTTTAATGCCTCCAGTGCAACCAGTGGGCCAGCCGGATCGGCCAGTGCTTAGAACGAGTGTGAGCCGTTCGGGCAACCAGCTGTTCCTGCTCTGCGTCATCAGCCTTCTCGGTTACGAACAGACGCTACCACCTGAATTGTTCAGTACACCCCTTTACAGTATTATTATTATTATCATTATTACAGCGTAAGCTGTTATGGGCTCATTCCAATAGCCGTTTCAGTTCGTGATGATCCCGCCGCTGGCGTTTGGCCGTAACCGCTATCGCCGGAAATGCGAAAAAAAGTACCCGCTCTCCGCCGCGATCGAACCCAGGCCCGCTGCGTGGGAGTCGGATACTTTACCACTGAGCCACGCAAGCGCTTGTCGTCACGCAACAGAAATATTCCCTTTAAACGCGCAGGCGCCGACGACCCGAGCCTCCGCCAGTATGGTAGCGCCATCTAGTTAAATAGCCTGCAACCGCCGCGCGAGCAGGCGCAGACGACGAGATGCGATTCAGACGAGGCGCGCAATCAACGCTATCCCGATGTTACATGTGCGCCACGTATTCTGGGTACCTCTTCTGTGCACGTTATGACGTCTCCTCGCAAAGTACGAACCGCTGCTGAAGAAGCGAATCCTAGAGCTATACATGCGCGGCTACAACCAGGCATCATCGGGCTCAGCAGAGTGCTGTGCAGAGAGCATTACAAGCCGCAGCTCGCCGTCGACGCCGGGCGGAGAGTTCAGATCGTTCTCGTGAAAGTCGAGGCCTAGACACTTTGCCGTGAAGAGCCAGCTGTGCGTGGTGCCGAAATTGGAGCTACTTTGCGCCGCTCAACCAGCTTACGCTGTAACTGTGCTGCGTGTGCCGCGCAGGCCTGTGACTTTATTATTTGATTTGAAGACATATATACACTTTACAGGAAAGGGTAGAGCGAGGAGCAGGCCGGCAACGGCCACCGGAAGGGGCAAAACGCCTACCTACTCGTCAGAAAGGAGAAGACAGAAACACAGAAACGGAAGATAGGAAGAACGGGAAGAAAGTAGGAAAGAAAAAGTACAGGCCACGCAGAGTATCATTCCAGGTCAAGCTACTAAAGAATGTTAAAATAGAAAAAGAAAGTGTCTGAGGTCTTGTATTGATAAGTAGAAAGGACAGAAATCCTATTATACTAAATTCTAAAGCACACATTCTGTTTAAGATGTAAATCAACATCAAGAGATATTAGCACTAAAATAGCTATAAGCGGTCCTCTTAAGTGCACTTTGTTACACATATTTACAAGAACGAACGCAGTGCAAAAGTTAAGGCTGGTTGTGGACTAGAGCAGATTTTGTAAAATACTTTTTACTACTCGTGACAAACTTCTTACTTTTAATGCGAAGCATAGGAAGCTCAAAGCAAGGTCACACAAAATAATTTCATTGGGATTTTTGTGCCCCAGCTAAAATTGTTGTGCAACCTAATTATTACCGCCTTCTCGGCAAATCTTGCCCTGGTTATAAAAAATCAGCATCAATGTACAACGAAGTAAAAGTAAGAAGATAATGCGCACTTTACACCACCAATTTTGGCATATATATCCGTTTGATTTTTTAATTCGCTGCAAAGCGACAGCAATTAATGAGTTCAATGAGATAAGCTTGGCAACTTTGAGTGACCGCACGTTAGTAGCATCGCCAGGTTTCTTCAGGCAAAAATATTTTTTACCACAGTAATTTAAGCGCGAAGATGTCCTTGCATTGGAACACGCAATGATTGCAACTACTTGAGAGGCTGAAAATAACTACGTTATTTTTTTCAGCCAATAATGAAATCCGTTTTTTGTCAAGCTAACAAATACACAATGAAGAGCTAAATGAAGTTACAGTAACCACTTTTCAATTCGGTACTACGACTTCCTACGTCAAGAGAATATTGTCCCATATGATCCTCACTAGTAGCCTATTTTAGCTGTCCCTTTGTAGAAGCAAGTCAAAACCGAAAACCGACAATTTAGTTGCGCGGCAAAATAAACTCCTTCTCATGGGTTCAGAGCCTCATAGTCAAGAAAGGCCTCAGGCCGCCACGTAATGACAAAGCAAGAGTTATGCAAATATCGCATTTATCAGTCTGCAGCTTGGTATCGCAGTATAAAGCCTGTGACGCAATAATGAGTGCTTGCTATTGATCCCTTTGGTTTTGCTGCTGAGTGATATTTACGCCATCTCGTTCAGGCTGCGTTTAACCACAGAGACTTGCGAAGTGCTGATCACATCCCGAGGAATCGCTAAAGCGAGGTACTCACGTATCGCTGCAACCACTTCATTTCCTTACAGCGAGGGAACTCTACTGTTTAGTCGAAATACAACGCGACGATAAAATTGGTATGATTGTGGTGAACGGAAGGTGCGGCGGTCACATATCGCGAGCTCGACATGGGCCGTCACTTATTCTAGTACAGTGAAAGAGGACAGCGCCAGGCTAAATGCTTCTCTAGTTCGTCAAGCATGCTGACGACATTTTACGGCCGTGCTGCAGCCACGGAAGAAATGGTCTTAGACAACGTACGGCGCAAATCCCCCTATCCGTGGTTCAGGCAGTGCCCGCTAGGTTCCAACTCTGCTCGATCTGATTGTCTGAAAATTTATCACGCGGTTTCCATTCCGCCCATCATCAGTGAAATTTTAAAGCATTCTTTTTTTGTCATTCAAGAGCCGCGCATACGCAGCGACCCTTGTTGGCGTATAAAATGTTCCTTGAAGAGTGACACGTACCTCATCAACCTAGATGGTGCACCTGTTTACTTTAAACACTCTTTCGTGGGCACAGTACCCGATACACCAGAGACTCCGCAGTGACCCAACATGGCGGCAAAACCATTGGAGACATAGATAGCTAGAAATATATATTACATAAAGTGTGAAAAGTGACCCATGAATGCTAATCACGTCAAAAATAAAATCTCAGTTGATGTAAAAACATGTCTAGGCACCTGCCGCGAAATTATTCCTATATGAATTACCATGTGCAAACGATTGTCAAAATCGTCTTGTTGAAATAGTTCTATTTATACTTCGTATTATTATCTGTGCCGGAACGTTTTTTTATGACCAAGACGTCGTAATAGACGTATTTACAACATTGTGGCGTGATACAGTTGCAGGGTCGTAATGTTGCCAGCGTGAGAAACAGTAAGCTGTACTTCAAGATATCGCTTTATTATCTGTGCGCGAAAGTGAAAGGCGATCTCTGGAGCATTACCAAAACACATCTTCTAGTAGCACTAATGCTCCAATACCAAAAGTTCCTTCCTGTCGCTACAGCGGTGGATAAATGAGAGCATCGGAGCCTTTACCGGTAATTCACGTAAGCAAAGCATGATAATAAAACAAAGAAAGTGGCAGTTCATATCGCTTACCCCCCTTTCACTCTGAGTTTTCAAAAGGCAAGTTATTCGTCCCGAACAACATGTAATTATGAGAAATGACGACACAAAAACAACGCATTAGACAATTTTCCGTTTGATTCGATGCCCTCGAGATTATCCGAATAGTATTGCCATCTTCACAGTAGAATATACAGAAAGAGGTTACCACTTTATCAGCATGTTCCGTACTCTGCATCGTTTCTCCACGCAGGGCAAAAAAGAAACCAGTCAGTGCAAAAATTTGGCAAAGAGCAGAGAGGGCAAAACAGACTTCCTGCTCGAAACCCGGTACGGAGACCATTTCCGGTTCTGATGGCAGTAGCATTTCGTAGCGTTCACCTTAGTCCCTGGGCTTCCCAGAAAAGACATCAGCAGCGCAAGAAGCCAAGGCAATATGCCATACGATCCATTTTCGCGTTGACTTTAGTCATACCACTACGCTGTAAGTGTCGAATGTTGGAAGATAACGCCCCCGATCTGGTGACCTATAGATATCTACGGCGACTGCAGTTTCACGTCTACTTGCGTAATGACTTCAGTTTATTTTCCGGTATCTTTACCTTTATTTTCATTATCATGGTGAGTGCGATGATTAAATTTTGTACTTATAACCATACCCAGCGTAGCCTACTAAAACGCCGTGAAAAAGGGAGATGCCCTCAATAAATACCAATCACAAAATTTAAAATTATGGAATTATATCGCTTAAACGCGGCCATAAAATTCTACATTAGCTCTTTTTGTCAAAATGAATATATGCTAATAAATCTACATAAAAAAGGAGCAGTTCTAACTTGTTCATTGGGTCTTGGAAAAACGCCACAAAAGCTTAAGCAAATAGAAATTCATGATGAGCATCACCCATCAGATGAGCAGAATGAAAAAAAAAACGTAGCTGCAAACATTAGAATTCGTTCAAGCTGTATACCAAGTTGCGTAAAAGTGTTTATATGTCATCGTTATTTTATTCTATTCCTAAAGGAAAACTACAACAAAAGTTACCAGGAGCTTGCTTTGTCCTAAACGGCGGATAGTGATATATGCAAAGTATCTCGAGAAGAGCCCTAACGCTGGCATAAATGTAGATTTTGCATAAGCAACGTTCAGGTTGCCCCGTGCTATGAGACCGGCACCGTAGCAGACGTACACATTACGTCTTTGTGACGCCACCCAAGCGCTCATCGTGCACTTGCTGAACTACTTCTTTTTGGGTCAATATTTCGCGTCTGTATCGACGAAGGCCTGCTTATTGTACAGTGATCCTACCAGAGCCTGAAAAAAGTGTATAAAGAACAGAAATATTGGATAAATGTGACGCGCCCTTTCGCTAAAATCTTACATAGAAACTAATGAAATCTGACCCGCAGAATAAGGTACGGCTTTCGTATTATCGAACAAGCCACAAGCACCGTTCTCAATTCTGCTAAAATCTACAAAAAAGCATTGCTACGCCCCAGATTCCATTTTCCCGCAAGAAAAAAGAAATTAAAAGGAATTGAAAAAACAGAAGTGACAGCAAAGCCAACACGTGAAATGATGGTTGTCTGCACCGGCGGTTTCTTGCGTCTTACTCTGAGTCAGAAAGGAATAATTGCTGCTCTTTATGTCAGATGTTGCCACAGAGTTTTGTTCATTTCTTCCGCGCAAAGTGCGGACATTTGGCGAGCGGAAAATATCTCGCAGTATTATCGAGTAACCACGTAAGGTACAAAGCGTAGTTTTTCCTGCAGCCACGGTGTCTCGTTCGAAAATGAAAGGCACTGGAAGCGCAGTTACCACATGTACCACACGTAAGGGCAATGGGTAGGCTGTAATGTGAAATTTATAGCGTGCCATTGCCCTATTCATGAATTTCTTACTCTTACTGCATCTAAAATGTAAAAAAAATACATTACATAACGACAAGCTGGTTGGCTATCTTGTACGCGTTCGAAAAGTCGACGTTCGGTTTCGCCTCACGCCATTGGCCTAGATAGGCCTGGGCCGCGAAATCGGTGCGGCCTGGACCCCCCAACCGCGTGAGACGAAATCGAACGTTGGCTTTTCAAAAACTTACAAGATAGCGACCCCGGTTTACTTCCTCCAATACACAGTGCCGCTAAGAAAAAAATTTCGGGAATGACTATTATGCTTGAGAAATTCTGGAAAAGTCTTTCACGGAGCCACTCCTTCCGCACCAACATCTATGACAATAAATTCTTCTCGATTCCGCCCACCTGTTAACAACTTCCAATTATTTATTTATAGGATGTGGTAGATTGATACTTGTAGCTATAATATTGCTATCAGCATGCTTTGAGAAGTTTCCCCAGTTGGCTATATGTAGGTGTGTATCAATATATCTATGTATGTATGTATACATCTATGTCGGCGCCTAACCCATTCCCCAAGTTTTTCTGGGGTCATTGGGAAGTCCATCTGGCTGTTGTGCTGAGGCAACAGAGTTGAAAACCAGCCGTTGGACTAACTTTGCTCACTCAATACGTGCCCTTTCATAGTAATAATCTTATTATAAAAAATTTCTGCCTTTGCTTGAAATTATATATATATACCACAAAATATTAACAATTACCTATCAAGCATAAAACCAAGGAGCATTGAGAAGGCTCTTGTGGACTATTCAAATTCAGTGTCAAATTATTTATCCAATTATTAATTTTAAAAATAATTCATCCGTCAGCATCTTTAGGTTACTTTAAGCACTTTCTGGGCTGTATGCTTGCGTGTACGTATCTAACCATTTTTTCGCCTACCTCACTCGATGCTCCATGGCGGAATGAATAGCGCGTTGGGCTGCTGTTGTGAGGTAACATGGTTCAAGACCAACTGTCGGACCAACACTGGTAGCTGAATATGTGTCAATATGTACAAACGTGCTGTAAAATTTGCGCTTGTCTTGTAACATACGGTGCCAGAAATTTCGCGACAATTTGAATAACCCGAGTCAACCTCCCCCAAAAATATACCTACCATAATTATATGGCGGGCGAGCTCTGCGCGGCGACGCTCGCTCAAGCCACGATGTCTACGGCTATGCAAATCATCGTTGAGGGTGAGGATATCTCTCCCGACGACGTCAGTGAAAGTGCTGGGTGGACCACGGCATTATACAAGCGGAAATCCATCAGCAAGAACCCCACCGAGCAGGGCGGCCGAGCCCCCGACACGCCACGTGGCGGGAACAAAAGACCGGCTCCGGCGAGCTCCAGACTACCTCCACTACCGAAAGAGCACGTTCGAGTCATAATCCATCCCCGTGGAGGACTGGACATCAGGAAGATGGGCCACCTCAGAGTTGCCAAGGCCCTAACTTCCGCCGCTAGACTTACGGAGGCGGAGACGGCAGAGGATATAATATGTCCGAACATGGTGCAAAACATATTGGTGGCAAGCGCACCATCAAAGCGCAACGCCATGGCCTGCGCCGATGTGAAAGCAATACTTCTAGGACAAGCAAGTTACGAAGTCAGTGCCTATTTCGCTGCCCCAGAAAACTCGTGCAAGGGAGTTATTCGCGACATTGATGCAACCATCGAGCGGGAGGAGCTCAAACGCCTCATCATTAAACCCAAGAATCCAAGCGCCCTCGAGGTGAGAAGAATCAAGAACACAAGCACGGTAGTCATCCTGTTTGATGGACTCAAAGTAATGTAAGCAAATGCGGTCCCAGTTTGGTAAAATGCTCACTGTTTCGCAGACAAACAGACGTTTGCTATGCATGTGGAAAGTTCGGGCACAGAGCCGACGTTTGCCCAACCCCTGAAAATGCAATCTGCCGCGGATGTGGTGCGAGAAACCCGGACGATAAACACGAATGTACACCAAAGTGCACCCTCTGCGGAGGCCCTCATCCCACGGCTGACAGAACCTGCCAGCAAAGGTATCAAATACCATTCGTCGTTAGACAATGTAGAAGAGAACGGCGCAACCGTGACCAATCCAACCTATCAACTAGGTCGCCAACCCCTTTTAAGCCGGCCCTAAACAGCTCGCACAGATCAAGTCGATCCCGAGACCCCGGCGGCGACGATGGCTGCTGCAAGGACCGTGCCTCTTCTAGGGGGCGCTCCATGGAACGCTCGTCTACCAGGGCCCGCAAGGCTTCCAGGACCCGCTCCCGCTCAAGGGGCCGCTCTCGTTCCAGGGGACCAGGAGTCCAGATCCAGGAGCCTGCTGATCGTGGTACCAGATGGGCTGATCGGGTCAAGGAATCGCCGAAAAAAGCAACGGGGGGTCCATCGCCAGAGCATAGTAGGATAGCACAGTTGTAAAAAGAAAACGCCTCGTTAATATGCGCAATGGAGCAGCTTAGAGCAGAAATTGCAGAAATGAAAAAGGCTAGCAAGCGAGAGACCATTCAGGCCACTCAGGCCCGTGCGGCAGAAACTCCCATGGAGATCCCAGTAGCGGAAGAAACGCCCATGGAGATCCCAGTAGCGGAACCGACTGCCAATGGTCTACCCAAAAAGAGGGCGTTGGCGGTTCATGGCTTAGACAAGAGTGCCAGTGTTCGCAAATTGAAAAAGACGATAGATAAACTTGAATTCCTCGAAAAAGTTCAAATTGTAATCGACAAACTCGCGGAGGTGGTCAGAGCACTAGGGGTCAGATGCGATAATCTGGAGCGCCAGGTTTCGGCAATGGCTCCATTTACGTCGACGGGCAAACTGAATACTACCGACACTGAAAGGTCGGCAGCGGCTGCACTCCGCAGCACTTTATAAGACAAGCAAACTACTACGTACCACCATGGCGGCACATCACAGGGGAATTAATGTCTGGCAGTGAAACTGCAGGGGACTCCATCGTAAAAAAAAGCTCCGTCGCATGGCCCCGCGCGTGGGACACGTGTAAATGCAGAGCATAGTGGGGTTCCGTGGTGTTGTTGGTGTGGTGGTGGTGGTGATGGTGTGGTGGTGGTGGTCTGGGTTGAGAGAGAAGTCAGAATCGTAAGTAGGTAACGTAAAGTTGTTATTATTTTATTGTCATCACTGCGATTCTTATTATTATACTATATTATATTATTATTGCTTCTCTGTTGTTCTCTTCTTTTCTTTCTTCTTCTTCTTTCTTCTTCTCTTTCTTCTCTTCAGAGGTTGCGTCGAGGAGGGGTATGCCTCCGGTTACGTCCGTCCCTCTCTGCGCGGCCTCTGGGGAGCGTGGTCGTTGAGATGGTCGGTCCACGAACTCGCGTTTGAAGCGCGCGTCGGCACCCCCAAAGTCCCGTTGACGTTGCCCGACGGCTTCCGCGCCAGCGCCCTCCGGGGGCGACAGGCTCCGCGGCGGCGGCGGCGGCCTCCAGACGACGACGCTTGCTCGCCGCCGCCTCTCGTTCCCGTACGCCGGGGTCCGCGGCCCGACGCTGACGTGCCGCGCCGCGTGTCGTTCTCGACTCGAAGGGTCCGCGGCACGACGCTGACGCCTGCCCGCGGCTTATCGCGCACGCTGCTCGGAATCCGCTTGTCGACGTTGACGCCTGGCCGCGGTTTCTCGTTCACGAAGTTCGGCGTCGGCAGCGCGCCGCCTCGCCGCCTTGTCTTCTGCCGCCGTCGACGAAGACGATGGTATGATGTCTTGAACTGGTGCTTCGGCGCTGATGTTGGATTGCGTCGAGGTGCTAGTTGAAGGTCTTGCTTCCATCGCTTATCAACTGCGACCGCCGACGAACGCAAGAGAAGAGAGCGCAGGAGATGACGAGTGGAGCCCGCGCCAACCTGCTTTATATTCCTAGCGCGCGCGTTAGAGGGAGAGGGGGTGGAGAGAGGGCGCTCTATCACGCCAGCACCTGCTGTTGCTACGGTGCTTGCAGCGCCGGAGCGCGACTCAACTACGACGCTTCGCGCGCTGCACATGTGCTGTAAGCGTGATGCGGGAGAGGAGGAGTGGGGGAGAGGGCGCACGTGTGCTCGAGCTGTTGCGGACGGACGGCGCACGCTACATGTGAGTTAAAGAAATGCTCTGCATTTAATAACGTCCTCCAGCAGTTCATTCGCTCTCACCCGGAAAAGCCGCATGTCATCTTATTACAAGAAACGCTCAGGGATACGGTCACCCTACCGAGCTATAAATCGCATACCCGGTATGGAGAGGGGAAAAGGGGCATCAGCACGCTAGTCACCAACAAATGTACGTTCATAGGCCATGATCTCAATCTTGAATCCAATAAGGTTGAACACTCGCACGTGGAAATCATCACCAGCGGACAGTTCAAGACAAGTGTATTTATACTTAAAATATAAAGTACATCCAAATACCCCAGACAAAGATTAGCAGCAATCATAAACAGGGCCGTTAGCAAAGCCAAGACATTCCCACTCCTGGTGGCCGGAGACTTCAACGCTCCGCATCAAGCATGGGGGTACACACAAGCTAACCGCAAAGGTGTTGACCTATGGCAAGCCACCATCAATAATAATCTCACACTTATAACAGATCCGGCTTTTCCGACCAGGATCGGCAACTGCCTGACCTAGGGATACCACTCCTGATCTCTTTTGTAGAGTCCGCATCTTGGTCCAACCTGCACGTGGACCTGGGCAGCGATCTCAATATCCTGGCCACCTGCGTTAACGTGAGAAGCGGGAACCTCGAAGATTTAACTATTACAGACTGGGACTCCTTTCGCAAGATTAGGGAGCAGCGAGCACAAACACAGGACTCAGCACTTAGTCTAGAGCAGTGGACTGAACAGTTAAAAGATGATATCAGGGTGGCGACAAAGAAAGTCCAGACTGATCTGGAGGTGGACAGGATGGATAGCCGCCTCGCTCAACTTCTAGAAGCTAAAAAGTCCCTGTTAAACAGATGGAAAGGGCAGAAACTGAACCGAAGGCTCCGAAAAAAAATCGCGGAGCTCAACAAAACTACAGACTGCCAAACCCTGAGCAGACAACAGTGGGATGAGGTCTGCAATTCAGTAGATGGTCAGATGAGAGTTGGAGCTAAATGGAACCTACTCAAGCGTTTACTCGATGACACAAATACCAAGTCGAACCAAAGACAAGTGATAGCGAAGGTTCTCCACGAGGCATCACAATTAGAGACGGCAAAGACCGTACTTGAAAGACTCGCTCGCAAGTACTTGCCACTGGGCAGCTCGAGCGAAGAAGACTATCCGCCCTACAAAGGCTCATCTTGCCCCGAACTAGATGTCCCGTTCAAGTCATGCGAAGTAAGGGAAGCCCTCCAGAAACTAAATGGCAGGTCAGCCCCTGGTCCTAATGACATCTCCAACCGGGCCCTCAGAAACCTGGACGATGGTTCCATAGAACGGTTGACAGAAGAGATTAATGGAACATGGGAACGAGGGGTCGTCCCGCAGTCCTGGAAAATGGCCTCGGTCATCCTCATCCCAAAGCCTGGAAGACCCCCGAGTCTCACAAACCTCAGACCCATTTCACTTACGTCCTGCTTGGGAAAGGTGGCGGAACATATCATAAACAACCGCATCTCCAAGCACATCGAGCAATAAGGATTGTTTCCCTGCAACATGATCGGCTTTCGTCCGGCCTTGTCAACGCAGGACGTGATGAAGCTTATCAAGTGTCAATACCACAAGAGATATAAGAGGCATCTTAGGCCTAGACCTGGAGAAGGCGTTTTACAATGTCTCCCACACGCACATTCTGAACTCCATCTCAGAGCTCAATTTGGGAGAAGCCTTCCACAGATACATAAGCTCATTCCTCAGGCATCGCAAGGCCACGCTCAAAATTGGTGACTTCCAGTCTGACAATTTCAGTTTGGGCCCCAGAGGCACGCCACAAGAAGCGGTAGTCTCACCACTACTTTTTAACATTGTCATGAATAAACTATCGGAAAGTCTGTCCAACATAGAAGAGATCAATCACACGCTCTACGCCGATGACATAACAATCTGGTGCACCGGAGGAAGCGAAGTAGATGTTAAATTAGGCTTACAGGAGGCTGTAGATCAAACAGAGATGTACCTGGAAAGTACGGGGCTTAGATGCTCCCCGAGCAAGTCTGAGCTCCTCCTCTACAGGCCAGTCAGGAGAGGTCCCAAACCTAGAAGCTGGACACCGTTGGCTGAAATAGACATAAAACTCTACACTAAAAGCGGCTGAACCATCCCCAGAGTAGACACCATTCGGGTCCTGGGCATGTTCATCGAATCCAATGGCAGTAACAATACGACGCTCAACAAGCTCACAGCCAAAACCGAGAACATGATCAGGCTCATCAACAGAGTGTCGAATAGGCTTGGAGGCCTTCAAGAAGAAAACCTCCTCAGATTATTCCACGCCTTCCTCATGAGTCACATAGTTTATGTGGCAGCCATGCACAATTGGTATAACTCCGAAAAGAAAAAAAAACTTAACACGCTCATCAGAAAGAGTATCAAAAGAGTACTAGGCATTCCGTTACGGGCGAGCACGGACCTCCTTATGCAACTAGGAGTGCATAACACTTTAGACGAGATAATTGAGGCCCAGGCGTCGGCCCAACTGGCCCGTCTATGCTGCACCCCGGCTGGAAAGAAGATCCTGGTGGTCCTTGGGATCAACCCTATACTCATGGAAGAACGGAAATATCAAATCTCAGAAGATCAAAGGAATAATATACGGGTCACACCGTTTCCCCGTAATGTTCATCCTCAACACAACGTAGGCAGACACAGGGACAGAGCCCTCGCTCTCCTCAAGAGTATAAAAGACGATCCCCACTCCGCATGTTTTGACGACGCAGCCCAATATGGACAGTCGTCTAACTTCGCCACTGCCATCGTTGATCACAACGCACAGATAGTGAATGCAGCTTCCCTGAAGTGCTCAACTCCATCCAAAGCGGAGCAGGTCGCAATTGCTATGGCACTCCTAGACAGCAGCAAAACACAAATCTTCACTGATTCGAGATCGGCAGTCAGGGCTTTCGCTTCAGGGTCCATTGCTGAGGAGGCTCACAAGATTCTCAAGAGCAGATCATCTCTACGCACACCATCACGTGGTTTCCGGCGCACCTCGGCCCCCAGCTTCACTCCTTGCCCAATCTCAATGACATCGCCCACTCCCAAGCGCGCGCACTAACCCACCGCGCGGGAGCAGGGCCGAGCTCAGAGGCCGGGGTTCTCGAGTTTCGGGACACTCTCATTACTTTCAACGAAATCACTAAGCACTATCACCTGGGTAGGAGGACCTTTCCTCCACCTCATAGAAAACTGGCTAGACCTCTGTCGTCCACATTACGCATGCTTCAGACTAAGTCCTATCCCAACCGGGCCTTTTTTCATTGGATCACCCCGGAGGCTTTTAGCTCTACTTGCCCCGACTGTGCGGCTGTTAGCAATCTAGAACACATGCTCTGGCGATGCCCCTCGTTACAGGGGCCCAATCGCATCACGGAAGAAGAATGGAGCTCTGCCATCCAGAGCTCAGAACTGTCACGACAAACTTGGGCTGCGGAGGTTAGGCTCGGCCTACCCGTCCCCACGTGGGAGCGCCCCGCAGCTCTGCCCTAGAGCAGGGCTTCTCAGGACCTATTTAAGGTTCTTTGTCTGTCTGTCTGTCATAATTATAGCGTGCTGCACTCTGCAGCTGTCTCGGAGTCCAAACAAATAAAGAAAGCGGCTTTCGTCGGAGCCAAATTCTGAGCCAAATCAGTAGCCCAATGACACAACGCATAATTTATGCACGGATCATCGCATGCGCAATTAGGTAACACTTCTATTCAATTTCCGATGGCTGTACAATCAGGGAGACAAGCACTAGAACACATGAACAGGCCTCCTGGCGCAAGGGTGCTCAACACCGTCAGCACGCAGATGTCTTGTGAACAATTAGGAGACGGTAATAGAGTGATAAAAGACGCGTTGAAAGCAAATAGTCAGCAAGCACTAATCAACAGAATATTTTGAGAGTGTGCGTTGATGAGCGGCCCGTATCTCGACCGCGTCACGCAAGCACTGCGTTGAACAAAAGCTGTGGCGAAACTCCGCCTCGCTATCTATCGTTCTAGGCCTTCTCTTTTGTTTGCTCAGGGTAGCAGAACTGATAGGCGTGGCTCTATGAAGATCCGGTAAAGAGTGAGAGAAACGGGAGGAAGCCCACATCCGGATAAGGCGCACGTACTCGCATTGTTTCCGGCTTCGGCGTTCGCGCCTCCTTCCGGCGTTTTTGTGGTGGGCTCGGCGATCAGCCGAGTATAAGGAATCATAGAAGCCAAAGTGCAAGAGCTTGCGGACGGAGTTTAGTGAAGGTGCTTTCCACGCGCCTACGTTTTACCGTGATTATACGTATTATCGGGCGAAACCAGGACGGCACAGCTTTTGTGCTGGTTGTATTAGACACTGATAAACATTTGGTGAACGCCCTAGAGCAACAACGTGGGCAGATGTGTGCTTCAAGAGAACAGCTTTTTGGCCTGGTTGATGACTGCTGAAAGAGGTAATTGCTGCGAGTAAGACGCGCACAAGAAGGTCGATACACAGACGACGACAAGGGCAGCACTTCCAAGAGCTGAAGTGTCGCCCTTGTCGTCGTCCAGGTGTGAGCCTTTTGGTGCCTCTCTTATTTGCGGCAATTATAGTATTTCGACAGGTGAGACGCAGCCACACAGGGCGCCTAACATTTCCCCACTTGTGGAGTTTTGACGCGCAGCACAATCTTTGTGAACCCGCCATTTATTCTTCCATCTCAATTCTAATGCGTCGGCCGCAAGGGGGACTTCACACTGTCATCACCTGTTCATCACAATTTGTTCAAGATGTAGCAATCTTTTTCTCAATTTGAAAACTCTGGTAACACCTTTTTTGGGTGGCCCTTTAGCGGGCGAGACGTACAAATACCCGAAAGAAATGTTTATTGTCCATCTAAATGTGCAAATTTCACTGACAATCAGAACAATGAACAAACAGAAAATAGTACACTTTGATTGAACTGCTTAGTAATAAGTGGCAGTACCAGGTAGATTAATGAAAGTTCGGTTCACCCCGAGCTGCATATGGCTTCGTGTGCATCTAGTTCCGACAGCACACGTCATATGTGGACCATAGCAGTCTATTGTATTTATTTATATTACGTGTGTGATACTACTGCAGCCGGACATGTTGCATCGGTTTATGAAATCTGAACTAGCTTTCAAAAGAAAGCGAGTCACGTGCCAAACTTCTCCTTCCTAGTCCTGTGTTCGGGCGCTGATGCAACAAACGACGCCTGCTGCCCGTACTTCAGTGTTGGCCGACTATATTAGGTCACGAACTCTGTACTCAATACCAAAATTCAGGAAGAAAATATATCCGATATGTTGCCAGAAGGCGCCACTCATTCATAAATGCATATGTTGTGTACCCAGAATTTATGTAATAACATTATTCGTCTTTAAGGGGTCTTTTGAGAAATAAAGTGATGCCAATATCTCATCCCACAAACACTGCTTTCCTTCGAGGAAGAACGGTCAACTCACAATGGCATCACAAAGGGTTGGTGAATACTTCCACGAAGAATTCCAGCGATGGCGTGCGCGTCGCTGGTGCAGAATGCAACGAGCGCGTTGCTACACTGCCTCAAATCTACAGAACTTCGCTGCCGTTTACAGACTTAGTGTGGACCTCATTAACTCCTATACATCACATACAAAACCAATAATACTAACGTTCACTTCATATCATAGCAGTGCTTGCTCGTTGTGTCAAGGTGTTTATTGACAGGATACGCAAGGATTGAGAGGTCGAACTCGGTGTGGTAGTCAGAACCCTGCGAGCAGTCACAACCGGCCCCATGCGTAAAGCACTGGTGATGCGCCTGACTGACCGGCACTTCTTCGTTACATGTTGTTGTTGTTGCCTCAAAACATGGCTCGTACCCACAGGGGGGATTGGCCACATTAGATTTGAAATGTGCGTCTAACAAAACAAAATGGGAGAAAGGCACATTTATTACAAAGCAATATTCAACTCAATGCCAACAAAATTTGAGAGGGCATATTCATAAATTTAGGGGGGAAAAATAAAGTGAAGTGTCCCACGGTCGGTACCCTAGCAGTGAAGCCTTCCTGACGCTTCAATAAGCTTGTGGATAGCAGAAATCATTAACCCATGGCTTGTGCCTAATTGACACGCACAAAAGGACAAAATGTTTGGTGTAGTAAGCGCTAAACCCAGTTTACTTGTAGGAAATACTAGGAACACTCTGCGGAGGGAGGAGAAGCGGCGGCAAGAAAGAAAGAAATGGTCCATAGTTTCTGGTTCATTACAAAAAGAACGAAGGTTAGTTATAGACAAACCAGATCTATGAAGGTAAAAATTTAGGTGGGGAACTCTACAACGGAAGCTTGATAATGTCACCTCGCATTGTCGTGAAAGGCATTTGCTCGTGTTCCACCGGAAATTTAGATGTCGAAAATCCTCTGCGGAAAGTAGGGATGATTTAGTACAATTTAGAAATAAAAAGCGTTTAAATCTAGCACCTGTTATAAAAGCGAAATCAGGAAGGATATTTAAGACAGGACCATTTAGTGACAATGATGCGAGCGAGTCAGCTGATTCATTTAAAGAAATTCCACTATGACCCATACAAAGCGGACTTCAGACAAATTGTCTGGAACAAGAGTCGAAAATATACTCAGTAGGTGTGAATGATTTGTAGAAGTTAAATGTCTACAAACCGACAGCGCATCGGTAACAATTATTACTTTCGATGTCTGGGTACCCAATTTTCTAATCGCTAGAATGATGGCCAGAAATTCTGCAAGAAATATTGGGGTGTAATCTGCTAGACGAAGAGCAAAAGACCAGTTAAGCTGATTTGAAAAGATTTCGTTACATTTCATACGCTGGAGATGCGCCGGGCTAACCAGCGCTTCTTCTTCGTTACATTTGTCCCCCGAAGAAAGAGGCACCATCCTGGCGATCTAAGCATAAGGTAGCATAGATTGATCGTAGAAGGGCTTGAGCCGATCTACGTGAACAGTTTCGCGACGGCGCTGATTAGAAGACGGCGACACAGGCTCTACGACATAGTTCACGGGGGAAGTTTGTACAATAACACGGTAAGGTCCATGATACCGTGATAGCAGCCTGGAAGAAAGGCCGGGATATAAATTTGGAACCTACAGCCAAACCAATGAATCGGAAGGGAAGCTTGAGGGGTCAGAGCCACCACGACGAAGCTTCTGTTGTGTCTGATCTGTGGTCGACAGCGGGCGACTTGCCTGCATTCTTGAGCATGCTGCGCAGCTTGAGTGACAGGAACACATTCTGATGAATCAGGCTGGTAGGGTAGAATGGTATCGATGGTGCAGGAAGGTTCGCCGTCGTACAGTAAGAAAAACGAAGAAAAACCAGTGGTGGCTTGGGTGGCAGCATTATTATAGGCGAACCTGACGAACGGAAGCACAGCGTCCCAGCTGGAATGGTCGGACGCGACGTATAGGGCGAGCATGTCGCCAAGGGTACGGTTAAAACGCTCCGTCAACCCACTCGTGTGCGGATGGTATGCGCTAGTGGTCCTGTGGATGATGTGACACTCCTTCAGGAGTGACGTCACACCTTCAGATAGAAACGCGTGGCCTCGATCACTAAGAAGTTCCCGAAGGGCTCAATGATGAAGAACAAAATGACGCAGTGTGAATGATCCAACGTCTTGAGCAGTGGCAGTTGTAAGTGCAGTGGTATCTGCAAAGCGTGTGAGATGATCCACTGCAACAATAATCCAGCGGTTACCAGCCCCCGTACAGGGAAGCGGACCATAAAGGTTGATTCCGACGCGATCAAAAGGACGGGACGGA